>NW_008347292.1:695549-731356 GCF_000622305.1 Nannospalax galili
TGCCTCCATCTCTGAGATAGCCCCTGGAAAATCATCATTTTCTTGTGCCTCTTCTCCTCCAGCATATTTTCAACTACATCAACTCCTTTAAAATTGATTGTTGTGGAAAGATTGTAAGAGCCAGGGAGGAGGTACAAGACCATATGGAAACAGAGTCCCACAAGCTCCTGGGAACCTGCTCATATGATTATATGGCAATGGTGTCAGACTACACAAACCACATGCAAACTCAGGTAGACAAAATCCCTGCATAGAACTGGGAAAATGAACAGCAGACCCCAGTCTTATCTAAAGGAATATTGACAACTGATTGCTGCTAGATGAGGAACAGCTGACCCTCCTAAAACAAAGACCTCTAGATAGGCTGACTAGATTTACCAGATGGACAAGTAGTGGGGAACGGCCGGGGTGTGGCCAACACAGTGGACAGTAGCAGGGATAACAGAATATAAGGGCTCTAGTTGGGGGAGGGAGGCTATGGACATGTGCCATCTGGGAAGTGGATGTATAGTTGAATAAAAATGGTTTGGGATGCTTTGTGTGATATACACAAAAAAAATCAACAATTTAAAAAAGAGAATTATATTTGATGAGGAAGCATAAAAATTTACATCATGTTAATTAGTAGAGGTGATAAACATTACCATTGAAATTTACCTGATGACTTTATAGACATACACAGGTGCCAAAGATCTGAGTGCAAATGATTATGACTAGTAATAATCAGATACATACAGATTAGACAAATGAAATGGAGATTTTCTTTAAATGGTAAAAACTCAATTTTTTGTCTTACAGGGTTTATACTGAGTTCAATATTGTTTAACTGTATTAATTCAACTGTGAACCTAAAAATTTTATAGCCACTTTTGAAAGAGATGTATATTTGCTCTGGAAACTTATTGAGTATGTTAAAGCTATAATGAAATGCTTCTTCTAAAAATTTTTTAAAATATTTTTTAAAAAAGGAATGTTAATATGTCAAAAAACTGAAAAGTCCTAGGATTGGTATCAATGTACCTGAATCCTGGGACTCAACTGATGCCATTCAGGACCAGGTCATCAGAATGAACTCAGATCTACTCGGTGTTCCTCCCATGACCAGACAAACAGAATAGCCACCAACAGTTCCAGCTATACATCACATCCCCTTGACAATCCCTGTGGAAACAGCTTTATTTTCTGTTGTCTCCCTGGAAACTACTAGGCATCAACTCCATTGTTTCTCATTAGCTCACTTGTGTTATGGGTCCTCCTTGGATCCATAAAGTAGTATAGGTGTGCTAAGGCCACAGGAGGGGAGAGTAGGCAAGGACTGATCCTTCTAATCACATTAACAGAGTAAGAAGTGATGGATGCCAGTAGTAATGCTCAGGAATGACTTGGGTGCTTTGTCATCCCCCATCTTCATTTATCAAACCAAAGACACCTGCCATTTAATTAAAAACAGGTGCAAATAAATGCAGCTTTAAGACAGGACTCCTTCTAAC
The DNA here is from genome assembly GCF_000622305.1 of Nannospalax galili. Classification (NCBI taxonomy): domain Eukaryota; kingdom Metazoa; phylum Chordata; class Mammalia; order Rodentia; family Spalacidae; genus Nannospalax; species Nannospalax galili. Next base: position 697,040 of record NW_008347292.1, read on the forward strand.
CAGACTGGCACCCAAAAATCTTCTTCTGAAAAATATCCTGAAGCTAGCACCAGATGTCAGGCTGGTAAAAACAACAGATGTTCGCTATCCCAAACCATACTTACGCAAACCTATTAGATTCCACCCAAAGCTTTTTAAACTGGCATATAACCCAAATAAAAGAAGTCCCACACCCATTTATCTTTTCCCTCATATCTGCACACCTTTCCCATCTTCTCTTTATGTGCTAAAAATAGTATTATCGCAGTTAGGTGGATTGCAAGACGAGTTGTCTTTGATCCTCACTGCATCTCACCTCCTATACCTAGTTACCAAGTCTTCCTGGCTCTTTTGATATTTTAGATCACTGACTCTCATTCCTGTCTCTACAGAAACACCCTCCCAATACCCCCTGCCATAGTCCAGTTCAGATCCCAATTATTTTTTCCTTAGAACCTCTCACCTGAATTACTGTTAAAAAAACAAAACAAACAAACAAAAAAAAACACCCTAGGATCTGACCGTGCCCCTATCATGTGTCTAGAAGCAATTTAGTAGAAGTTGTCTTGAGCCTTGAAATATTCTTAACCTTCAACTCACCAATTTCATCTAAATCCATCTCGGTGTAATACTAAAATATGAAAATAAGATTCATGTTTTAAAATATTGATTACAGTGCTTACCTAGCATTCACTAAGCTCAGAATTACAGTTATAAAAAGTACTTATTATAACACAATTTAGAACAATAAAAATATCGATGCCTAAATGTCCAATCAGAGGGAAACCTTTAAGCAAACCCATTCAGCCCATATGCCAAAAATATTAAAAAGATCATTGAAAATTAGCTTTTTTTCATATAAATTCTGGCAGCAATGACAATTTTCTGTAACAGAATGCATAAAAATTTTAAGCAGACTACAACATAAATGTATATATAGAATGAGCCCAGTTATATAACATAATGAAGACTGGAACAAAAGATACCAGTGTGTCAAGATTTGTGATATGGATGATTTTAACACTATACTGGGTATGTTTTGTAAATGACTTTAAAAAATATATGTAACAAGAGAGTCTTAGCTTTCGGAATTTGCCATGAGAGGAGAATTCTCTTTGTTTGGGAAAATACCTGAAATGGGTGTTTGGCATAGAAAAGGAGAACCTAAGGGAGCTGGATATGGGCAGAACTGTTCTGCATCAAGAATGAAGATAAATTGTGCCTCCAGAAAGGTGAGGGAGGAATAAAGTCAGAGAGATGACAAAATCACAACTCACTCCAAAAACCTCTCAAACTTTAAAATTTCAGTTTCAGTTCAGTTCATGAACTGCTGGGCTAATTTTTTTTCAATGTAAGAAATGGAACTTTTCCTCTGAGCTGTTGTATATATAAGAAGCAATGTCACATGTCAGGGAGGGACTAGTGGAAACTCAGGATTTTAACAAGTAAATCTGGAGATCAAGCCACATTCAATTTTCTAAGTGATAATGGGAAGTTCCAATCAACATTTTAGTTGCCCTTTGTGTGAGTATGTCGCGGGGGGGTGGGGGGGTGCGGGGAAGTGTGTGTGCAGGTTCAGGTGTGTGAGAGGGTAGGTGCATCTGCATGTATGGAGTTCAGAGGATCAGAGGACAACCTTGCTGCCATTCCTCAGGACCAGTCATCCACATTTTTTGACATAGGTTCTATCATTGGTCTAGCTACTTGTCCCTATCTCCCAGCACTGGAATTTCAAGCACAGAGCTCCTGCACATGGCCACCACATCCAACTTTTTATTTTTAAATATGGAATCTGAGGATGGAATTCAAGTCCTAATGCTTGCAAGTCATGCATTTTGCAGACTGAGCCATCTCCCCTCCTGAATTACACTATTGCATCTATAATTAGAAAAATATTAAAAATAATTTTAAAACAGTTCTAGTTGACTACAGAGACATAAGACTTCTAACCTGTTTTAACAGACTCATCTCCAACCACTTCCTGCCTGCCCTGAGCTAGTCCAGCCATCCTACATGAATTATCATTCCTAACATTAGCCAGACTTTTCCAGAATTCCAGATACACTTGTGGCATGCTTGTTTGCTGGGCTATAACTTCAACTATCCATAGTAAACTATGGAATCTGAAGCCCAGTCCAGATTTGGATTGTACAACATTCTGTTAGGGGTTGAATTCTATCTCCCCCCATCCTATATTCATATGTTGAAACCCTACCTCTGAGTTCTTTAGAGTATGACTTTCTTTGGAACATATTTCATTGTAAATATAATTTCAATTAAAACAAAGTTCATATTGGAGTAGGGTAAGTCCTTACTCCCGTATGATTGGCACCCTACACAGACGGAAAAATTGAACACAAGAACCCATTTAGGGAGAACATCATGTAAGATAAAGACAAAGATCTATAAGCTAAGGATTCCCACAACCATCAGAAGCTAGCAGAAAGGCATGGATCAATTTATTTTTCTGTCACAGTCCTCAGAAAGAGCTAACCATGCTGACATCTTAATTTCTGGTCTCTTGTCTTCCAGACCACAACTGTACATTTCTGTTGTCGAAGCCACTCAACTTGTTGTTTTATGATGGCAACACTGGGGAACAAATGCATTTTCTCTCTACGATTTTCTGTGACAGTTCCATCTACACTCTCTGGAATTGGCTTTTCTTTATTTCCCTACTACATTGTCTAAAATTACACAAACTTTATAGTAGCACTAATATGGGGTTTTAAGGAAGTTGTTTATATTTATCTCTAGAGGATGTATGCCAGAGAGCATTCATTTATGCATTTATTCTTTAGGATCTTTAGTCTTCCTTCTTAGCCTAGAGTCTCAAGGAAACAGACTGAGGCAATGATTACGGCACTGATGTATTGAGGATGGACAAACCCAGAACAAGGAGGTTAAAGAAAAGGAATTGACCCCAGAAAATCTGTGAAGAGACGTAAAGTGACATGAAGATACATTGCTGCCTAGCTACCACCTTGTAAGAAGCTGGGAAGAAATAAATCAGGTAAGTAGGCAAGTACATCCATTTGCACATGGGATTTTCCCCACTCAATTCAAGGATAAATTGTGCCCTAAATAGGCCAAAAGAAAGAGAAAGGAAGGGAATTATTTGTCCAGCGCCCTCCTGGGTCCTTTCTCCAATCAGCTAAAGTACTAGACTTAGCGCCCACGCTTTGTGTGTGTGTGTGTGTGTGTGTGTGTGTGTGTGTGTGTGAGCCAGCTTCTTCTGTGGCCTTGCAAACATCAGGTTCCCTGAGCCTCAATCCCCACAGGATAACATGAGAAGAGGACCAGGCAATATCTCATTCCTAAAGAGGAATCCCAGTCAAGCATTGGATACCTAAATGGTTTATAATGGGTAGTAAACTTGTCTGAACTTTGCCCCACAGGGAGATGTCTTCTGTTATCAGATGGATAATAAGAAAACCTGTCCATGAGGCTGGAGAGATGGCTCAGCATTTAAGAGCATTGGTCTAGAGGGAAATGCCATCTTTACTGGCCATGATCATTAACTCTACAAACATCCTTGCAAGGTGGTTTAGAACAAAAGTGTTCAGTGGTTCCTCTAGCAAGATATGTAGAAACACGAGAGCCTTATAGAATGTTGTCTCCAAGTGCAGATAGGGGAGGGGATCTAAATACCATCAAACTATATTGTATGAAAAAAATCAATAAAAGGCATTGATTTTCCTCCCAAATTGCAATCAATATGTAAAATTATTTTTTCAACAGTTAAGTCTCTCCCCCAACCCCACTAAAACATGAGGAGTCTTTGATCAACTAACAGAATCTTCTCCAGTCTGTAAGCAATTGTACTCAGTCATGCAGCACTGGAAGACGTAGTGACTATGGATACTTGCATAGATCCTGAAAGATGTCATGTATTGTCATAGTGGTTCTTCTGTAATTATTGCTGAATTGTTTCAAGTTGCTTCGTGTTCCTAATTCCCTCAAGAATATTGCCCCAGATTCTACCATTCAAAAGCATTTCACAGAAAGAAAAAGGCTAAGAACCACCACCATAATCATTCCTAAACAGAAATTGAGCGCCCACGTGTGAATCACTGGGCTTGGTACTATGGGGGAGTAACCAAGAAAAATGAGCACACTCACTGTTTGAAAGGATTTATGTTCAGAAGAGGAAAACAAGATGAGGATATAAGTATATCTAAGAACAAGTGAAAATGTTATAAATACGTGATACAGTGATATATAAATAATCTATACATACTTTAGTACAAGCAAATACCATGTATAAGACATCACAAAAGGATTATAGAGTAAACATGCTCTTTTATTTTCTGAGACAGAGTCTCATGTAGTTCTGGCTGACCTCAATCAAGTTCATGATATAGATGAAACTGGCCTTGAATTCCTGACCCTGCTACCTCAACCTCCTATGTGCCAGGATTTCAAGAGTGGGCCTCCACACCCAACTTTTAGCATGCTCTTTTTTAAAAGAGATTTTTCTGAACTGTACTTATCATTAAGCCTTACTACATTAAAGAAATAGAGAAAGGAAAGATATAAAAATAGATTTACTGCAAGTTGTACAAAGTGAAAATATTTATAAAGACATAAGTCTTAAGCTAATTTTGATGTAGAGGATATTTTCTGGAGAGACAAATACAGTCTAATTATAGATACTACATTTCTAGGAAAAAATTATAGCATTTATCTGTTGTGGTAAGAGAACCAGTGTAAGAAAAAGCTGTACTTCCAGGCTTAGGCTCACAAGTCTCCCTAAGCCTTAGCGGTTGGACCAAAAGAACCCAGCATATCCTCCCACACCCACCACAAACTTGGTATATGGATAGCAAGTGCCAAGTCCACTGTTACAGAGAAAAAGAGTCAAGAGAGAAGCAGGTGACAGAACATGAGGATTATTCTAGAAATAAGCCTGAAGCAGCTCAGGCACAATTCCATGCACAAAGTAACTGCAGCTCACCTTTGGAAGACTGTACTTGTGATGCAACCATGGTGACAAGAGCAGCAATAAAGCTCAAAGCCAGTACTGCTTGGTCTGTTGAAGTCCCCATAGTAACAGCCCAGCACAGAAAAGGGGTATCGATTTCCATGGCAAAAGCTACATTTCTTGTTCTTTACTATTCCCTCATCTGTATTTTCTATGCTATACTGAAAATTATAAGGTATACAAAGCAAAACTTTGTCAAGAGTGAAAGTAATGAAGAAAACCAGATTCAGAGATGACAAGTTGTTGGAAAAATCAGATACAGACTGTGATAGTTTTATGTTTCAGTTCCACCTGCTAAGATTTGCCCATATTACTAATAGACTATCATACCTGGATGCATCTATAAGGATGCCTCTGGTAGAGACAAGCATTTGAATTAGTAAACTGAGTAAAGAACACATTTATCCATAGAGGAGGCCATCATGCACTCTATTAAGGCTCTGAATAAACCCCCCAAAGTGAAGGATGGTCAAGTCTGATCTTGACTTTAGCTAGCATGTTTTTGTTTCCCTGCTTTGGACATGTGTGCTCCTGAGCCTTTGCAGTTGGCCTGACATACACTGGCTCCTGTGTTCTCAGTTCTTTGGGTTGGGTCTCGAACCATACCACTGACTTTTCTGGGCCTCCTTCCTTGAAGATGACAGATCAGAGGATATTTATCTTCATAATGACATGTGATAAGCCACTACAGCAAATCTCTTTCTGTATGTACTATTGGTTCTCTTTCTCTGGAGAAACCTATCAATGATGCAAAAATATCTGTGACTAATATGTAAAAGAATATGGCAGAAAATGTGGATAATAAGTACAAGTAACAGGACATTTCAGTAGAGGTAGAAACTATAAAACGGTTTTTAGAAATAAAAGACTTTAGAGATGAACAATTCCTTTAAAAATTTTTTAATATTTTTACTCATTTTCTTGTGTGTGGATATGTGTTTGTGTGCCATCGTGCACATGTAGAGGTCAGAAGGCCCACTATGTGGATTCCAGGAATTGAACTCAATAGCGACAATAGCCTTTACCTTCTGAGTCATCTCCCCTGCCCAAGAATTCCTTTAGTTTATTCATCAGCAGACTCACACCACTGAGGAAATGATCAGTGACCTTTAAATTACAGCAATATAAATGGTCCAAATTGAAAGAGAAAGTGAAAATGAAGTGCAAAAGAAGAACATTCAAAAAGGATGAGATACCTAATAGTTACATACTAATTCATGTAAACGAAGTCCCAGAAGAAAAAGAAACAGAGACAAGACGACTGGAAGAGATAAGAGCAGATCATTTTATAAAGTTAATAAAAGATAACTATAGGTCCAAGAAGTTCAGAAAATCTCAAGAAGGCTGTATGTGTGTGTGTATGTATATATGTATGTATGGGTAGGTGGGCAGACAGACAGACAGATTGATAATAGACAGACACAGATAGATCATCTCCTAGGCATATCATGGTCATTTCATTGAAAATTTTGAAGGAAAAAATTACATTTAAAGGAAGGAAGATCTTAAAGTTCCTATAAAAAAAAACAAAACACTCAAAGCTGGTGTTAGGTCAGCACAACCCCGGCACTGGGAAGGCTAAGGAACGTGGGCAGTGAGTTTGATGCCAGGCAGGATTACACAGCGAGTTCAAGGCCAGTTTGGGCTACAGAGGCCCTGTTCTCCCCTTAAAAAACTCATTTATAACTAAAAAACTGATTTAGTTTAGAAATGTCATACATACCAAGGGACTAAGTTTAAATAATCAAATGAAATTCATTAAATGGTTATGGAAATCGGAAGTTTGTTACACCTCTGTGACTAGTAAGAGCATTAAAGGCACTTTCCAAACAAAACAGTTCTTCAGAAGGAAAATTCCTTTGAGGACTCCACAAAATATTTTAGTTTTAATGATAATAATAAACAAATTAGGAAGTATTTTTATGCATTTATTTTTATTTTACGTGTATGAGTATATTGCCTGCATGGATGTAAGTGCACCAATGTCGTGCAATGCCTGCAGAGGTCAGAAGAGGGTGTCGGATACTCCTGGAACTGGAGTTACAGATGACTGTTAGCTGCCATGTGGGTACTGGGAATCAAATCCAGGTCCTCTGTAAGAGCAATCGGTGCTCTTAATCTCTGAGCCATCTCTCCAAACCCTTAAGAAGTATTTTTAATTGTCGTCCATATCGAGTTCTTGAAAGTGATAATTTTGCAATTATGTAAATTTTCAATATGTAAAGCAATTGTCTATCTCTTCACACAAGCTATAATATCAAGTTACTTTGGATTGGATCTCATCATAGATACAGTGTTGATTTTGTACTGAAAAAGTAAAAGCTTTTGCCTTTTTTTTTTGGTCTTTGTGAGACAAGATTTCCTTGTCTCACTATGTAGACCAGGCTAGCCTTGAACTCACAGAGATTCCCCTGCTTTTGCTTCCTGAGTGCTAGGATTAAAGGTGTGTGCCACCACGCCTGGCTTCTTTTTAAGTTTTAAGATTTCAGATTGATAGAAACGATAAGGAGAATTTCTGTATATTTTTATTTTTACCCATATCCTTTGGTTCCTCGAATATTGATATTTGTCACATATCCTTGGTACCCCTCTCTCTCTCCTCTCTCATTTTCTTTCTCTCTTTCAGATGTATATCTCAAATACATATATTTTTGTCCCTTTTTAGTGTGCATTTTTGTTTAAAGGTATACTCTCTTACATATTCCAGATTAACTTTGTTATAATAGCATCATTTAATCTAAAAATCTCATCCAAATTTTGCTAATTAGTGTTTTCTATAGGAAAAAGTGTTTCAAATTTGATCTAGACCTTATTCACATATTGCATTTATTCCCATTTTCCTTTGGATGGGGAAAGGCTTCTAAGTCTTTATCTTCAATCACTTTGACATTTGAAGAGTGCAGCTCATTCTAGATCATTCTCTTCAGCTCGTTTCTCATTTGGATCTGTGTCATTAGGTTCAGGCTCTACACTTCTGGCAGTATTAGAAGAAGAAATGTGTGTTCTCTGAGCATTATAACAAGAGACTAATGATATCTGTTTGTTTCATTACAGGCCTTATTGACTTCATTCACATCGTTAGCGATGTCTGCCAGGCTCCTTAACTATCAAATTATAATTAACTAGTATCATTTGGAAGAATTAATCAGAAAATTTTAATATAGAATCTTTATTCATTATCATTGGGATGAATATCAAATGATAATAATTATAGTTTGAAACCTTTCGAGGGAGGATAACCATAAAGAGTGCTTGGGGTGTAATAAAGATTGTAAACTACTGACTTAGAATATCATTATTTTGACTCTTGATTGAATGGTAGAAATACATGTTGTTAGTACTTTTAGTCTATCCGTGAGGTTCTTTAAACTCCTTAGAAAATATTGGGTTGGAATATAGCTCATTTGGTAGAATACACGCTTTGCATACATAAGTCCTAGGTTCAATTCCCAATACTACAAAAACACCTCCAAAATTTCTATGTTATTTAGAATAACAATCTCACTCAGAGTAAATGACTTTGTTCAAGGAACAATCAATCTGTTATAAGTTGAAATTACTGTTTTTGAGAGGTCACAGTGAAATGTTTTTCACATTAATACCTCTTAGAAGCCAATTAACTTTGCTGGGGTTTTTTAAAAATCCCTTTCCATTAACTTTTTAAAATATTTTATTATTTTTATTTTATGTGTATGAGTGTTTTTTTCTACATGTATGTAAGAGTACCTGCGTTGTGTAATGCCCAAGGACGACAGAAGAGGGTGTCGGATCCCCTTGGACTGGAGTTACAAATGGTTGTTAGCCACCATGTGGGTGCTGGGAACCAAACCCGTGTTCTCTGCTAGGGCAGCCAGTGTTCTTAATCACTAAAACCATCTCTCCAGCCCCATTTTTCTATTAACTTTTAAGATCAAACAATACACTGGGCTGAACATAAAAAGTAGGATTACATGGGGCTGGAGAGATGGCTCAGCGGTTGAGAGCAGTGACTGCTCTTGCAGAGGACCCAGGCTCAATTCCCAGCACCCACATGGCAGCTACAAACCGTCCTTAACTCCAGTTCCAGGGGAATCCAAAGCCCTCTTCTGACCTCCGCTGCATTGCACGACACAGGTGCCCTCACATACATGCAGGCAATACACTCATACACATAAAATTTTTAAAAAATGTATAAAATATTTTAAAAAGTAGGATTACAGAAAGCAAATGTTATGAATACCTTATAGTTCAACCAATACTATAAGGGGTTTACATAGTAACAACTTAGGCTCCATAGGATTCTTGGGTGAAATAAAAGAAAATGGCCATTTAACTCACTAATCACTAAACTGAACTGTTTCCTGTGTCCAAGCTCAGTATCTCACGAAAGGGGGAAAAGCATATTTGTTAATATTGAGTCTTTTCCTAGAAAACAAGTAATTTACTGACTAGAAGCTTAAAAACAAAAACATATACTTCTAATGTTATGTTTATTCTCAAACATGGGTTTATGTACTTTTTGAAAAACCCAAGGATATGTTATTAATGAATATTCGTTAATTGAATAAATATGCAGTGAGTGATAACTGTGTATCAGGCTCTGCTCTAAGTACTGAGGGCACAACACTGAACAGACACAAAACCCTTACTTCACAGAGCTTATGTTCCTATGGAGAAAAGCTGATTATAAATATGTAAATATATAACTTTTTGAAGGAAAACAAAGGGAGTAAGTAGATGGAAAGGAGAGAAATATTAGAATTTGAATGAGGAGAGAATGAGTATGAAGACACACACCTGAGTGGTTTCCAGCAGCCATTTCTTTCCTGGTCATACTGCAGGTGACAACTGTGGTCTTGCTACGGTAGGATGGCTTGGTTGTGACTTGTCCCACTTCTCTTTCTAGCACTTAGGTTAAAAGAGCATAGTCTTCCTGTTCCCAACTCATTGAAACCAGCAAATCCCCTTACCAAATCCAATATCAATGTGGACAGGAAAGGAAGATTGTACTTTCCCAGGGGAGGACAACAGGTACTGAAAGTTACAAGGCTTGTAAGTGAGGATGTTTAATCTTCTTGTAGGGAAGTGAATAAATGTATAGGTGGGGACAATGATATACTTCATTCTTACATGCTGAAGGAAATGGACTCATATGTGAAGTGTTTCCCTGGGAAGATGTGCAAAACATCCATTCACCCCAGATAAGAGACAGACAGCCAAAGAAGCAATTCTATCTGTGACCAGCTTAGTGAACCAATGAGGGTATTGGGGTTACCTCTAGGAACATGAGCACTACTGACTCAAAAGCAGTCACAGCACAGAAAGGTCCCACCCCAGCATGAAGGAGAACTCAGGAAAGCTGGATCACTGGAGTCCTGCATTCTGTCAACCTTCTACTTCCTATAGACTCTATCACCCTACCCAACAGGCTACCAGCAGCTGGAGGGCAGGAGAGAGCAGCAGCAAAGAAGGTAAGGTCACCCTCCCCAGTCTTCCTATAAGGGAATGTTACTAGCTCCATTACCAGAGTTTGCGTCTGTAGATGCCCGCTGTAATGTCCGTTCCTGGAAAACTGAAATCAGTTTGTGCCAGCTCAAGAGCACTTTCACTGCCCTCCTGAGAGTCTTTATTGGAAGCTCAGTGTTTAAAGGTCACACAGTTTACATATGATAAGTGCCTAAGCAGTGCAAAACACAGGAATTTTCCCATCATAGTAGTAAGAAAACAGTACAGTGTGCCCAAGGCTGTGGTGACTGGCCCAGTAACAGACCTCCTGTGATGCATGCAAAGACAGGAGGGGCATGACAACCTGTTCTAGCATGCCAGAAAACAGCTGTCTTGTTGTTCTACTACCAGTATCCTCGGAGCAGTCTCTCCCTTCCTCAAGCCTTCCATCAACAAAGCCTGAAGAAGTTTAACTCTTGGTGAGCCAAGTACCAAGAGCCTGCTCACTATTAGTGGACAGAGTGCTATTGTCCTTAAGGAACAAGGTAGGGACGTGTGTGACTACACATATCACTGTTTTGTTTTGCTTATTTTGTTTCTATGGCTTTGGGACTAGGGTGTTTTGTAGGTTACCATAGCAATCTCTGTTCCAAGATGGCAGTGGTCATTGTGATAGTTAACCTTGACTGTCAACTTGACAGTTTAGAGATAAGCTTCTGGGCATGTTTGTGATGTTATTTCCAGAGAGGTTTAATGGAGGTGGGAAGACTAGCCTTGACTATCGGTGGCACCAATCACATGGGATGGAATTTGGGACTAAATTTTTAAAAAAGAAAGAATATGGGCGGCTGCGCTCTCTCTCTCTGGGCGCAGCCATATGTTCACTCCCTGCGGGTCGCAGACTTCCCGGCGGCTGCTTTGGGTCCGCGCCTGGGCTCGGTGGCTCGGGTCCCACGTCTCTGGGAGTGGTGGTAGCTGATGACTACCGCAGTTTCTCTTGCTGCTGAGCTTTCTCTGCTACTGGAGCGTCTGTCCAGTCGAAATCCCTTCCCTTAATACACCCATATGCCTTTCCTCAGGATAGTGGGGCTCCTGGCCACTGAACCCCACAGGGAAGAGGCACGAGGACGGCGAAGCTAGAGTATCCATAGGTCGGTAATGGAAGGTGCTGTCCTCCGGAGGAGTTAGGTCACCGGTACACAAGACTCAAAGGCTCAAGGCTTAGTTCTAGTCTGTACAGCTTTATGCTTTATGACCCAGTTCTCTGACATCTCTGATCTCCCTGAATTCCTGGGCCCGGTTTCCCTAAATTCCATGCTATTGAGAGAAGACTAAGATTTTTATACCATGGAGGTTGTGTTAAAAGCCTTGGCTGCTAGATGCTCTTGCATGTGAAAAGTGGGCTTCTGCCAGACAGTTGTCTGGTAGGAATTTACAGGAAGGTATGATACCTTTTCAGAGTCAAAGGCCACGTTAATGTTTAGGGCATTCATGGTGGACACTTCAGAAAGAGAGGCAGGAAAGATGCCGGGAAGCACTTTGTTATGTAAAGGAGCCCGCAGCACATCCCGAGCTACATGAGCTATCCGGTGTGAAGAAGCTTCGACTTTTGCACAACAAAGGTCTCCCAACAAAAGAAATCTGAGTACCCCTGCTTCCTGACAGGAATGGATGCACTGTGACCAGCCACCTCATATTCCCGCCACCATGCAGTCCATGCCATTATGGACTGTATCCCTTCAAACCATGAACCCAAATAAAGTTTTCTTTTATTAAGCTGCTTTTGTCATGTATATTTTCACAGTAATGAGGAAAGTAACTAATACAGAAAACTGGCACTGATGGGGGATGTTGTGACTATGTGATTCTTGGACTTTTGGAACTGGTTTGAAGGAGGAACATAGAAGAGTTTAGAGTTGTGGGCTCAGAAACCCTAGAATGCTTTAAGCAGAGCTTAATAGGTCATTCTGGTGAGAGTTCAGATCAGAAGTTTGAAAGAAATGAGGACAGTGGAACCTTCAGAAGACAACACAGACTCCATTAGGAATCAGAGACCATTTATTCATGTTACATTCTGGAAGAGGATCTGACTGCATTTCACCCACTCTGTGAGATGACTGAGGCTGACTTCAAAAGCATGGATTAATTTGGTGGAGGAAATTTCAAGACAGCACAGCATCGAGGCTGTGGTGTGGTTACTGCTCACTGTTCTTTCCAGGTTTACAATGGGAGAGAACAGCAAGCTGAGCAGAAAGACATGAAAAATGTGACTAGGAAAGTTTGTCTAGGAAAGAAGCTAAAGCAAGTTTAAAGTAGCTATAGTGTGTGTGTGTGTGTGTGTGTGTGTGTATGTGCGCGTGCGTGCATGTGTGTACGTGTTCCTGTGTGCTTTTGTATACAGATGCGTGCATATACATGCATGTAGAGGCTAGAGAACAACCTTAAGTATTGTTCCTAAGTATTTGTGTTTTAGGGAGGCTTTCTTACTGGAAACTGAGGTTTGCTGATTAGGCTAGGCTGGCTGGTAGTGAGTTCACAGGGATCTCTGCCTGTCTGTACTTTCGCGGTGTTGGAATTACAAGTATATGCCACTAGATCTGACTTTGTACATGGCTACTAGGGATCAAGCTGTGTTCCTCATGCTTGGCAAACACTTTATTGACTAGCCTATCTCCCCAGCCCCATGGATTTTAAAATTTAAACTAGTTTATAACTGATATGAAGTTTATTACCAGAAAGAAAGCCATTTATTCAAAAATATTTTTTCAACACATTGTATGTCAAACACTATTCTAGGCACTGGAGATGCAGCAAAGTCTCTATTCTTGGTGTTTACATTCTGGAGAAGAGCAGGTAAGGACAGAAACAGATGAGAATATGTTCAAACGTACTTAAAAATATAGCAGATAAAAATATAGCAGATAATATCAGAGAAAACAAGAAGCTGATAGCTTTCCATTCAGATGCTATGTAATAAGAGACAAAGAACCTGAACTTAACTTCAAATAGAGAAGTAAAAACAGAGATTTAATGTCAAGGAAAAGGTTGAAAAGGTTGGGGTAAAGAGCTGTGGGTAGAAAAATCATCAAGGAGATATTGAGATAGGAAGAATTCTTGCTAAGTTGATTTAATTCTTGCTAAGTTGATGACAGTAGACAATTATCAGATTACCTGGGAGACGGTGGAAAATGAAGAATGATCAGCTATAGAGGGCAGTTAGATCTGAGGGTGAGGACTCTGTAAACCAAGTTAGCAGTATTCTTTCCATAACTGGACTCTCTGCAGGGATGGTTACAGAAGCTCAATGTCTGGGCCAAGTAGAGAGAAGGGCTCAAAGGAATCTGATCAAAGTTTGCTAAAGAAAAGCCAGGCACAGTAGCATATACCTGTAGAACCAGCACTTGGGAAATAGAGGCAAGAGCATCAAGAGTTTCAAAGTTAGCTTTGGCTGCATAGTCCAAAGCCAGCTTGAGCTACATATGACCCTGTTTTATTTATTTTTTTTAAGTTTGGTTAAGGAGAGACTCTTTGTTAATGCTGTTGCTTTGAAGAAAAATGTGGCAGGGAAATGAAATGATGATGGTTTAGAAGGACCTTGTCAATGAAGTGACATTTCACTAGAGGATCTTTATAAAGAGAAGCAGGTAGCTAGCTATCTGGGCAAGAGTGTGCTGTTATCTAATAACAAATATAAAATGCCCTGCTAATCCAGTAAGGTTCAGAAAGAAGACTGGGGTCACTTGAATATGGAATGAGATATGCTCAGAGCTATAGCCCACAACTACAATCTGGAAGACTTTTAGTCTAGGCAGGATTGTGGTGATTTAGCTTTCTGAAACTTGCTTTTTATTTTATTTATTTTTTATTTATCTATTTGTTTATTTATTCTTTGGTCTTTTTTTTTTTTTTTGAGACAGGGTCTCCCTGTAGCCCCAGCTGTCCTGGAACTCGCTATGTAGACCACCTGGCCTTGAACTCACAGAGAACCACCTTCTTCTGCCTCCCGAGTCCTAGGATTAAAGGCATGGGCCACCATGCCCAGCATGGAACTTGTTTTTTAAAAGACCAGTGCTTTAGTCAAATCAAAGATACTTTCTTATTCATTGCCCGCCTTGTACACATTATGAGTCTGTAGCAGATCAAAGGCAGAGATGGAAGAACATATCATAATATTGCAGTCTTTAAAAAGTACTCATATCTTGCATTTCAAATATTTATAGCAGTATTCCCTATGAATATCACTTGTAAGCAGATATTGGTTTATCAAAGAAACCCTACATCCATGTGTCTTATTTAAAACCATTTTAGAGAACTCTGTCATGGTTCCTTGCCACTAAATAGAAAAGGGCACTCTTTCATCTCATATTCAGTCCCATTAGGGTAAGATGGAGCCAGAGGGTGGTTTTTGCATAAATATAATTTATACTAACAACAACATTCTAAGCTTACTTCCATTGCTGAAAATTAATTCATTTTCAGACTTTAGAATATGATTTTCAGAGTACAAGAAGCTTGGTAGAAACAGCAGTTGAGTGTAATGAGCTCTCTTTATGTGCTTCTTTTAGTGCTGTTCATGCGATGGAATGAGTTCTGAATCAGAAAGACCTGATGAGTATTCCGACAAACACCCAGATGATCTCCCTGGCGAATGTGTAACTACTGTGAAATTCAGGGTCAAACAAGCAAATTTAGACTCAAATGGGACGTTAGATAATTGTATTTTCACTTTCTTAAGATCTTTGCCAAAATAATGGATGGTGGCTTCATTGGAGGGAAATGAATCTTGGCAGATGGTCAACCATTTGAGGTCAATGCAATACAACTCATGTATAGAAATCGAAAGATTTTAGTTTCAGGGAAATGACTAGTTTTGTAGTGCTTTTTCATTTGGAGTTTGTTACAGTTGAAGAAGAGTGTTAAAAGAATATCTTACCAAATTAAAAAATCATTATTCAGAACTTGAAATGACAGTAATAATGGATTATGATCACTCTATATTCTAAAACAATTTTAAAAGATTTATTATTTTTATTTATGCGTATGTGTGTATACTTGTGTGAGTTTATGTGCACCATGTGAGTTCAGGTGTCCTCAGAGGCCAGACAGCCTCAGATCCCCTGGAACTGGAGTTACAGGTGGTTGTGAGCCACCTGATGCATGTTCTGGGAATGAAATCTGGGTCCTCTATAAGAGAAGTAAGCCCTTTAAACACTGAGCCATCTCTCCAGCCCCATAAAACAAAATTTTAAAGAATAATAGCCTATGTAAGTTTGGAGACTTAAGAGAAAAGTGAAGATTTATAAATAGAATTGCAGAAATTTAAACTGTATCATACTATCAC
This sequence comes from Nannospalax galili, assembly GCF_000622305.1. Taxonomy (NCBI): domain Eukaryota; kingdom Metazoa; phylum Chordata; class Mammalia; order Rodentia; family Spalacidae; genus Nannospalax; species Nannospalax galili. Next base: position 712,768 of record NW_008347292.1, read on the forward strand.
ACATGTTGACCTTCAATGGCATGGAATTTATAAGGGAGAGACAGTATTTGGTACATAGTGAATCAAAATGGCCAATGAATTACAGGATATAAAATAAATATTTAAAAATCCAGGTTTCCTAAGTAACAAAATTTTCTAGAAAGACAATTATATGTAGTTGCAAAATAATAACTTTGACTCTGCTTTTCCAATAGTCAAACCTTTTATTCTTTATGTTCAATTACTAGAAGGCACTGAACAACATCAAATCATAATGTCATTGGCAAATCCGGTTTTGAAGGTGCAGTGTTGAATGTGTTGCTAGCTGTGGGTTAAGAAAGGTACATTTTAAGAAGATAAGGAAATACTCTTATATTCTTCATCTACCATTAACTGTAATTTCCCTCCTATCCATGAGAAGAGGGGTTGTATCCCATAGCCTAAAAAGTGCACAGGTAGGTCATCGAGAAATGCTTGTTGAATAAATAAAAAATTATCAAAGAGGCTATACCAGGAAGACATGCAAACTACTAGAAAAATAATATGAAAAGTTTACTTGAGCAATGTTGGAATCTGAGTCAGGGGCTTCAGGCCTGTAATCCCAGCTATTGAAGAGGCTGAGGCAGGACAACTGGAAGTTCAAGGTATGCCTGGGCTACAGGTAATATACAAAGACAACCTGGACAATTTAGTGAGAGAAAAAGTGAAAAGAGGTCTGATGATATAGCTCAGTAGTAGAATGCTTGCCTAGATTGTGTGAGACCCTAGGTTCAATCCCCAATACAAAAACCATGACTGGAGCTGGAGAGATGACTCAGTGGTTAAGAGCACTTACTGCTCTTGCAGAGAACTTGAGTTTGGTTCCCAGCTCCCACATTGGATGACTTACAGCCCCCTGTAAACTCTAGCTAGCTTCAGGGAGAGCTAATGCCTTTGGTCTCTGCAGGCACCTGCACTCAGGCACACATACCCACACACAGACACACAATACACACATATCCATAACTTAAAAAATAATTTTAAAAAATCAAGACTGAGACTGGATAGAAGGATGAGTGGTTAAGAGCACTGGCTGCTCTTGCAGAGGTCCCAGGTTTGGTTCCCAGTACCCACATGGCAGCTAACAACGGTGTGTAACTCCAGTTCTGACCTCTGTGGGCACTGGATGACATGGGTGCACTTACATACATGTAGACAATACACTCATACACATAAAATAAAAATAATAAAATATTTAAAAAATCAAGACCAATTAAAAAAACCACCCACAGCTAGTAAGGCAATTCAAGCCAAGTGTTCTTTCCAGTAACGACCCTTTCTGTTTGAATGCCTTGGCATAGGAGAGATGTCTACATTTTTTGTTGTTGTTGTTGTTGCTGTTGTTGAAACAGGGTCTCACTATATATCCCAGGCTGGTCTGGAATTCCTCATCCTTCTGCCTCAGCAGCCTCTGGAGTATTGGGATTACACATTACACACAGGATTGATCGTACCACTATGCTCAGAATATTTTCGGCATTCTTATCACTAAGCAAGAAACTGACACTTGTTGACAAAAATAAATAAATAAATAAATATCCTTTTATATTTTTTCCCTTTGGGGCTGAGTTAAATGGCTTGAATAATTTCAGTTAAACATTTAGCATTTAGAGTTACATTACCTTCAGTATTTGATTTTACACTGGATTAACCTAAAGAGCTATCTAGTTGCTATAGAGAAGAAGATAGGGATCTGTGCTGATAGATAGCACTGACTGGGAAATGGACTCTGTCAAAGGGAAAATCTGTTTCCCTATGCTTCATTTTCTCTAGCTGGAAAATAGTCCTAGTAATTCTTATCTTCCTCCTTGACTAGGAATTGCTACATCTACATTTCTTAGATATATATATGTTTCTGCCTTATTAGTTATAAATGATAAAAAATGTAAAAAACTTTGTCTTCAAATTTATAAAATCAATCAACTACAAACACATTTCATGATATAGAATAAAAATGCTTATAAGCTTATAACCTTGTAAAAGTACATTTTATCTTACATGTGGCTATGCCTAACATTCTACAAATTGTAAAATATTCCATAATTTTCCTTATTCATTCTTTTGTGAAAGAAAAAATATCCTTCTGAAAGGAGCTACTATGCAGTGTGTTTTAATGCTTCTTTTTGTTCTATATTTGTTTCATATAATTTTATTTTCCCACTCAGGAAGCTCTTGTTTTTATTTTTTATAGGAAGTTGGTAATAATCTCAATCTATATAATTCGATTTAGAACTCAATATAATTATTGTTCAGCCCTGGACACCCCCCCCCATTTGAGTTGTCTATGAAACAAATACCCACTTTAAGTCAGCAAAACTAGGGATGGAAATTTGGCGTTTGTAGCTTTTTTAGAACTACCCAAACATTCTACAAAATGCCAGACTAGCACTCTTCAGAATGGCCAAGGTCATTAAAATGAGGAAATCTGAAAAATTGTCATAGTCTGGAGGCAGTTTAGGAGACATGATGACTAAACGTGATGTGGTACCATTAAGTGGGATGCTGGAACAGAAATATCAAGGGGAAATTACGACAATCCAAATAAAGTATGACATTTAGTTAAGAGTCTATCATTGTTGGTTCCTTAGCTGTGACAAACATACTACGTACAGCAGTGTGGGTTAAGAACAGGGAGAACTAGGTAAGGAGCACATTGGACTCAGGACTATCTCTGAAACATTTCCCCCCAGATATCAAACTATGCTGAAATTAAAAAAAAATTATTACTATGGAGCTTGGCATGGTGTTCCATGCCTTTAACCATAGTGCTCTATAAGCTGAGGCAGAATGGTGAGTTCAGTTTGGGCCATATAGAAAGACCTTGTTTCAAAATTTTTAAAAAAATTTAAATTTTATTTATTATTTTTATCTTTTATGTGTATGAGTACATTGCCTCCATGTGTTTAAAGTGCATCCGTGTCATGCAATGCTGGCAATGGTCAGAAGGTATTGGATCTCCTGGAACTGGAGTTATAGACGGTTATTAGCTGCCATGTGAATGCTGGTAATCGAACCCAGGTCCTCTGTAAGAGCAGTCAAGTGTTCTTAACCACTGAGCCACCTCTCCAGCTCCCAAATTTTAAAATAAAAAAATTATTATTTTTTATTTTATGTGTATGAGTATATTGCCTGCACGTGTGAACGTTCACACCTGTCGTGCAATGATCATAGAAGTCAGAAGAAGGCATTAGATTCCCCTAGAACTGGAATTATAGGCGGTTCTTAGCTGCCTTGTGGATGCTGGGAATTGACCCCAGGTTCTCTTCAAAAGCAGACAGTGCTCTTAACTGCTGAGCCATCTCTCCAGTTCCGAATTTGAAAAAAATTTAAAAGCAAAAAATATTTGTCTAATATGGAGCTAGGGTTGAGAATCCTTTACAGAAGAATCTACTTGCATTTCATCAGAAAACAAAAGGTTTCTGTGAACTACTGAACCTGTCCATCTCCAGCACATGCTTTCCTCAAACCCTCATCTAGGGGGAGGGGGCGATGCTGCGCTGGGATGGGTTCACAAATTACATCTCTAGTCACTCCCAGGGAAACACAAATGGGCCAGCAGTAACAAACATTACTGTAAAAATCATAATATTGATCATTTCATTATTCACTGCCAAGATGCAAGAATTCTAGGATTGCTTAGAAAAGGAGAAAAAAGGACTCACAACTCATTCTTTAGTTTTGAAATTTACGTTTCATTTTTGTATCTATACAAATGATCTGAATTAAATCTAATATCTGCATTGTGGTCCGCTACTGGATTGAGAAAATGGCAAATGATGTGTTTGTTAGTTATCTGTTATCTATTAAAGGAAATTTAGACATGATCAGAAAGTTCTTCACTATTGCGATTTTTTTTCTTTTGTCTTCCACTGTGGTAGAAAGGAGGCAAGGGGAAAGATCTGTGATGTCTCCCTGGATTCACCCTGGCTGTGTTTTCATGGCTTTTGCCTTTAAATATTTGCCACCTGTGTAAATCTCTAGTGAGGTAGAGCCTGAAGTAACCACTCTAGGGTTGGGATGTAGCTTGGTAGCATGTGCAGAAAAAAACGTTGACTCAATCCTCAGCAGGACAAAAAACAATCATTATACAGATGTAAACATTTGACAAATAACATGCCTGGAGATAGTGTTTCAGAAGTTCCATTCTGCCGTGGGTGGTGTCACATGCTTGTAGTTGCTGCACTGGGGAAGGCTGCACTGGAGGCCTGCCTAGGGTACACATGACCCTGTTACCAAAACCAAACAACAGCAACAAAATCCCAAACCAAACAAACAAACAAAAACAAATCCTTTTTATGCATGCATTTCTGCTTTGGACGAATCATGACCAATTTGTTAATTTATGCTCACAGCCTGCAGTCACACAAATTACAGTTCCAGTTCTCTAACTCCAAGTGAGTTTAGGTAAATAATAATTTCTCTTTTCCGATCCTATCTTGGTTTCTCATCTGTAAAATGGATGGATTGGACCAAGCAATTTCTCGAAGCCCCTGCAACTGTTAACACAGTTGGGGTGAAATAGGCCAGGAGAAACACAGTGGAGGCTTAGGATTCAGGGCACTGGAAAAGCTGGTCCCGTGTTTGTGTTTCTGTAGTCAGAATGGTGAGAGGAGTAGGAATGGGCGAACGGGGGTGAGGGGTGGGGTGGGGGTCGGACGGACAGAGACCCAACCCAGGGTCAATTTAGCTGACTTTTTACACTAGCTGGATAAGCCCGGAACGCAGTTGCTAGTTGCTAGGCAACTGCATCTCTTGGGAGGATAAAGGACCCCAGCCGAGGTGTCTAAGTCACTTCTTATTTTAGGCATGGTGTTTTACATTTCACGTTTAATACAATTTGTAGCTTTTAAAAGCACACTGTTTTCTCAACCTATTCTGAACAAATTCTAGGTCGCAGTCGGCTCGCGGCGCTGCTCGCCCTGTTCTCAGGCGCGCCGCGGACACCTCTCTAGCCAGGCCGGGCCTCCTAGTTGCCCGGCAGAGCCGACGCCACCGCTATCTCGCCGCTCCCGTCTGCCACTGCCGCTCGAGGCCCGGGTCGCCGGTCCCTGGACCCTGGGGAGTTGCCCTGGGCCGCCATGGGCTTGGAGATGGAGCCACTGCTCCTGGCTTGGAGCTACTTTAGACGCAGGAAGTTCCAGCTCTGCGCCGATCTGTGCACGCAGGTGCTGGAGAAGTCCCCCTATGACCAGGTATTGCCGCCCGGGTCAGACTGGGGATCCTCTCGTTGAGGCCCTGGGCTCTGGGGGATCCCTCTGTCCCCCACCGGAGGCCCGGCAGGAAAGGCCTAGGCGAGGCTGCACAGGCACCCGGAGCCCAGGCCCCTTGGAGTTGAGGCTGGGCGGTCCCTGCCCTATGCATCCCCCGGGGGGATCAGCTCCCTCTGCAAACTTCAGAGCCCTTTTCCAGAATTAGGGACACTTTAAAGGGACACGGTTAAATTGGCGAGCAAGTTTGATCATTCATAATTGTATCTGGACAGACTTCGTTCATTTCTAAAAAGGAAAAATATCCGTAAACAAAGATCTGTGACTCTCTGTCCCCTTTTAACACAGCTGTCTTTTGGTTTGGATGAAACGTATGATTTTCCTACCCCATGTTTAGACTGCTGTCAAAGCATGAAGGAACTTTAGATTCTGGGTCACGAGTTCAGTTTGAAACAAATATGCGAGATAGGTGAATAAGAATGTAGAAGGGGAAAGATGTATTTATGATTAAAGAACTACCTGGGTGAGAAAAACTGTAATTGTAGGAGGGAAGGCCAAGATAGAAAGTGTCCCTAAAAGGGGAAAATAGCTTTGATAACTGCACACCTGTAATCCCAGCACATGGAAGGTGAGGCAGGGGGATGAGGAGTTCAAAATCATCCTCAGCTGCATGGATTTAAGAGGCCTGTGATGGCTTATGAGACCCTGTCTCAAAAAACCAGACCAAAAGGAAACTTAATAAACTATAGTAATAGTATACATTGTGAATGAAAAGACCAATAATGAATGGGAAAGGTACTATGTTAATGGGCAAGTAGCTCCCAGAAGAGGCAAGTAGAAATGGGGGAATAGGAATAGAGCTGTTGGGGGGGGGAGGGTTGTCAGTGCTTCTAGCAAATGCAGAGTGTACTTAAATGCTACTTACAAAGCCCCCAGCTTTTTCTTTAGTGATGTTGCCTTGGAGATGTTGGGGGGTTGAGGGGGATGTAGGGAGTTATAAAAGTAGAGGCTGGAGTATGACCGTTGTTACTAGGCTCTGTGTGTCTTTGTGCACAGGGGTGGATGATAACCTAGTGATAGTACAGCTCCTATAGAACAGCCCACAGTAGAGGTGCTGCTAAGCTAGGTTCTATTGGTGTTAGTTCATTTTAATTTATAGGACTATGCTCTGGAAACCATTTTTCCAAGACTGTTTCTTGACACATTAGTTCTATAAGTGCTACTAAAAGCATCACTCCCCCACCCCCAATCCACCATGTTTGGAAATAGTAAGACAGTCCTGACCCCTTTACCTTTGTTATGAGAGGTTTGTTAAGAACTTTTGATGTACCAGACGTTGCTCTAGGCACCAGGGTTCTCAAGAACTTTACTTGCTATTTCCATTGAGTTAGGGTAATTTCTACTTATTGTTCCACAAAACACAGTTCCCAAGAGCTGCTCACTGAAAGAAAGTTTCCTCATTAAATGCCATAAGGAAATGCATACTCCCTCCTTAGAGACCCAAGATGTGCCCCAAAGGCTCTGAATTGTTCTGCAGAAAATAAATCTAATTTTGCCTAATTTTCTTTAAAAGTTTTGGAATTTATATTGACCACTGATTCCATCCCCCCTTTTTCCCAACCCTAAGGCAAAGGTCAAATGTATTTTTTATCCTCCTGGGGAGGTACTGTTACAAAAGTGTTCTTATTAATGGGTAAGACCCTGTAATCTTTTTTAATTTTTGAGAATTTTATAAATGAGTATTGTCTTTGCATTATTTCCATCTTTTCGAGTCTTTCACCAATTTTTTCCATGTTCCCCCATTACCTCTCAATTTCTTTTGCTATTCTTTGATTATTATTGTTACATACATGTTTGTAAATTTGTATATATAAACAGGTATGTTTATAAATATGCATATATATTTAATGCACTAAGTCCATTTAGTGGTGCTCATTTGAAGCCATAGTGACATTCTGTACTGCCCTTGTGACTTGAGATTTTGTTTGTGTTAGATTTTGTAATTGGGACTTTTTATGTGTTCATTTTATTGACCTTTTATTGAGAATTTACTACTTGCCAAACTTAAATTTTATAAAGTAAATATTTTTCTAATGTTTAGAATAACCTTGTAAAGTAAGTAACAAAAATAACAAACTTGGTTCAGAAAATTTTATTGTGTTGTCTCATTTAACACTCAACTACAGTAGGAGTTGGCATTATTATTATTATTATTTTTTCCTATTTTATAGATCAAGGACACGGAAGCACATCCAAAGTTACAGAGCTAGCAAGCACATTAGGCTGCCACTAAACTATGCAGCTACCTTTGACTGTTAGCCTAACTTTCCAAAACTGCTTCTGAACTTTCTTCAGTATATTCCCCTACCCCCTTTCTCTCTGTGTGTTTCTTTAAGATTTTAGCTGGTAAAGAATTTTACATATCCATGTGCTTGGATTAAAGGCTCTGACATGTCCTTAAGGGAAAAAACAAAACAACCCTCTAATTTTGATTAAGTCAAATAAGAAACTTATTTGACACTTGGTAGGAAACAGGACAATATCCCCCTTATCCTATGAAGATACCACTTTGGAAAACTAACTCCGTTTCTTACAGCTAACGGAGCTGGTAGAAGAGATCTTAACTCCTTTTGTATAGGAAAACACATTGTTTTGTTTAAAATCTCTCAGATTTGCTGCTAGACAAGGTAAGACCTGGTCCTTCTAAGTGGACTCTCTTGTCTATATCCCATCATGCCTTACTTGTGGCCCTTTTGGAAGATTAAAACTTTTTTCTCAGTTTGTTTTATGAAAGTGTGATTTTGACAATGATGATTTTTAAAAAAAAAAACACAAAATCACCCTGGGAAATGTTGCTGTTGGCACTGGAGAGTGATTTACATGATTTAAAGAGGCCTTGGTAGGTTCTGGCCTGTTTCTCTGTCCTATTTCTTGTGGATTTGAGATAATGCTTCATAATGTGGTATATAAGTTTTGACATCATGGAGGTATTGTTTTTTTGTTCCTGTCTTATTGATATGAACAGGGGTCATGATCAGTTTGAATAAATAGCAGAGTAGCCCGAGAGTCTCCGTACCAAATTTGGAAGAAATTTGTGATATTCTTTTCTAAGTATTTTCATTTATTTTGCTGAAGTACTTATTTATAAATGAACCATGTACATTGTCAGGATAACAAGTTCCATCTTTACCAGAAATAGAAGTTTAATTTGCAAGTTTAACTTGATGCTACTTTATTTACCAAACAGATTTGAACACCTGAAAAGGTTACACCTTCACTGAGTTTAAACTTTGACTCAACTTTAAAAAATGTTTTTTTATTTATTATTTTTATTTTATGTGTGTGAATGTATTGCCTGCATGTGTAAGTGCACCTATGTTGCACAGTGCCCACGGAGGTCAGAAGAGGGTGTTGGATCCCCTGGAACTGGAGTTACAGATGATTGTTAGCTGCCATGTGGGTGGTGGGAACCGAACCTGGGTTCTCTGCAAGAGCAGCCAATGTTCTTAACTGTTGAGCCATCTCTCCAGCCCCTTTGACTCAACTTTAACACTGTGCTGTTATCCCTGTATGCTTTTCTAAGTACTAGTTTATATATTTGGTACCTATATGTTATTTCATATTAGAAATATTTCCCAGTATGATTTTTCCTAAGGTTAAAAGAAATGTGTTTGTTGTGCTGGGCGTGGTAGGGCATGCCTTTAATCCTAGCACTAGGAAGGCAGAGGCAGACAGATCTCTGTGAGTTCAAGTCCAGCTTGGTCTATTTAGTGAGTTCCAGGCCAGCTGGGGCTACAAGGAGACCCTGTCTCAAAAAAGACTAGAAAAAAAAAAATGAATGTGTTGATATAATTAATGAATGAAGACCTTTAGGGACTTAAGACCTTTAATTAAAAGCTTGGACGTTCTCATTCCTTAGAGCATGACTCCACAGCAGGGCTTTATGGTGTCCCTAGCACCTGGCAGAGTTTGGCAGGGGCATTACATGTTTGCTGAATGAGTATATTGATCATAGCGTTATATATGTGTATTTTGATCTTTACCAGAAATAGAAGTTTAATTTGCAAGTTTAACTTGATGCTACTTTATTTACCAAACAGATTTGAACACCTGAAAAGGTTACACCTTCACTGAGTTTAAACTTTGACTCAACTTTAAAAAATGTTTTTTTATTTATTATTTTTATTTTATGTGTGTGAATGTATTGCCTGCATGTGTAAGTGCACCTATGTTGCACAGTGCCCACGGAGGTCAGAAGAGGGTGTTGGATCCCCTGGAACTGGAGTTACAGATGATTGTTAGCTGCCATGTGGGTGGTGGGAACCGAACCTGGGTTCTCTGCAAGAGCAGCCAATGTTCTTAACTGTTGAGCCATCTCTCCAGCCCCTTTGACTCAACTTTAACACTGTGCTGTTATCCCTGTATGCTTTTCTAAGTACTAGTTTATATATTTGGTACCTATATGTTATTTCATATTAGAAATATTTCCCAGTATGATTTTTCCTAAGGTTAAAAGAAATGTGTTTGTTGTGCTGGGCGTGGTAGGGCATGCCTTTAATCCTAGCACTAGGAAGGCAGAGGCAGACAGATCTCTGTGAGTTCAAGTCCAGCTTGGTCTATTTAGTGAGTTCCAGGCCAGCTGGGGCTACAAGGAGACCCTGTCTCAAAAAAGACTAGAAAAAAAAAAATGAATGTGTTGATATAATTAATGAATGAAGACCTTTAGGGACTTAAGACCTTTAATTAAAAGCTTGGACGTTCTCATTCCTTAGAGCATGACTCCACAGCAGGGCTTTATGGTGTCCCTAGCACCTGGCAGAGTTTGGCAGGGGCATTACATGTTTGCTGAATGAGTATATTGATCATAGCGTTATATATGTGTATTTTGATACACATATATTTTAATTTTTGGTACCATCTTTTTTTTCTAAGTACATCCCCACCCATCCTTCTATGGTACTGGGGATTGAACCTTGGAATTTATGCATGCTAAGCAAGTGCTCTACCACTGAACTTTATCCCCAGCCCCTCAGTACATTCCTAGGTATATATTTGTTTTTGTTTTTGTTTTTTTTTTCAAATAAAAGGTAAAATAAAATTTCTATTACGGGTTATTCTTAATCCGTTTCTTGTTTTGAGGGTCAAGTTTAAAAATAAATGCTTTATAAATTCTGTCAAGATTTCTCCAGGAGAGTGTTTCTGATAGTTATTTGTTATTTCTTACTGTGCTTTCATTTTTTAAAAAATTTTTTTTGTGAAGGAAGTAAATGATGGGAGGTTTGCCATTTATGAAAAGTCAACCAGAGTGGAGTATGGTAGCCCAGGCCTGTAACTTCTGCACTTAGGAAGTAGAGGCAGGAAGATCATGCGTTTGAGACCAGGACTGAGCTACATTAAGGAGTTCAGGTTAGCCCAGGATTCCTAGTGAGACTCTGTCTCAAAAGACAAAAAGCAAGGGGGGCTGAGGAGATGATTCAATGGATAGAGTGTTTATTTGGAAGCAGGAGAACTGGAGGCTGAATCCCCAGCACCCATGAAAATGCTGTGAGCCTGTGGTGGCTGGCCTGTAATCCCAGTGCTTGGGAGTTAAAGATGAGATCCTCAGAGACGGGATCCCCTAGAGTCTGGCTGGTTAGCTGGGCTAGCCGAACCTGTGAGCTCAGGCCCAATATGTAAGGTGGAGAGGGGTCTAGGAAGATGCCCAACATCCTCTGGCCTCCATGTGCACTTGCAAACGCACATACACACATACACATACACATATGAAAATAACAAAGCAGCAACATAAAAAGTAAACGAGAATTTGAGCAGAGAATACAGGTGTTCCAATCAGCTGTGGGCATGTCCTGTATTCCTTCAGCCTTTTGGGCATTTCTTGAGCTTCCACATTTTAGCAGCCTTTCCAATTATTGAATTGCCATTTCTGGGCCACCAAACTTCTTAGTGTGACCAAGTTACTTTGGAGCAGTGCCTGGGCACAGAGAGACAAAGAAATGAAAATATTTCTTCAGCGTACCACGTGGTTCATTTTACCCCTCTTTCCCTCTCCCCAAATGCAAGCAAAAGCTTTTGGTTTTAGTAAAGATGGTTTTCACTTATTTTTCTTCCAGACAAGGGGAACTTCTCTAAATTGATTTGTTATTTGCTAATTTTATAAGCTGGGCCAGAGAACTTCAAAAGATAACAGTTTGGTCTTGATATAGGAACCTATTGGATGAACCCTATCTCTAGGGCTATTTCATTCGCCTCTTCTTTCCTTCACACAGTACTAGGGATTGAGGCCAGAACCTTGTACATGCCAGGCAAATGATCACCCACTGAGTTATGTCCCTAACCCCTCATCTGCCTTTATTTTCCCTTTTAAGGGATACCATTTTGGCATGATGCCACAGAAAAATATTTAATTACTGCTTTGCATTTTGTATTAGGACATTAGATTTTACTTTTAGTTCTTGCCAAAGTCAGGGTAATCAGGCTGCCCAGAGACATATCTACACTAGAAATAGCGTGTTTCCAGTTTTATTTGGCTGCAGAAGGACTGAGGGTAGGCTGAACATAAGGTACATTGTATTTGGTAGTGGGGAAGGGTTTTCAAAGAACATGGTTCTCAGACAGAGTATGATTAACAGTGAGGGACAGAGGGCATGGTCACTAAGCTTGAATGATATTAAAGTTTGGATCTGTTAAGAATAAAGAAAGACAGATAGGAGGTTCATTAATCTTGGTTTCCTCTTTTTTGATAACCAGTATTATCAAAAAGGATATTTTGAGGATAAGCAGTATAGAGAGCAGCAATGAGACGGGTGTGGTGGCGCATGCCTTTAATCCCAGCACTCGGGAGGCAGAGGCAGGCGGATCTCTGTGAGTTTGAGGCCAGCCTGGTCTCCATTAGCGAATTCAGGCCAGCTGCGGCTACAGGGAGACCTTGTCTCAAAAAGACCAAAAACCCCCCAAAACAAAAAACAATGCCCCAAAAACTTGTGACTAAAAAGTGGTGGAAAGTTGTTAGATATAAAAGGAGGAAACGCAATGCCATCCTCCATTGAGCAGCATGACCTAGAGAGGAGGCCGGCTTCCCCAGCTCATGCTAATCATCCTGATTAGTTGCTTAATCTGATTATTGTTCTTTGTGTTCCATATGCCAGATTCATGGCTTTCAAACCAGTGCTGAATGTTTAGCTCCCGCGTAATGAAACAGTTCATACAGTGTAAAAGGTCTTTCAGGCTGAGCTTTTAAAGAGAGCAATATACTTTCATTAATGGAGTCTGTTTCTGAAGGTGGGAGTTTGCTGTATATTAGGAGGGAAGAGGTTTTTCTCCTTTCTCCTCTTCTGCCCTCAGTCTTTACTTATAATGAGAGATGGTGCAGAGAGGAAAGTTTATTACTGTAAATGATTTGGAGGTGGAGAATAGGCTCAAAGCCACTGGCTTAGATGAAAGCGGTGCAACAAGTTCTCCCCAGTGAGTGATATGTTAGTAGGTGCTTGAGGCAATGATTTGATGAGCCAACCCCCCAGAACATATAGCTCTGTACAGTTACCTAATTTGTTTCCTCTTGGGGGCCATGGGGCTTTAACCAGACTTAATTGCTGTACACTCTCCAGCAGTTCATTGTATGGAGTTTTGTTCCTGCTGAATTAGATTGTGTTGCTGTTTGATTGCTTGGTCACTTGATCTCCCTAACCTTCCAAAACCTATCATCTTTGTTCTCTTACAGGTTTCTCTTTCCTGTTATTACTAAATTCTGTGTAACAACACAGCAGTTGTAGAGCTGGATAGACTCATTAGCCAGAGCACGTGTTGGTGGTAATTAGGAAGTTGCATTCAGAAGTATCTGGAGACTTAATTCTCTGATGTATTAACATCAGCCTAAGAGAATGCGATCCCCCAGGGGAAACAGAAGAAGGCTGTATTAGTTACTTTTCTAGCTGCTGTAACCAAATACCTGACAAGGAGCAGTTTAAGGGAAGTTTATTTTGGCTTAGAGTTTTAGGGACTATGTTCCCATCATGGTGGGGAAGGCATGGGGGCAGGACCAGGCCAGAAGGTCACATTGCTTTGGAAGTAAGGAAACACGAATTGTATTTGTGCTCAGCTAGCTTTCTTCTTTTGATGTGGCCTGGGATCCCAGCCCATGGAATGGTGCTGCTTACAATTAGGGAGGTCTTTCCACCTCAATTAACCAAGTATAGAAAATCCCTCACAGACATGCGTAGATAATGGGTCTCCAAGGTATTCTCCAGTATAAATATCACAAAGGCAAACTGGAGTTGAAGTTGATTCTGATGAGCAATTCTGGGTCTCTTACATTCTTTGAAGGGGTGTAGAGGGAAGTTTTCATTTGATCTTCCATAGCCCAGGGTCAGTTCTGAGTTCTGAAAGGAGGACCAATCGATAGTTCAGTGCTTGTCTGTTTAGCTTATACTTATGTAACCTTACATCTTACAGTGAAAGAACTCTGAAAAGGGCAAGGTTTTATTATTAGTCCTAAAACCATCCCAGAAATGAGTGTTATTGCTTTAATCTGAGGTGATAATAAAAGTTGCATGACCTGCTTGTTCATGATCATACAACCGAGCCATTCCCTGAGGATCAAGTCCAGGTCTTCTGATTCCACAGCAGGGCCTGGTGCTTTCTGTCCACTGTTGAGAAATAATTTGCTAGACTAAGTGAACCTAACTCGTGGTTCCCTATCTGGACGGACTAATTTAAAAACAAAAAACTATAGTTGAGAGAGACTCAAAGATAAAGGCTACAGTGATTTTTTTTTTCTTTTTTGGAAGTATATTGCCTTAGCTCCAAATTAAAATGTCCCGATTCTTTCCTTTCATAGTTGTGTTCCTGATGCATCTCCAAGTGAGCCCTGCCTGTTCATGGTCTCTCCATATCCTATGGTGGTTTGTTTTCTGTCCTTGCTGTCATCTCACATGCCCAGCACAATGTGCACTCTTAATGCAGGGTGTTTGGGTTCAACCACTGCCTCCACACCTTGACCTCAGGGTTTTCTCACCCAAAATGGAAATATACCTATATGCCAAGGGGTTGTGTGATGGTTTTCATCAGTGCATTGTTAATTATCCAAAATATTAACTACTATTGTTTCTATGTGGTCAGCATCAAACTAAACATGCAGTGAGAGACTGAAGAGTGATGGTGTTTATTTGGGAATATGCAGGACACACCATAGGGCAAAGCATAGGTGACCCTGAAACTAGGCAAAATGAGGAGCATTACATATGTCATTAAAAGCAGTAATCCTTGGCTACAGGATTAATAACAAGGGTATTCAAGGATCAGTAACAAAAGTGGTGTCAATTCAAGGTTGAGTGTGCAGTTTAGGAATAGAAATTGGGATGGAAATTTTCTAAAGATGTTAGTGGCCTTCGTTCAAAACTATAGTTCTGGCATTCTTTGGTGACAGGACTTGTTATGAGGCATCCACTCATGAGATCCTCCTTCTGTATGACCTTCAAGCTTTATTTTATCTTTCTCATGATGTCTGGACATATGCAACTCCATTTTGATTCTGAGTGCCCTGGAGATATTTGCATACAGGATTCTCTCATTTTGTATTTTTCTGAAAGGACTATTGGTAATCTGGAAAGCATTTGTAGGGCAAATGTCCAGTGAAGTGATGTTGAGCATAGTTCATAAATCATTGTCCTTTGTAAGTTCTAGATTAGTCGCCCCTCTCTCTGGCTTTCTCCTTGTCTCCCTTGTCTTTGGCTTTTCTCCTTTCCACCTGAGTTATCTAAGATTTGTCCATGAGTCTAGCATTCAACATACTATGTTGCATAATTTATTTAATTTGGTGTGTTCCCCTGTAGAATGTTTTCAGCATCTTGCTGGGTGCCAGGACCACAGGGAGTGGGCTGTGGAATGAATGTGCTCTCTACCTCTCCTCTCCACTTTCCCTCCACATTTTCCACCACACCCTTCACCTGTCTTCACTCTAGGCCTTTCATTTTCTTCTCTGTCTCATTATCTTCTTACCTGTGTTAACAACACACATATTCCCAAAGGACAGAAGAACAAGACAGACATCACGGCATCCTTCATCAGTGAACAGAATCCTGGGAGTCTGGACTGGTGGCTTCCATAGGGCCACTGGAGGGATCTACCTGCGGTTGGTAGAATAACAAACATGCAGCTTTTGTTGGTGTTAGGGGCTTCTGTTTCCTTTAGCTGTTTGCTTTTGCTTTTCAAACATTGTCTGCAGTGGCCTATTGTTAACCCCCTCCCACCCAATCCTATATTTGTCCTATCTTGTAGATCTCCTAAACTTAATTAATTTTAACTTTTTGAGATAGTAGAGATGGAACCCAGGGCCTGGAGTGTGCTAAGCACATACTATACACTGATCTGCACCCCTAGCCTCTCTTCTAAACTGCACTTTAATTCTGCCTTATTATTTCTGGCTTAATATTTTTTAAATTTCCAATAGACTGACGGGATGGAGCTCTTTTCTCTAAATCAGTTTGTATGACTATTAGCTACTTTTTTCATTGCCATGAGCAAAAACTAACCAGAAGCAACTTAAGGGAGGGAGGGTTTATTTTTGGTTCACAGTTCAGAGGAATGCAGTCCACTGTGGCAGGGAAAGCATGGTGGTAGGAATTACTTGGTCTGTGGCACCAAATAAACAGAGAAGGGAATGCTAGCGCTCAGTCTGCTTTCTCCTTTTCTCCTTTTTATTCAGTCTGGGATCCCAGCCCATGTGATGGTGCTGCCTACATTCCAGGTGTGTCCTCCCTCCTCACTTAAACTGCTCTAGAAATGCCCTCACAGACACATCCAAAGGTGTGCCTCATTAATGCTTTAGGTGTTTCTTACTCCATTAAGTTGCCAATCTAAACTGGCTATCACAGTGAACAAATGACTTAATAGCTCTGAATTTGTTTCCTTCTTTATAAAATAGATGGTAATACTTGATTCTTTTAGGCTGTTGTTATGAGACAAGTGAGCTCGTGAGACATGCACGCAGATAGAAGAAAGAATAGGAAGGATTATTTCTGGGATTGCATCTCATTCCCTCTGTCTTGTACTTCTGATGTATGAACTGTGCTTAGGAAATCTGTACCTTTTTCAGATCCTCTTTATAGGCAGTGGATTGCAAACCTGCAGCCCCTTTGTGCTCTCGAGCTGCTGTTTTATGTTTGGTTCATTACACTGCCAGTTCTCTAGATCCCACTTGGGGGGCCTCACTGTCTTAGCCTTTTCTGGTCATACCTTGCACCATGCTAAAGAAATCATTTATCCTTTCATGGTGGACCTAAGGCTTGCACTTTACTTATACAGATAATATATTTTCAAAAATATTATGTTGTTCTTTTAGGATTTTAGAGCATAGAAAGCAAGGATTTCCCCTTTTCTTTCCTTTTTGGAGCTGAGGACTGAACCCAGGGCCTTGTGCTCGCTAGGCAAGAGCTCTACCACTGAACTAAATCGCCAACCCCACCTTTTCTATTTCTTAGCAGTTTCCCCAGTAAAACATGATACCGATTAAGTGCTTAACAAATGCTGCTGCCTAGACATGGAAGTGTAGATGTTTGTTGGAAGATCTGTCTGATCTGACTGATGGGTTTCTACTTAAAATGGATAGAGAAGACTCCAATGCCACATTTATCAGCATCTGGCACTAATGTGGATTGGATAGTCTGAAAATTTCTACAAGGGCATTACAGTTAGAATTAATGTCTTATTATCAGTGACTAATCTCATAATACTTATTGTGCTGGATAGCTTTAGTGTCAACTTGACACACCTGGGTTGAGGGAGCCTCAATTGGGGAATTTCCTCTATTGGGCTGGCCTGTGGCCATGTCTGAAGGGCACCTTCTTGATGAGTGATGTGGGAGGGCCCCGCCCACTGTGGGTGGTGCCACCCATGGGCAGGTGGGCCTGTGTTGCATAAGAAAGCAGGCTGAGCAGGGGCCAGAAGAGCAAGCCAGTAAGCAGCATTCCTCCATGGCCTGTGCTCCAGCTCTTGCCTCCAGGTTCCTGCCCTGAGTTCCTACCTTGGGCTCCCAGATGAACTGTGACCCGGGATATGTAAGCTACATAAACCCTTTCCTTCCCAAGTTGGTAGTGGTCAGGGTATTTTGTCACAGCAATGAAGAAACAAAGACAGAAATTGGTACCAGAGAGTGGGATATTGCTGTGACAGACTGACCTTGGGGAGGACTGTGGAAGTGTTTGGAACTTTGGGCTGGAGAAAAGCCATTGTGCTCAGAGTTCGTTGCTGTGGATTTTGGAACAGTTATGCTGAGGACTTGTAGACGATGGAGGCCTGGCTTGTGAAGCTTCAAAGGGAAGCGGAGACTATCAGGGCTGTTCATGTGAGATTTTGGATTGAGAATCTGTGGGTTCTGGTCAGCTGGGGCTAAAGAATCAGCTGTGATTAAGAAGAGACCAGAAGCCGGGCATGGTGGCACACGCCTGTGGTCCCAGCACTGGGGAGGCAGAGGCAGGCGGATCTTCGTGAGTTCAAGGCCAGCCTGGTGTACATAGTGAGTTCCAGGACAGCTGGGGCTACAGGGAGATGCTGCTTCAAAAAGACAGGGGGAAAAAAAAAAAAGAGAGACCAGAATTTGAAGCAAAATCTTTGCTTTACTGGGACAATTGATGCTGGTTAGCTGGGGCTAAAAAATCAGCTGTAAGTAACAAGAGACCAGCACTGAGGTGGAGTCTTCTGGGAGGTATTTCCTCAGGGTCACCACACAGAGGGGACCCGAGCCTCTATCTCAAGCTGGAAGCAGGACTTGGTAATGTGTAAGAGTCTCCTGCATGGTTTTGGTGTTGAAAGCGTGAAGGGGGTCACTGAGAGTGGCTGAGGCTTGGCATGCAGAGGCCAGGAAAGGCCATAGGTGAAAGTGCAGCTTCAGTTGCAGTTAAGACCCCAGGATTGAAGGGGTCATGGAGAGAATCTAAGGCTTTGCACCCCAAGAGGCAAGAAGAGGCCATTGGTGAAGGTGTAACCTCAGTTTCAGTGGACACCCCAGCTTTTTGGAGATCCTGGGACCATGGGACGACCACCAAGGACAGTAGTAGGTATGGAATGGAGCTGGCCTGGGTCTTCGAGAGGAGCTGTTTGTGCTGTGGACTGCAAAGTCAGAGAAGTGGAGCTGCCAGAACCCTATGTATCCCAGAAGATTGTGAGTGAATCCCAGATGTCCAGCCTTGAGCTACTTTGCTGGACTTTGGTTTTGCTTAGGTATGCCCGATTCTTCCCTTTGAAATAAGACAGTACTTGTTTTGGATTTTACAGAAGCCCACCCACAGTTGAGACTTTTAAAAGAGACTATGAACTTTAAAGTGTTTGGATTTTTTAAAGGACTGTGGGGTTTTTAAGGTTGTACTGTCTTA
>NW_008347292.1:731601-771268 GCF_000622305.1 Nannospalax galili
AGGTGGGAAAAGAGAGCAAGCTGAGTGGGGGCGGGGGGGGCAAGCCAGTAAGCAGCATCCTCGATGGCCTGTGCTCAAGCTCCTGCCTCCAAGTTCCTGCCCTGAGTTCCTACTTTGGGCTCCCAGATGAACTGTGACCCAGGATATGTAAGTTGAATAAACCCTTTCCTCCCCAAGTTGGTAGTGGTCAGAATGTTTTGTCACAGCAATGAAGAAACAAACTAAGACACTTATGTAGAATAAAAGGGTATGTATTATTTGGTTTTCCTGCTGCTCCACAAATGATTAAAATTATATGGTTTATTTTTTGAGACAGGGTCTCCCTGTAGCGCTAGCTGGCCTGGATTCGCTATGGAGACCAGGCTAGCCTCGATCTCAGAGATCCACCTGCCTCTGCCTCCTGAGTGCTGGCATTAAAGATGTGCGCCACCACGCCCGGCTCTTTTTTTTTCTTTTGTCTTTTTGAGACAGGGTCTCCCTGTAGCCTCAGCAGGCCTGGAACTCACCTTGTAGACCAGGCTGGCCTCGATCTCACAGAGATCCACCTGCCTCTGCCTCCCAAATGCTGAGATCAGATGCATCTGCTACCATATCTGCCCCATTAAAGGTTATTCTTAATGTCTGAGGTAATGAGTCTTTTTTCATGTATAAAGTTTATTGAAGTAGTTGTTTTTAATACCATTTCTATTTTCCTCTTGTATTATCTTCATTAAACAATTGAAATACCTTTACTTTGTACTCTGAGAAAGATTAGAATTTCTGACCATGGAAAATTTATCACTTTTATGTGTAGTTCATTTTTATGAACTCTTGAGAGCACATTGGGAAAAAAGGTTAAAATGAATATTTGTATGTCTGGGGAGATGGCTTAGTGGGTAAAATGCTTGCTGTGCAGCATGAGGACCTGAGTTCCAATCCTCAGCACTCACATAAGAGCTGTCTGTGGCAATGTAGAACCCCAGCACTGGGGAGCAGAGGTAGGTGGATCCAAGGGCTTACTGGCCAGCCAGTCCAGCCGACACGGCAAGTGCCTCAAGAAATAAGGTAGTGAGAAAGAGGATGATATCCAAAGTTGACCTCTGTCCTCACATGCTCATGCACAGGTGTGTGTATTCTCCACATATGCACATATGTGCATTATATCACACATATACACATACACAAATGGACAGAATAATATCTGTATTTTTATTGAATAAGTTAATGTTACCTACAAATACAATTCATAAGACTTGTGATTTTAGAAATTGTAGTTCTTAAAAATGTTTACTACCTTCTTAATGCTTTCCAGGAACCAGCTCCTGATTTGTCAATGTCTCAGGTAAAGGTTTAGCTGCAGTCTTTAGTTTACAGAGTATTGTAGTTGCTATTAGTGGTTGCTAAAGATTAGAAAATGTGCTGTGTATCTGCTTATAGTGTTAGAAAATTAGCTGTATTTGCCAGATGTTCTTATACAAACTTTTATATTTCTGATATTTTTATGTATGTGAATATTCTTGTAGAACTAATGTGCTCTGTTTATTAAGACATGGGGCTTAAATAGAAATGGCCAAGATTGACAGGAATGCTGAGATATTTTTCTCACGTGGCAAGAGGAACCATAGACTTAGGGTGAAGGCCTGGCAGCGTCTGCAGATAGTGACAAGGACAGCAGGTTTCAAATAGAGTGAGGGTACTCTGCTTGTCACCTGCAGCCCTGAGAGGGAGGAGGGAACCTGTCACAGTGAGGAAGGAAAGAAGGGACACTGGCCAGATTGCCATGTCTTTTTGGTTAGAGACAACACTTGGAGAGCTGCTAACTGGGTAAGAAACAAGAGATTGAGTCAGAAGGAAGCCTGGGTGAGAAGAGACCTGGTTAGGGGGCGGGGGAGGTCAACATCTGGCTAGTAAAACTTTTAGCTCAGGAGGGTTTCCACTGAGTCTGGGACTAGGAGAAGATGCAGAGGGCCGTAAATCAGAGAGCTGAAATGTTATCAGGTGTTTGCCCTGCCGATTGAAATAGAATGCTAGCAGTATTTTATAGATAAAAAAGTGATTTGAACCTCACACAAGGTGCATTTGAGCAATGATAAAGCATTTTAGGATGGAAAACAAGTTAAAAGGTTCTCTTATGGAGGCCTGCATATTCAACAAACACTGTAAATGAGCCAAATGTAACATTTTGTTCTTTAAAGAATGGTATTTGTATTCTAATATCATGTTGGTTTACAGATAATAGATGAGCATAAACTTTTATATAATATACATGCAGTCACTTAAGAAGGTTCTAAATTTTAAGATATAGTTTATTTATAAATAAATGAATAAAGTTTTAGTCTTAAAAATTAGGAAGATTTTACGTTTTGGTTGTTAGCCTTAGCCTTTAACGGCTGTGCTATCCCTCCAGCCCGGGCATGGTGGTGCACACTTTTAATCCTAGCACTCGGGAGGCAGAGGCAGGAGGATCTCTGTGAGTTCAAGGCCAGCCTGGTCTACATAGTGAGTTCCAGGACAGCTGGGGCTACAGGGAGACCCTGTCTTAAAAAGATCAAAAAAAAAATTAGGAAGATTTTGATTAAAATCATCAAAAATTGTAGGTATTGTTGAAAAACTAAATGGTATTTAAAAGTTTCAAAGTAGCACAGAGGTTTCATGAAGCCCCTATGTTTAGTATCAGTTTCTAATTTTGTTTCTATAGACTTAATTATCTACTGGATAATAATCTAAAAGGGAATGAAGCTGACGTCACTGTTAAAATTTTTGGGGTTTTATTTTGCTTATAACTAACTGGAGAAGAAATGAGACTTGTGTTAGCTTTCGGTCATTGTGACAAAGCTCCTGCAGAATGTAAACGATGAGAGTTTGGCTCTTGGTGCATGTGTGGCTGGCTGTGTTGTTTTGGGGCCTGCAGCAAGGCAGAAACGTGGCAGAAGTTCATGATGGAAGAAGGATGAGCACCTCATGACAGGAAGCAGAGATGGTGAACAGGGCTGGGGCTAGGTTATACCCTTCAAAGACATGCCCCTGGTGTCCAGCTTTTCCTAATAGCCCAGCTATGAAGGAGTGATCTATTGATGAGGTTAGCAACCTTATGATCTTGTCAGGTCTCAATAGCACCACCAGGGATCAAGCCTTCAATGCATGAGCATTTGGAGACATTTTATAACCAAACCCTATACAAGAACAACTCAATATATTGTGTCTAAATTTTCATTTTCATAGATTATACAGACTATCAAATATTAGTGCTAATTTTTATGATGTCCAAATTGTATCAGATGGACTATTCTTTTGGTAGACTTTGATAATCTATCAAAATTATTTCTTACATACCTTAAGCTCTTGGTCTTGCATTCCTTATTAAAAAGGACAGAATAATTGAAACGTTTTGCTCAGCCAGTTGATACTTTTATTGGATTAACATCACAAAGGGTGAACAAGTCAGTACTTTTCTTGATATTAGGTAGAAGGTCTGTGCCTCAAGACTAATGTCCTAGAGACTTAACTCAGGGAATAAGAGATATGGTATTATCTCTCAAGATTTCTACAGAGAAATGTTTTACATTAGATTGGGAGAAACTGCTTTTCCCTTTATAAAAAGTCCCTAAGCATCATTTTGATAGTACTTCTAACACATAGTCAAGTATATTTGTATAAGCAACTGTTTTTAAAAGCTGCATGACTCTACAATTTATTGTTAATCATGACATAGAAAACAAATTTGTAGTTTTATTCAGATTCAAGGGACAATTAGTGATTACTGTGTATGCTTGATTATGCTTTTTTTTGATATGCAGAGGATTTTAGGACTGTAAAACATACTTGGCTTATTCGAAAAAGAATTTTAAAGCCAAAGCCCCATCTGCTGTTTTCACTAAAATCTCAAGAACTGTTCACATTGCCAGAAGTAGTTCTTCGTACATACTCCAATGTATAATCAAGCAGTGATATGTGATTTTCAAGGTCCTATTTTGTTAGGACAGAAGAAAAATCAGGAAGATTAACTTCTGAAA
The DNA here is from genome assembly GCF_000622305.1 of Nannospalax galili. Taxonomy (NCBI): domain Eukaryota; kingdom Metazoa; phylum Chordata; class Mammalia; order Rodentia; family Spalacidae; genus Nannospalax; species Nannospalax galili. The sequence continues at coordinate 735,594 of NW_008347292.1, forward strand.
CGCTGATGTAATTTTAAACAAATAATGGTTTGAGTATGTTTTATTTCAGATCTTTAAAAAACAAATCCCTTTCTCTGTGTACATATCTGAGAGTGTATGTGATGGGGGGCATAGGACATGTATGGAGATCAGAGGACAACCTTGGGTGTCAGTCCTTACCTCCCCCCTTGTTTCAGACAGGGTCTCTTGCTGTTGGCCACTGCATACCCAGGCAAGCTGACCCAAGTATCCAGGGATTATCCTGCCTCTATCTCCCATCTCATTCTAGGAGTGCGGAGATTGCAGTTATGTGCCCTGTGCCCAGCTATATGTAGCTTCTGGGGACCTGAACTCAGGTCTTCACAATTGTATCTCAAGATGCTTTACTCACTGAGCTATTTCCCTGTCTCCACAGATCTTTTAAATATCAAATTTCACACCATTGCTTCCATTTCTTAAGACTTAATGTTAAAAATCGAAACTATCAGTTTGAAAGACTAAATTCATAAAAAAGCAGACGTTCCTACTGAACTTCTTATGTAGTTATTTGCTAGGGAGAGAATGATATATTCACTTTCCTTGCTTTGCTTAGCCCAATATAGAAAGTTAGCATCATCTTAATATTTAAGAGATTTGTAGGAGAATGGATGTCATAATGGATTGGACTATGAAATGTTAGTCTGAACTTGAAAGTAGTTAAAATATGTTCATGGATGGTTCATAACTGACTGTATAAATAAGGCTTTTGTATAAAACTTGGCTTTTGAAAACTTGATTTAAGATGAATGTGGTGTTGCATATCTATAATCTCAGCGCTCAGGAGGCTAAGGCAGGAGGATCTAGAGTTCAAGGCCAGGCTGGGTCACAGAGTGAGACCTGGTCAGAGAGAGTGGGGAGTGAGGGGGGAGGGGGAGGGGGAGAGGGATTGGTTGAGAAGGATTTAAATAGGGCTCCAAATCGTAGTTCTTAAGCTTTATTGGCTCCTTATTATCAGGATAAACTTTTTATTAACTTTTTCTTAAATCCCTAACCCTGAGGGCTGAAGAGATGGCTCAGTGGTTAAGAGCACTGGCTGCTCTTACAGAGGCCCTGGGTTTAGTCCCAACACCTACATTGTGGCTAACAACCATCAGTTCCAGGGAAGTCCGATGCCCTCTTCTGACCTCTGCAAGCACTGCACATGTGGGTGTACTTAAATACATGTAGACAAAACACTCATACACATAAATAATAAAAATTTTAAATCCATAAATATCACTGTGGCACACAGGATAGTCGTCTGACCTCTGCCTTTCTCTGTGGCCTTGTTCTCTGACTAGTCTCAGTTCAGACAGATTCCTCAACATTTCAAAACCCTCTCTCCTCCTGGAGTTCCCACACATACTGTGTGTGAGGTACCTAGGGGAGCCTACTTTGTCTCCTTTTTGCCTGTCCACAGAGCCAGACCTTTTTTTTTTTTTTTAATAACTTGTTTTTTGAGACAGTCTCATATATTTCAGGCTGGCCTTGAACTTGCTGTGTAGTAGAGAATGAACCTCCCGAGTGCTGGGATTATGGGGATGTACCACAATGCTCATTTTTTTTTTCCTAAAAAGCAATTTCTATAAAACCTATTTTCTCTATCATATACTTGTCACCACTCACATGTTGTTTATTTTTGTTATTTAATCCACTAGATGAAGCATTCAGGAATATCATCTCCGATCCATGCTTTGATCTTTCATTTCCCACTCAAACCTAGTCTGATGCTAGGTATTAACTAGGTGTTCAGTAAACAGACCAGCTGGAAATGCTGTACACCTGGGGACTTTGTGAATGTCCTGTAGCTGCATTTTTCCTGTCTCAGCCCCTTTGCCTTCATTCAGCCTGCTTCACAACCAGGTCGTGGTATACTGAGTCCTAGTCCCTCCTGAGATTTCTGTGCTCCTCTTCCTCTAGACTGTAGAGTCAGGTCTATGTTTCTCCTTCAAGAATTGTTTTCTTGTGCTGGAGAGATGGCTTAGTGGTTAAGGGCACTGGCTGCTCTTGGCAGAGGACCTGGGTTGTGTTCCTAGCCCCACATGGTGACTCACAACCATCTATAACTCTAGTTCTAGGGGATCTGACACCCTCTTCTGGCCCCTGTGAACACTGTACACACAGGTGTACTTGTATACATACAGGCAAAACATACACATAAAATAAAAATAATTTTTTAAAAAAAAATTGTGCTCTTAAATCTTGCACAGGTCACTGAGCTTTATTGTTCTTAGATTTATTCTGTAGTAAAACAGAAAGGTAAAATTTTTCAGGAAAGCAGTTTCGTTTGTTTGGCAAGCAAGTTAGTGTGTACATCCTCACATTGTACTGTGCACACACTCACATTACGCTTCTCAAAGTCTAGCAAAGCTGTTTTCAGAGTCGAGTCCTTCATTACCTTTTTCGTTTTCCCCACTCTTTAGCAGGTTTTCTTCTGACTGGATCACAAAATTACCAGGGTTATGTAGTTATTTGGAGTCCAGAGAAATTGATCTTAGCTTGAATCAACCAACATTTTTTGAATATCTATATGTATAAACAACTAAAGATCTGTAGGGCTGGATGGATAGCAACAGTTAAGAGCACTGACTGCCCACATTCTGTTCTCAACACACACATGGTGGCTCACAACCATCTGTAACTCCAGTCCCAGGGGATCCAACACCCTCTTCTGGCCTCTGTGGGCACTGCACACATGTAGTGCACTTATGTACATGCAGGCAAAATACTCAGACATAAAGTAAAAATAAATCAAAATTTAGAAAACAAAAAAACACTAAAGGTCTTGAAATTTCAGAAGTAAGATTAATAAACTTGTATTCAGGGGAAGAGGGGGCTAGCACATGCCTAGATAACTTCAGTATTTATCAAATATAGTAATTGCATTAGATAAGAAGACTAAGAAAGATAGGAGGATGACTGGCTGATGTTAGAGAGCTGGGGAAGACTTTGTGGAGGTCTTGGTCCTGAAGGAGGAATGCAGAAGTGATCCTAACAAGACAGGTCTAGCTTCTTCTGTAAGCTGTGTCCTATTTCTAATGCTATTTGATTGGAATTCTTATTTTCATATGGTCTTTAGGCAGCTTGGATTTTAAAAGCACGAGCACTAACTGAAATGGTGTATATCGATGAAATAGATGTGGATCAGGAGGGAATTGCAGAAATGATTCTGGATGAAAATGCTATTGCTCAAGTTCCACGTAAGTACTGGTTCTTCATTTAAGTTAATGGGATATTAGTGGGAGGAGAAAAGCTGTATATAGGAGGAATATCTCTGTGTGTGTGCGCGTGCACGTGCATGTGTGTGTGTGTGTTTTGTGTGTGTGTATAGGTATTTATATATGGCCGGGTGTGATGGCACATGCTTGTAATCTTAGTACTTAGGAGGCTGAGGCAACAGGAATTTTGCAAATTTAAGGCCAGCTTGAGCTATGGAGTAAATTCAAGGCCACCCTGTCACAAACAAACAAACAAACAAACAATATATATATATAAATAAACATTGTATACATAAATCATGCATATATTAGCTTAGATTAGCTTGGGCTAGTGAGATGGCTCAGGGGGTAAAGTGCTTACCATGTAAGATATGGGTTTGATCCCTAGAACCTGCAGTGGAAGGAAAGTACTGACTCCTAAAAGTTGCCCTTTGACATCCACAGGTGACTGCATATATGTGCCCACACTCACACACACACATCCTGCACATATGCACACTAATAATAACAAACAAAATAATTTTAAGTATCTAAAGTCAATAGTTTCTATTCTGCCTTATAGTGCAAAGGCTTTCTTTGTACTATTCAGTTATCTTGAACTTAAGGCACGAGTTGATATATATTAATTTTCCAGTAGAGATATGTTATGCACTTAAAATACTTTATGCATTCTACTGGAAGCTGCTTATCTAATAGGTCAGAAGATTTTTTTTTTAATCTTGGAATCTAAGCACAGGAAGCATCTAAATATCAGAAGTGTCCTAAAAGTATTTTTTAAAAAAATCATCATTTAAGGAACTGGGAAGATGGCTGGGTTAGTAAAGTGCTTGCTGCACATGCATAAGGACCTGAGTTTGGGCCCCAGTACCCACAAAAATGGTAGGTGTCTGTAATCCAAGAACCAGAAATCCCTAGGTCAGCCAGCCTAGCCATATTAGTGAGCTCTGGGTTCAGTGAGAGACCCTGTCTCAAAGTATGAGGTATAGCACTATTGAGGGGGACCCCTGGCCTCCACATGTGTGCATGCCACACGTGCACGCACACACACACACACACACACACACACCATAAAAATAAATAAAAACTACCAGATGAGCTGGATGTGGTGGCACAGGCCTTTAATCCCAGCACTTGGGAGGCAGAGGCAGGCAGATTGCTGTGAGTTCAAAGCTAGCCTGGTCCACATAGTGAACTCCAGGTGAGCCAGTCTCAAAAATGCTATCAAATCACTTCATTTAATGTTCTGTGTGAGGCGATAAGGTGTGGGGCTGTGAAGGTGTAAAGGCTTCAGACTTGGCTCAGAGTCCAAGTCAGGTGCACATGGTAGTGGATTGATGACCATGACCTATGGTAGTCTTGCTGGCAATTTGTTCATTGTTAAAATGTCTTTTTTCCATATTAACTTGCTCTTTTATGGCTCAAATATGTAAGTTCTGGATATAATCTTTTATTTGGAAACATTTGTATGAAAAGTATTTATTTTGTAAGTCTAAAATGGTTGTTTTAAACTTTACAGCATGTTTTGAATTTGAATCCAAGTTCTGCTGATAGAGTGATCTGTTACCTTATTTCTATCAGCTTTTGTAAGTGGGTTCATACTTACCCATCCTATAGACTCACTGTGAAGACCACATGTGATAACATAAAACAGTGATAGATGCTCACTGAATATTAGTCTCAGACACATTTCCCTAAAACACACTTCCTGGATATTATTAATACCTTTTTTATCAGGCCAACACAACTCTGAAAATTAGATGGCTGTTTTTAAAAAATTAATAAATAACATACAAATTGATTACCATCTCATCTTGTAGGCCCTGGAACATCCTTGAAACTTCCCGGAACTATCCAGACAGGAGGACCAAGTCAAGCTGTCAGGTCTGTGTTTGTATGCCATTTTTCTGCCACCAAATACTGACTAGAACTTAGGAGAGGCTCTCCTTGATTGATCTTGTTTGTATTGTGACAACTTCCCGTCTTCACAGGCCAATCACTCAAGCTGGAAGACCCATTACAGGTTTCCTTAGGCCCAGCACACAAGGTGGAAGGCCAGGTACCATGGAACAGGCCATCAGAACACCCAGAACCGCCTACACAGCACGTCCTGTCACTAGTTCATCTGGAAGATTTGTCAGACTGGGGACGGTAAGTTCTGTTAGCTCTCCCAGAGCCACATATTACCCGGGTAACTTCTTGCTCCACTAGTGTCACAGAGGAGAGTTATACAAAAACTCTTGAAGGTAACTTTTTTGCTTTAATTTTTATAAGTTCTATAATTCTGTGCACAGGAAGCCCAATGTATGTTTCAGGAGAAAGTTTCAGATCTTTTGTTCTCTCTCCTCTCATAGGCTTCTATGCTCACTAGTCCTGATGGGCCATTTATAAATTTGTCTAGACTGAATTTAACGAAATATTCCCAGAAACCTAAATTGGCAAAGGTATGTGCTTTAAATAATTATATTATGAAGTGATGATAGAATTATGATGATAATGGAACTATGGGAAATGGAGATTTTAGTTGTTGTAATAGGTAAAAATTCTGTCTTGAATTAAGTCAATCAGAAATAAAGTACATATACCATTCTTATAGGAAAATCTTTTTTCCTTTAAACAATAATAACAAAGGAAGCATATATCCAATATCATCCCTGTGCAGTGAAGTTGGGGTCATCTGGACCTGTATCCAGTATCATCCTTGTGTAGTAAAGTTGGGGTCATCTGGACCTGTATCCAGTCTCATCTCTGTGCAGTGAAGTTGGGGTCATCTGGACCTGTATCCAGTATCATCCCTGTGTAGTAAAGTTGGGGTCATCTGGACCTGTATCCAGTCTCATCTCTGTGCAGTGAAGTTGGGGTCATCTGGACCTGTATGTGTTTGTTTTTCAGCTTGGACTCGGCTCAGAAATAAAATCTTCTATCCTTGTATGATTTAAGGACTGTCAAAAGGATGATAACTTTAATGTATGTTTAATTAGTAATTAATTGAGCCTCAATTATTACTCAAGACAGATTATAGTAAGCCAACTATGTTAGTAATTCTTTTTTTTTTTTTTTCCTTCATCTTTCTGAGACAGGGTCTCCCTATAGCCCCAGCCCAGCTGGCCTCGAACTTATATAGACCAGGCTGGTCTCAATTTCACAGAGAGCCTCCTGCTTCTGCCTTCCAAGTGCTGGGATTAAAGGTGTGTGCCGCCATACATGGTTCCATTTGTTTATTCTTGATACATACTCTTACTGTGGACATGATGCTCTAAGTTCTTGCCTTGACTTCCCTGTAAGGGACTCTTAGGTCAAATGAATACTTTCCTCTCTTAAGTTCCTTTTGACAGTATTTTATCACAGCAACAGAAATAAAACCAGAGCAGGTGCCTGGCTGGGGAGCTGCAGGCCAGTGAGACCCTGTCTTGAAAAACAAGGTGGGTCTAGAAAGATGGCTTGGGGATTAATAGTGCTTTCCTAGCCAAGAGAAATGTGAGCTCTAGGTTCAGAGAGGAGATCCTGTTGCAAAGAAATAGGCAGAGAGTGATAGAGCATCCAGTACCTTCTTCTGGCCTCTTTGTGTGCATTCAGATGTGTATACACACACACATACACACATACACACACACACACACACACACAAATCTTTAGAAAAAAAACTAAAGTGTGTGTGCTTGAGGAGGAATGACATCCTAGGGTATTCTCTGGCCTCCACAAGCATGCACATGTCTCTGGTCTCCACATGTAGGTATACAAACAAGCATGTGTCTCATGTCTCTGGTTTCCACATGCAGGCATACAAGCATGCACATGTCCCAAAACAAACAAAGCAACCACATCCCCCCAAAAATCCTGGGGGGATAACTGGGAATAATTCAGACAAGAACATTTGTTTTCTGGAAACTCAGTGCAGATTCTCAGTTAAAATCTCTATGAACTTTGTGCTGAGCTCATTCTCAATTGTAGACATTCTAGGGTTAAAAAAAAAAAAAAAAAAGGAATGCCACTTGGTGGATAGGTATCAGCGTGGAATAATGTTAATGACCTTCTTCTTAACCCCTCTGACAGGACTCTAGTCACCTCCATTTAGCAGAATGTAAAGCTTTACTCATTTTCCTTTTCTGTATGGTCTATCAAAATCCATTTGTGTGGAATATCTGATTTCCTGCTTTTTGGTGACATTTACTTGAGGTGGCTGGCTGGCTGGCTGGTCAATGCCATTGCTGTTTTTTTATTTATTTTTTTTTATTTTTATTTTTTTAAATGACAGTACAGTCAATGGAGGTTCTTTCCTCAATTAAATTAAAATTCATTCAGGACAGACCTGGTCTGTGTTCTAGATTTAGCCTGAACTAGATCTTTAGTGTGATATAGGATTGTTACCAGATTTTTCTGTCTTTGGCCCCCAACTTGCCTTGGCTCGTCAGAACTTCTTTATACTATTGACGTGTTGCTTGGGATGTCTTTGGTGATGCTCGGATACTGGCACTGCTTGGGTGTGGTGACATTCTTTTCATGGTAGTGGAGGACCAATCGCACTTTTAGCTTTTTCTTGTTTTCTTTCATAGGTTGTCATAGGTTTTTTGTTTTTGTTTTTATGGTGGTTCTTTTTGAGACAAAGTTTCAATATATAGCCCAGGATGGTCTTGAACTCCTGATCTCCCTACTTTAGCCTTCTGAGTACTAAAATGATGGGTGTGCATCATCACACTTGACCCTTTCTAATTCTTTTTCCTTTTTTGCTGTGCTGGGGATCAAATCTAGGGCCTTGTACACTCTTAGCCCTCCATCTTCCCCTTCCTCCCTCCCTCCTTCCCTCCCTCCTTCCCTCCCTTCCTCCCTTCCTTCTTACTTCCTTGAGACAAGGTCTAGAGATACTCCTGCCTCAGCCATCTGCCCCCTACCACCAAGTAGTTGGGGTTACAAGCCTATGTTCTTTGTTCTTTTTCTTCTTTTGGGTTGCCTCCAAGTCTTCCCCATTAATAACTATACTGTCTCCCAGGGGTACTAACAAGTGTATAACGCAGTGTTGCGGACGTAGGAGAGCACTAAGAAGTAATGCAGTGAATGCTTATTCATACAGATGATTTGGGCGTGGGAACACTAAAAATAAGGCTTTCAGCCCTGACTGTACTTTAAAGTCAGCTGGGCTTTACAAACTCTAGTGCAGGGCCTTCCCCAGTCCCGTACCTCCTGGATTCTGATTTAATTGGTCTGAATCCAGTATGAAGTTGGGCTGAGTTGCCCTCTGTTAAAGAAACCTGAAGAGATAGCTTTAAAAATTAAGCAGAAAATTCTACTTAACACTAGACGTTTGTGTTTCAAAGGGAATGTTTGGATTTTTCCTGTTACAGTGTCATAATTAAATAGTAATCTGTATAATACAGAGAGTATAAAATGATAACTTTTATGATAATCATAAGTCTTTAAGATATAAACATTTAATTTCTAATAAATAATGGTATTTAGCATGAAGGAAAAAAAGCTCAGTTCTTAGAACCCTCTAGTTATAAGGTTGTTAAAAAAAAAAAAAGGGAGTTCCTTTTAAGTTGCAGAATTTTCAAATGCAGTATTGTAGCAAAGACGGTCACATCCTTTGCTCACAAGTTCTCAGCACTTTAGATTATCCTGTGTCTCTGACTCAAACCAAGCTTTGAGTTTTAATGCAACAGTAATAAAGAGCTGTATTAAATAAAACTGAGTGCATTTTGGCATTGTTTGTCTTCACAGGCTTTATTTGAATACATCTTTCATCATGAAAATGATGTTAAGATGGTAAGTTATGGTTCCTTGCTATTTTCTTGTATTATAAATTTTCAGACTTTGGAACTTTAGATTCTGAAATGTTCTATTTCTTACCTTAAAGACAAATAGAATGGTTAAAAATTGGTGAAATTGAAACTCTCAGTTTCAATGAGAAAATTTGTAGAAATGTAGAAATATAGGAATTATACTTGGTTCATAGAATATGTGGTTCTCATCAAAGGGCAGAATATAGATCATTGAGAATATTGAATGCTTGTGTTAGAATTTATTCTTTACAGTAATACACTGATTCGTTTGTCTTTAGACTACAGAGTTTTACAAATTTACTAATATGTGCGTTTCTGCCTTCTTCATAGTGTGCCCTTTCTTCCATGTTTAGCATTTTATGATTGAAGATTTCAAACATATAGAAGTAGAAAGTATAATGTCAGGGGCCCATGTACTAACCACTTAGGTTCAACAATAGTCAGTTTTCATGGTAACTTCTCACTAAATGAATTTTGAGGCTATGTGCATGTGACTTTGCAAATTTGTTTAAATTTCTACATGCTGGTATGTAAAGTAGGAGAAAGTGCACAAAGTTTTTGTTTTCTTTGTTTGGATTTTTTTTTTAGTCAAATAAAGTCAATTCTGTAATTTCTGATAGTATTTTTCCCATTTTTGTATCAGTCTAGGAAAAACTCTACATTCATATGTCAAGGATTCAGGAGAATCATACTTTTATTAGTTACATTTTCTGTGTCAACTACAGTGTGATGTATTAAGAGAACTAATGAAGATGTGATGCTTTATCTTACTTCTATAAACTGTTCAATTTAACTGAGGAAATAAAATTGACATAAATGAAACAAAGGAATAATTGTCACAGGGTATGGTGGCATACATCTGTAATCCCAGCACTCAGGAGGCTGAGGCAGGAGAATTAAGAGTTTACGACCAGTCTGGACTAACCATGTCCAAACAAACAAACAAACAAGAAGTGAGGGCCAAATTGAAAGTAGCAAAGGAAAACTTCACAAGGGTGGTTGATGCTTGCAAACATCCAAAAAGTAAGTAATATTTTTCTGGAAAGGAGGACAGATAAATGTAAAGAAATGGCAAAGCCATGAACAGAAGATGGAGTGAGAGAGAAACAGGTCTTATCTTCAAAAATGGAGGCACCAAAGAAACAGTTCAAAGACAGAAATGGTTGAACTTGATGATAGATTTGATATTGGAGATAAAGACATACCAGTCAAACAGCCACCTCAGAATGCTATGAGAATGAGAGTTTTACTAATAGTAATGGGATGGGGCAGCTCATTGATTTACAGAGAAGCTGCATAAGTCACTTAAAGGCCTTTTGGGTTTGAAGTGACAGAAAACTATCTGAGTGGAGACACAGTGCGCTAAGAATTATGGTACTGGACTGCAGTAAACGCCTGAGCCCGGTAGACAGTGTGGGACTTACCTATGGTGAAGAGGACAAAGATGTGGTCACGTAAGGAACAGGACTTGGGGGATGGGCCACTGAGAAACCATATCACATTTCTGTAACAGAAGAAAGTCATCTTCACTTCATATAAAGCTAGTCAGAGGCTTTTATTTTGATAATATATAAAACTTTTAAAATGAGACATTCAAATACTATCTCATTTCACAGATAAGTAAATCTCTAGTACTAGATTGTCATAAATCTATATTCTTGGAAGGTTTTTTTTTTTGATTGTTTGGGTTTTAGAAATAGGGCCTCACTATGTAGCCCAGGCTGGCCTCAGACTCTCCATTCTCCTGTCTGTGCCCATCAAGTGCTGGGATTACAAGTATGTGCCACCATACCTTGCTTTATATGCTTTTTTTGAAGATTATTTATTGAAGAGACATCTGTTCTCCTATCTAATATCCTGTCCAATATCATTTTGAGTGACCTGTGTGCCACCCAGTGTTCCAGCCCTGAAATCTTGGTGGGAGGCAGGCAGACCAGAGTCTCTGCTCTTTTGAAGAGTCTCATTGGCCAAGAAATAGGAATGCCAAATGAGGCTGGGGAGATGGAGACAGGCAGGCTCCTGGGGGCATGCTGGCTAGCCAGCCCAACAAGAGACTCCTCTCAAAAAATAAAAGGTAATTGGTTCCAGAGGAATGGCATTCAAGATTGATCTTTGGCCTCCACATACATGCAGTGTGTATCTACAGTGGTGCATGCACACACACATACACATGCAAAAATTTCAACTAACAAACTACTTCATAGATTGGGTTGGATTTGTGAAGCAATTGCAAAGGAAAGAAACTTACTGATTCACATACATTATTTCTGTATAGTGAGTGAAAGGGGGAAAAAGGAACCTTAAAGGTGATTTTAAATTCTAGTTGTCATATTTAGAAAAGATGATCTGAAGTTTTTAGAAAGATTGTTTTTTTTCTGGCATGGGGTGTGTGTGTGGGGGGGTGTATGGCCCTGTGGAGGCTCAAGGTTGATGTCGAGTATCTTCTTCATCACACTCTACCTTATGTATTGAGGCAGGGTTTCTTGCCAATGCTGGAGCTCCCCATTTCAGTTGGGTCTAGCTGGCCAATTTGCTCATGGAAGTCCCCTGTGTGGAGGCTCATGCCTCCCTTGTGTTGGGATTTCAGGTCAACCACCACGACCAATCAGCCTTTACCTGGCTTCTGGGGATCTGAACTCCTGTCCTTGTACATGCTCAGCAAGTGCGCTATCCACAAAGGCATCTCCCAGCCCTTAGAAGGCTTTTTATAAAGATGGAAATGACCCAAATAACAGGTAGGTTGGAGAAAATACCTGTAAACAGGAGCAGTAGGGATGATTTTCTTGCTAACAAGAAAATTATAAAATAAAGGGCCTTTGAATGCTTAGGGAGAAGAATGTAGTAAATTGTTACAAATTATAAATGACATTGTAAAGGGTACAGTGTGGAAAATGATATGGTAATATAAAGTAGGTAGCACTACACATATTTATTTAACTTGTGTCTGCTCTTCTCAAACAATTTCAGGCAGAATTGCTATGTTTGCAATGATGTTCATTATAGCATTAAATATACTAGTAAAAATACTCAGAAAGCAACATAAATGCTCAGTGCTAGAGAAAAAAAAATCAATGTTAAACACCATGATGGGCTTCTCATGCAGCCATTAAAGTCATCATTATCAAAATCATAGTCAAAATTATAAAAATTACAAATGTTTATTTTATAATGTTAAGTCAAAAAGTAGCCACTCAGTATGTCAAACAGAATTATAACTAAATATATAAAGATATATACTTATAACAGATTCCTGGATGTATTACTTAAAAGTAGATGTAAGATAGATACTTGTTGAATGTCTGTCTGGATTACAACAATAAAGAAGACAGCCTCATGGCCCTGGTGGAGAATAAGGCTAAATTTTATGTTCTTTTTCAAACTTTTCCTAAATTTTCTAATTTAATAGCAACATTTCACTCATAAATTAGCTCTAAGTTAAGTACATAAAGTGCTTTTAATTTCCTCTTTATCTTTAGTTAAAAAAAAAAAAAAACCAAAGCAGTTTGTTTTGTTTCTGCTTAGTGAAAAGTACAAGCTATTGGTCCTTTGTTTTCATTTTTATCCATGAATCCACTCATTGGTTTATGAGCAGATTGGTTTATCCTTTAATAATTGCTGAAGCCCCTGTGTTGATACTGTGATTGACTGGAGGAGTGTTGGGGAGGGCAGATGCCCTAAGACTGTCTCTTATTCTACCAGCTTGCCTGCTTACACACACACACACACACACACACACACACACAGATGCACACACAGCCCTGCACATAGTGCTCTTGTGCTCAGACTGTTCCATTAAAAGGCCATTTTAATTATATCACAAATGTTATTTTCTAAAAAGAAGGGTTTAGATATGAACACAAAGCAGGCTTTTAAAAATGCCTTTTATATATTTTGCAACTTTAGCTTGAAAAAGAAAAAAATGAGTTCTGTTTTTAACATACTAATAAAATCAGAGGTTTGGTTATATTAAACCTGATAGTAAACATGATCTATTTGGTGGGAAAAGTCCTTGTGAATATTGAGTCAAAGTTAATATGCACAGGTATTTGCACTGCATGCCAAAATGGAGCTGATTGAAAATACATTTTCCTAGCATTTCCAGAGATAATACCACTTGAAGTCATACAGAAGTATTGTTGGTGAATGTAAAGAACTTTGAATTAGCGTTTAAGTGTTAAGAAAATAGATTTGATGTTGATGGACGACTTTATTTCTGTCTTTGTCCTCCTATTTTAGGGGGCATTACTGACAAAACGAAAGTGACATGTTGGTTAGTCATTTTATCCCTGTCTGCTGAAAGGGAGAATGCTACAGCTAAATACTGTGGGTGCTTTGAAGCAACATTTCAATGATGAGGGGGAAAAGAGATGGTTAAGGCACCTGTTGACAAGCCTGATGACCCTAGTTCAATCCCTGAGACCCATATGGTGGAAGGAGGGAACCAAGTCCTGTAAGTTGTCCTCTAACCTCCATGTGTGCATCATGATATGCATGGGCACCTGAGATCAATCCCCAGGACCCATGTAGAAAAAGCTATAGGGTACTGGAGAGATGGTTCAGTGGTTAAGGGCACTGGCTACTGAACCCAGGTTCAGTTCCCAGCACCCACATAATGGCTCACACCTGTCCTTAACTCCAATTTCAGGGGATCTGAGGCCCTCTTCTGGCCTCCTCAAGGCATTAGACATGCACATAGTACGATTATACACACAGGCAAAACACTCGTACATATAAAATAAAAATAATAGTATTTAATTGTAAAAGAGAGGGACTGGAGTGATGGCTCAGTGGTTAAGAGCACTGACTGCTTTTACAGAGGACCCGAGTTCAATCCCAGCACCCACATGATGGCTAACAATCGTCCGTAACTCCAGTTCTAGGGGATTCAACACCCTCTTCTGAGCTCTGTGGGCATGCATGACATGGGTGCACTTACATACATGCAGGCAATACACTCATACACATAAAATAAAAATAATAAATATTTTTTTTTTTTAAAAAGAGAGAATAGGTGTGGTGAATCACGTTTGAAATCCTAGTGCTGGGGAGGTAGAGTCAGGCAGATTCCTTTACTACTACTGGCACCCTACTTAGTAAGCTCAGGCCAGGGAAAGAAACTGTCTCAAAAAACAAGATGTACATGTGTACACCCCCGACACACACAAATCAAGATTTTAAAGAAATATTGGTCATTATGTCACTACTTTAAAGTTTTTAAATGTTTATAGCCTAAATTATGGATTCTTTAGTATAAAAGTTTTGTTTGCCTCTTTAGCTATTTTCAACGTCAATCAAAAACAATCTAGTTAATTCTTTGAACAAGTCATTCTCAAGTGCCTCTGGTGAGCACAGCAATATTCCAAAATAACAGCAAAGATGGAAAGTGTTGTCCTCAGGGGGCTCAGGGGCCTTTGGAAGTTGTCACAATGTTTTCATCTAGTTCTGTCTAAGTTGTCCTGTGAAGAATGATTGCTAGAATATGCTTTTCTGTTTTTATTCTGCATCAGTAATTTATATTTTTCCTTACTTGGATGAACAGAAACACCTGGTTCCTCCATAGGAAGACTTAATTCAGGACCGTATCTAAAGGAAACTCAGCCACCCATCATAAGCACTAAATCTAACCTTGGGAAGTTAGGGTACATAAAAACATTTGAGTGGCTGCTTTTTCTAAGACAGTAGAAGGTCTAGTTATATTAAACATGATAGTAAACATGATCTATTTGGTGGGAAAGGTCTGTCTGAAGATTGAGTCAAAGTTAATATGCACAGGTATTTACACTATATCCCTGAATGGAGCTGATTGAAAATACATCTTCCTAGCACTTCCAGAGATAATACCACTTGAAGTTATACTTTTTTTCCCCTTCACTTTTATGGCTAGATGGGTGAAAGAAAAATGGACATATGAAAATATAATCAGATGTGGCTTGTTTTTAATTTCCATAGCTTTCAAGTAGAGATGTTGTTTTTTCAAGTCCATTAGAGGCTCAGCATGGCAACACCATTCCTGGATAAGTAGTTTGCATATTTAGGGGTCTCCCCTGGAGCAAGAGAAGATGATGAACACATGGGAAAGTAATTAATTTTGCAATAAGAGGCTGAAAGGACTCCTCTGGCATTCCTTTCAGAGCAGAGGTAATATGCACGGTGGACAGTAATGCGGAATGTGTTTTGAGATGATAGAACTGAAAACTCTAAGAGTTTCTTTAATGGAACTGTTGGTTGTCATGATTATATTAACACTGACTGCAGAATAAAACAGTTTCAACCATGAGAGGAAGAATAATAAATATTAAAAATCAGTGTTCTCACTTAGTATTCATCAAATCTTTATAGATTCCGATTTCTATGAGTTTCAGATTTGTACAAAGACTCATTTTTTCCTTTGTCAAAAGAGTTTCCATTTCCTCTCTATAAAAATCCTAATTCTTATTGATTATCTTTCATCTGATCATGTCAAACACTGGAAAGAAAAAAGATAGAAAAGATTTGGGATTAGGACTGGAGAGATGGCTGAGCAGTTAAGAGTGCCTACTGCTCTTGCAGAGGATCGGTTCCAAGTACCCACATCAGGCGGCTCACAACCACCTGTAACTCCATCTCCCAGGGGATCCGACACCTCTGGCCTCTACAGCTACCTACACTCATGTGCACATACTCCCCCACATACACATAATTAAAAATAATGAAAATAAATCTTTAAAAAAGATACGGGAAAGACAGCTAAAATAAGGATAAAAAATTAATTCTTGAAATGTAAAGTGATGTCAGAGCAGTGGCCACTCAAGGCAGTGGTTACCCTAATACCCTCCCTTCTTCTTTGTGAACCCATTCTCTGAAGGCTTTTTCTTTCTTTGGATTTATGTATGTGTCCCCTAGCACTGAGGTTACAGTGCATGGTGCCATGCCTTGTTTTTATGTGGGTGCTGGGGATCTGAACTCAGGTAAAGCAAGTACTTTACCCCCGAACTATCTCCCCAGCCTCTTAAATCAAGTCAGTATTTCTCTTTTTTTCCCTGGCGGTACTAGGGATCGCACCTAGGCTAGTTATGTGTACCAGGTAAGCACTGTACCACTAAGCTATGGCTCCAGCCCTTCCAAACCCCTTTTCTATCTGCTTACTCGATTCTTCACTCCATCTGTATTTAATATGAGGACTGCCACTGGAACCATCTTACAAAAAGCTTGACACCCATTGAATTTTGAGGCATTTTGAATTGTTATATACATAGTAGGTTGAAAGTAAAAGGTTTTAAAATTTCAGTTTTGTGCCTTCTGTGTTCAAATTGTATCCCAGTATGGTGTGCATCTGCTTCCCTTTGATCAATGTTTCCAACTCATGTGCTGTGTAGCTCTCTGGCCTGGAACTGATTATTTAGAGAAAATTGGTGGGGCCATCTGGAAACATGGGCAACTTGAATTTCTGTGTGATTTCTAATGCATGTTTTGATTGATGCTAATTATATGGTTTATTTCATTATTTATCTTTCTGCCTGTTTACTGTTAGAAAAGAAAATCCTAATTGAAAATGAATTGTTTCCTAAGGCTTTGGATCTGGCAGCCCTTTCCACGGAACATTCTCAGTACAAGGACTGGTGGTGGAAAGTACAGATTGGAAAATGTTACTACAGGTAAAATCTTATTTGTGAAGGTCTTAGAAGTGGCAATATTTTTATAGTGTCAAATCTGATACTTAAAAAAAAATAACTTTTTCACAAAGCAGTGAGAACTTGGGCTTATCTGAGCAAGCGTTCACTGAACAAACCCATGGCAGCAGTAAGAAAGTGCCAATGCCTTGAGAATTGTAGGGGTCTAGAGCCTGAGCGGGAAGCTTTGGAGCTATCAGGCCTAGCCTCTTTGTCAGACTAGGAAGTCAAAGCCAGAGAGTAGGTGTGATTTTCATCAGGAGCTGGTTAGTGACAAATACAGGACTAGAACTCAGAGGGTTCATTTCGATCTATCCTCCTAGTTTCCACATTTTCACTTACACCAATGCCTTGCATCTGTAAGAGACCTTACAGCTAAGAGCTAGCTTGTTCAGACTTTACAACATCTCACGTAATGCTCATGGCACCTGGTGGTAGCTGCTATTACTAGTCTTTTGCCCAGATGAGAAGAACTGAGCCTGACAAATGTGAAGTAGCTAAATTCATATAGCTAATAAGTGAGAGCAAGAATTTGAGCTCCAGCTTCTGATTCTGGTTCTCTTATTTAACCTTATTTATTTAGTATGTTTGTTTGTTTAGGCAGGGTATTTCCATGTAGCCTAGGCGGGTCTTAAGCTCATGATCGTGCTGCTTCAGCCTCCAGAGTACCATGATTACATGTATTCTTTGCCAGACCTGGCTCTTATTTCTATAATCTTTATTGTTTTTCTAGGACCTGAATATTTTACACGTACTTAATGTTTAAGTACATTTGAAAGAAAACAAACTGAGAGATCAGGAAAGTTGTAATTAAGTTTAGGAATGTTTAGCAATGAGTAAATACGATCTGTAACTTGTTGCTGATATTGAAATAATTTAGAACATTCAGGGAAAATGGAAACAATGAACATTTATATTTTATGAGTGTAAATTGTATTTTATTATTTAAAAGCAAAACTGTCTTCAGCTATTGTGAACAACCTTCACTGTCTATAAACTTCAGCTATTTAAGCACTGTGGGAAAACGAAGGATGTAAATGGGCTGAAGGGATGCTCACTGCTCTGATGTTGAAATCAAGAATACCTTCCACTGAGGGAACTCCAAAGTGATTTTTTTTTTCCTGTTGCTAGATTGAACTGTGTTATATGCCAGAAGGTCATTTGAGACCACCATAACATTAAAATCTTATGAGTTTAAGTCTTAAAGACAATCTTAACATCTTGAGCTTCCAAGCAAAACCTTCAGACAGTATTAATAATTAATGGAAAGCATAACTCGGATTCTTTCTGCTGCCCATATATGCCATTTAAATGAGCTTATTAAAGTGGTGTTCTCTGTTCTTCAGAACATCTTTATTGTGTATTTGGTATTCACTCATTCATACATTCATTTAGCAAAGTATTTCATGAGCAACTACTCTCAAATGTGCATACAAAGGTTTATTAGACTGTCCTTTCTTTCAAATGCTGAGATGACAATAATTATTATTAAGGATTCCCATTATGCCGGAAGCAAGTGCATAGTATACTAGGAGCCCATACAGAGGCTCCTGACTTCAACTGGAGAGACTGAAGATGCATTCCCACAGGATATAGCATGGAGTCAACTTCAACTTCTTTGTTCCTGGCCATTGAGTTTACTGATTCTACCTCTGCAGTGACTCTCAAGGTTGCCGTCTAACTACCCAATCCTACTCCAATGCCAGAATTCCAGGCATTTTATTGTTTGTTGAGTTCTTACAGTAACCTCTGAGTTTTCTGCCTCTAGTTTCTCATCTCATCAACCCTTCCTTAGTGAAAGTAACTGCTCTCAGCAAACAGCTGCTGCTGGATTCCTTGGTGACTCTCCATTCTGAGTTTTCAGTGTAGTCTCATGCTTTGGTCCCAGTCTACCCACTTGCCCATATCTGTTTCACTGTTATGCCCTTTTCAGTTAAGCCTCATTGGCATGCTCCTAATATACTATGCACTTTCCTGCTTGTGTGCCATGGTTTACGTGGCAGACTCATTGGCATGCTCCTAATATACTATGCACTTTCCTGCTTGTGTGCCATGGTTTACGTGGCAGACTCATTGGCATGATCCTAATATACTATGCACTTTCCTGCTTGTGTGCCATGGTTTACGTGGCAGACTCATTGGCATGATCCTAATATACTATGCACTTTCTTGCCTGTGTGCCATGATTTACTTCCCCTTGGAGATGCATCCCTGGCACACCTTATCTAGCTGTAGGAATCTTGTCCATTGTTCTCTTGATTTGCTCCCTTTTCTGCAAGGAAATTTTCTCATTGGCTATAATACAGTTAGTGAACACATTTATTTCAATCTTCACTTGCCATCATGTTAAGGATGTGCTTATTATCCTCTTCATTTTTACATCTCTTTAACACCATAAAATGCACATACAGTGATTTTTCATAGTTGTGCTGAGTTCATTTGCAGAGAGAATGTTGGCAGCTAGTGGGAACTGCCTCTCTGGACTCTGATACTGGCCTGAGTTTATGAACTTGACTGATGTTTTCATTATTCATGGACTTTTTTATGTATGTATGTATGTGTATAGGTAAGTATATGTGTGTGTGTGTGTGTGTGTGTGTCTATGTGTCTGTCTGTGTACAAGCCTGAAGTCAACCTTGAGTGTCATTCCTCAGGTGCTGTTCACCTTGTTTTTTTGTGACAGGGCCTTTCATTGGCCTGGGGTTTGCCTATTGACCCAGGCTGATTGCCTAGAGGCCCAGGGATCCATTCACCTGTTTCTGCCTCCTCAGCACTGGGATCACACCAGTATGCCCAGCTTTGTTATGTGGTTTCTGGGGCTAGAACTCAGGTCCTCATGCTTGTATGGCAAACACTTTACCAACTGAGCTAGTTCCTGAATGCCTAGACTTTGTTTGAATATGTCTTGTTCCATTTTTTTTTGTATAATAATTCATGTGGTAGATTTGTTTTATATTTTATTATTTCTGATTTTCATAACTTTGGGGTCCTTTGATAACATTTTATACATAGTCTGTGTGGAATTTATGAGACATTTGTCACATCACATGCCCTCTAACTTCACAATAGTCCTTTGGCGTCTCCCTAGTATTTTAATTTTGACTTCCAACAGCTGTTAGTATATCAGTCACACCAATACTTGAGGTTTAGATCATGAAAAATGATCGGAGCTAGTCTTTCTAGACTTTATACAAAAGTATCACTGTGAAACATACTATAAATTGTTTTTATTTTATTTTGTAAACCATTATATCTAAGTAGCTAAGATTGCTAGAAATGAGTAGCTCGGAGGAGGCCCAACAGATGTGCTGAGGACAAGCTGAGTGAATGCTGTGTGCTTTGGTGACAGATTTAGTGGTAGCAGTGCTTCCTGGACCGCAGAGATGGGCACTAACATCATGACAGTCGTATTGAGGCAAGGAGCAAATTTCAGGTTCACAGAGGAGGCAGCCAGTATCAGATGTCTAATAAGGGCAAAGGAAAAAAAGATTTCTAGAAACGAAGATGTATCTATATTATTCAAGTGGCAATTGTTGCTTTCATTAAAATAGTTTAGGAAAACTCAAAAATCGGCTTTTGTCTGAGGGCAGGAGTTATTTTCAAAGAAACACCATCTTTTAGTTCTTCTAGTAAGTTGGAAGCTCAGCATTTATTCAGGTCACTTGTCATATGTCCAGCTGATCATAAGCTGTTGTGGCAGTGAACTGATGTGACCTCACTTTGCTGTGACTAGGCTGCAGACAGTCTTTATATACCATCGGAGGATTAGCTAGCTAGTGACGGTGGAGACAGGTGGCATTTGCTAGCCTCTCTTAACATACATGTTAAAATCAATGTCTGCTGCATTACCTACTTTGGTATATGCTTGCTCTAAGATGAGGTGTGTCTTTGTTCATAGTCCCAGGGTTTGAAAAAATGATGCAGTATTGGTTTTTAAATTAAGTGTCTAATTTTTTAAATGACTTTTTTAGGCTAGGAATGTATCGCGAAGCAGAAAAACAGTTTAAATCAGCCCTGAAGCAGCAGGAAATGGTAGATACATTTCTCTATCTGGCAAAAGTAAGTAAATGTTCTTAATTTGAGTGAAAACTGTCCTTTCGCAGTGCTGGCCGTTATGTGGGGGAAAGTCACCAGTTCCTTCAGGAATATTTGGCAAATTAATATGTTCAGATTTAACATAGTTTTTATAGCAAGGTGAAAAATAACATATGGAGGGTAACCACTTCACAAGAAACTGGTTGCTGTGGGAAAATAAAACAGTCCTTTGACAGATTACTTGTCTGGACAGAAGAAAACACCATAGGCACACCACCCTGTAGGGAACAGGCCCCAGAGAGGCCTTTTCTAGAACCCATTTTGTTTCAGATCAGAGTAGGTTATAGGAAACAGAGCTTTTACTTTTGAGACAGGATCTTGCTCTATAGTCCAGACTGACACTGAACTCACCATCCTCCTACCTCACCTTCCTGGGTAGTGGAGATGCCAGCCTTGTGCCACCAGACCCTGCTCTGAATACCAGGACCATTTCATAGACTGTTTTTCTAGGCCCTCGGTTACTCAGCTCTGCTATAGCAATACAAATCTTATTTCTC
The DNA here is from genome assembly GCF_000622305.1 of Nannospalax galili. Taxonomy (NCBI): domain Eukaryota; kingdom Metazoa; phylum Chordata; class Mammalia; order Rodentia; family Spalacidae; genus Nannospalax; species Nannospalax galili. Next base: position 756,824 of record NW_008347292.1, read on the forward strand.
TTTTATTGAACACTATTCAGTATAAGGCACTGTAGCAGGTTTGTTTGTAAAGAAAGTTGAACTTAATCCTTATAGTAACCATACATGGTAAGGTTTTATCTTTTCCTTTGTGGTGCTAAGTGAAATGAGACTTCAAGAAGTCAATGTTTCAGGGTCACTGGGCTATTAACAGCCAGTATTCAAGTCCAGAGTCTATCCTGCTGCATAGCATCACTCTCATGGTACTAGTACAAGGGCCACCTGGAATTTCTAATTCAGGTGGGACAGACATTCCTCTTCTGAATCTGAATCTGTAAAATATGAAATGCTGCAGAATCTGAAGTTTACTGAGTGTCAACATGTTGCTACAAGTTGAAGATTCCACATCTGACATCGTGGAATGGGTCCCGGTCAAAACATAGGTGCACTAAAAATACTGTGTAAATTGCGATAAGGTATGTGCAAAAAGTCTAGATGACAAATTGATGGATTTCATGTTTAGACTTGGATTCCATTCCCAAGGTATCTCATTATGCATATCCAAATCTCCACCACCCCCATCTGGAATTGAAAGCATTTCTGTTCTAAAATATTTCAGAGAAGGAATGTTATACCTGTATTAGAATAAAATCACTTCTTAACCCTTACCAAGGCCACTTTCAAAGAAAACTTGATAAAATGATAGTTATATCATCATGCTGTACCTGTAAGGATTTTCCAGATTTAAGAAGTATTAGGTATGAGCAGGAAGAATGTAAGAGCCAGAAGGCAGGGAGAATGGCTTCGAAACTCTGTCAATCATGCTCTCACAGCAGGTGACTGCCTACACAAGACTGAGCCTGTGTCAGTCAGTCATAGGTTAGATATGAACTCACAGAGCTGTACTCTATCCTGCTGAACTTTTGGCTACTGGTGGATTCTGGGGGAGGGACAGTCAGTATGTTCAGTTGTGAACCCACTGGTGAGCCCACCAGGCTCTGATGGATGGGTCCAGACAGCCCTGGATAAACTCAGTGGCCATAAAACAAAAATGCAGGAATGTGAAAAGGAAACTTCTAGGGAGGAGGGTAAGGTTGGCAGGAGTGGGAAGGATGTGAAGGAGGGTAGGGGGAAGCAACCAGAATACATTGTATACATGCCTGAAATTGTCAAGGAATAAATTTAATAAAAAGTTATTTTAAAAGTGTGATAAAGAAGATTCAGAAGATAGGTTCAGGCAACATTATACATCCTGTTAATTGAAAAATTGTTGGTACATAGCTGGAAAAAATGTGCATTTTATTATAACTGTTGTTAAATACATGGCTTCACGTGTTTTGTATAAGTTGATTTAAATCTATTATTGTCTACGTGAATATAGAGGGAAAATTTCCTTTTTAAAAAATATTTTGCGGGGCTGGAGAGTTGGCTCAGCAGTTAAGAGCACTGGTTGTTCTTGCAGAAGACCCAGGTTCGAATCCCAGCACCCACATGGCAGCTAACAACTGTCTGTAACTCCAGTCCCAGGGGATCCGATAGCCTCTTCTGGCCTCGGCGGGCATTGCATGACACAGGTGCACTTACCTACATGCAGGCAATACACACGTACACATAAAATAAAAATAATAAATAAAATAATACTCTAAGAGATAATTTGTTACTAATCAGTAGTTATAAACTCGCCATACAGATGTTTTTACTTTAAGAATCAGTAATTTTATAAACACACCTTGTTTTTAGGTTTATATCATATTGGATCAACCTGTGACTGCTTTAAATCTTTTCAAACAAGGCTTAGAGAAGTTTCCAGGAGAGGTGACCCTCCTTTGTGGAATTGCCAGGATCTACGAGGTAAAGTTCTTATTATTTTTAAAGCTGATGTAAAATTGAGGCTATGTGCTTCCTAAAAAAAATCTCTTAGGCTCTTGGGGTCCCAGCAAGAAGCACAGTTTATGAAATTACGATTGTTGGCCTGTGATTCACCAGTATAATGAGAGATTCTGCTGTGTATATTTAGCTCAGCTAAATTTTTTATAATGAAGTATTTTAGACAACCAGAGGCCAATGATACAAGATAGGGATTTGAGTTGTTTCTCCTGTATGGATAACCCATTGTCTTGGCACATTTATTGATCCTTTCCCAAGATCTCTAACCTCAGATAGCCATTGTTTCCATCCCTGGTAGTTATGCCTTCGGGCTTTCGTTCTGTCCACTGGCCTGCTTTGTCCATCCTTGTACCAGTATTTCACTGACTTAACTTCTATAGTTGCTAATAGCACCTGGTAGGATATTTCTCCACCAGGATTGCCTTTGCTATTTTGGACTTTTACTTATTCTTATGCAGCTGTAGACTCACGTTCTCAGGTTCCACAGAAAGTTCCATTGCGTTATCTTCCCTGTTGCCTAATTACTATGGTTTTTCAATAATTCTGAAGTTCTGAAGTTGGATTAGGCAAATTCTACCACCTAGTTTTTCTTCTCCATAGTTGATAATTTATCTCTCTGCTCTTCCATATTGATCTTAAGACTGATCCATCAAAACCTACTTTTTTAAACCCTCTAGGCATATTGACTGGCATTTCACTGACTATTTGTTTGATGGGGGTGGACAGAGAGGCTGTTTTTCTTCCCGTTCTCAAGCATGACATGACTCTTCATTCATTCGTTTTTGTCCTTTGTTGAATATTTACCTCCAGGAAGGGGTTGTGGTGGAAGCCACCAGCCAACCTAATATTTGGTGCTTTATTAAGACTTCCAGGACACAGCATGCAGTGTCTTCACAGGGAAAATTTATTAGAGAAAAGGATATAAAATAGAACCAGTAAAAAGAAAAGGCTCATGGGCAGAGATCAGAGGAAGCCAGCAGGGATGAGCTTCCAAAAGATTCTGCCAGTGGAGTCATGATGTACACCCTTAATCCTTCCTGTAACAAGTTATGACAACTGTGAAGTATTTTCTACCGGGAAGCTCATTAGTTACTCTGTGTGTGGACACCATCTGCCTGTCCTGTAGCAGAGTCCCAGACTCTACAAGTAAGCAGGTGACAGCACAAACCACACCTTAACGGTGTCAGTGCTGCAACCTAGTCTTGCCATCTGGAGAAAGTTTATGTCAGGGTGGGAACCAACTGAGTTCCTAAATGCACAGCTCTCTAAGAATAGCAGTCTCAGATCTTCTGTTAACTCTTTTATGCACAGATATGTTCCTAGGTATAGCTGTGAATGGAATCTGTACATTTTCAATTGTAATTTCTCTATGATAATGGTGATTAGTTGATTTGATATTAACCACTCTTTAAATTTTAAAGATCTTGTCCATAATTCTTTTAAATATCTTTTTCTAAATAAAATAATCATCTGTAAATACAGTTTCAGTTATTTTATTTAAAAAATATATCCTTGGAACTTTTATAACAATCTAGAACAACTACATGTTTTCTTTAAATTCTTTGAAAAATACTACCTGTAATAATTTAAAATTATTTTGCACACCAAAATGTCTAGGTGATAGCTTGTGAATGCTTTTTATTTTCTTTCTTATGTTTTCTGTATTTTTAAGCTTTTGTGTAATGAACACGAATTCTGTGTTTTGTTTGTTTTTATTTCTTGACATAGGCTCTTGCTATGTAGCCCAGGCTGGCCTGGAACTTGGAATATAGACCACATTGTCTCTGAGCTTGGGGTGAAACTCTTGCTTTATCTTTTTCAGTGTTGGGATTATAGGCACAGGCTACCATACAATATGAATTACTTTTTGAATGAAAATAATTATTTTTAAATTGTCAGGAAAAAAATGGTGTCTTTTTGAAATATAACTTTGATAAATATATACATAGAAGACTTTGATCAATCAAAACAAATACTTTATCAATATTATTCTGTCTTTACTTGTGACCTTATGTAAATTGGATATGAACAAACCTTTGAACAAGAAGCTTAGAAAGGAAATAAAAAAAGAGTCACTTTTGAAACCAAGGGAATTCATACCATTTGCAGACTATAGACCTTTGGGCTCTGCCCTCTGTGCCTCAGAGTATCTTTGTCCTTCTTTTAGGCAGAAATATTAGGAAGAGTTAGAAAAGTATTACATCTTTAGAGTATTGTTGCTTTTCAGAATTCCCTCTAAGCCTCTGTCTGTTCATTACTGTTGCTAAGGCTGGGCTGGGCTGTGGCTCTGGCACAAATTCTTTCTTTGCTGGCTTTCAGCTCTCCTTCCTCGTGCTCCCATGTCCCATGCTGGGATGACAGGTGTGTGCTGCCACACCCAGTGCTCAGTCTTTCATCAGCTACCTTCTGCATTTTGCTACTCTGAGTTGAGTTTGCACTCCCAGGAAGACATGGAGAGGAATGTTCCGTTATTGTAGGTGACAGCAAAGAGCAGACATGGCTATACACAGTGTTTCTGCTTCAGTTACAAAGTTAATTTCCTTTCTGGCAAAGCTTACCACACCAGAGTCAGATTTCAAAAAGATTCTCTTCCTCGCTATGTGACAATGGTTTGAGAGTTAATTAGCGAAGCCCTTAGAATTGCATGCTACACTGTGTTTGCCTTTAGGGACCTTTTCTTGCATGCTTTCTCCAGGAGGAGATTGCTTTCTATTCCATTCTCTTTCTATTGATTGCTTTCATTTTGTTATTAGCTCTTTGGAGTGTTTCCTGTTTTAAGATGAATACATTGTACTGCCTCTAGTTCATTGTGTGTTTCTTATAGACATTTGTTTAAATACACATAGCTGGAGAGGTCATAGATCTTAGAGAAAACCCAAGGCTCTCATATCTCTAGACAAATGAAATTTCTTACTGTGTGCAAAATACGGATCCTTAAATTTACAGACAAGTATCCTTGTCACCACCCATCAAAATAGCTTCTTTTTCAACAGAGATTATTACAGAGTTACACCACTGGTCACACGCAGAGATTCTCTGTGAATTGCCCAAGCCTAAGCGGCACAGAGCATAGAACAAGGGATGAATGCATCAAAAGATCCACTTGATTGAGAAAGAACAGTGAATCAGTGAATTTGGTCATCAAACTCCTGTACTGCCAGCCAGTGCAGCCTAACTGGCAAGCCCCAGGCCACTGAGAGACACTGTCTCAAAAAACAAAGCCAGAGGTGGTTAAGAGCACTAGCTGCTCTTACAGAGGACAGGTTCAGTTCCCAGCATCTACATGGTGGTTAAAACTGTCCATGACTCCAGTTCCAGGGAATCCAGTGCTGCCTTCTGTCCTTCATAAGTATTGTATGACATGGATACACTTACATATACCCAGGCAAACATACATATAAAATAAAAATAAATAAATATATAAAAATCAAAACCCAAAGATGGCTGCTGACCTCCACATGTACACCCACACATGTGCATATGCCCCTGCACACACATGAACTAGAACACACTAATATGCATGCACACACATATATTTATACACATGCAGACACACAAACACCCTTCTTTCGCATTTGAACATTTACTCTAAAGCTGGGATGCATCTTATAAGATGCATCTCTCTTTAGCATACATTCATTAACAAAGTAATGGTTTCATTGTGACATCCTCCTGCACTGACTTTGTGCACTTTGATTTTATTCACTCTTTCATTCCTCTCTCCTGATGTCATTCCTCTCTCCTGATGTCCCTCCTTGTTCCTCCTGGTCCCCTTCCTCTTCCCAAATAGTACTTCTACTCCCCTGGTTTCAGATCTTTTTATTTTTAAGTCTACATTCCACATATGAGAGAAAACATACTTGTCTTTCTGGGCCTGGCTTATTTTCCTTAACATGATGATCTCCAGTTCCATCTATTTTCCTGCAAATAACATAACTCTGTCATCTTAATGGCTGAATAATACTCCATTGTGTATGTATACCACATTTTCTTTTGATCCTCATGCCCAAGTAGCAGTTGTATAGATTTCCTCATCTTCAGCTCATAAGAAAACCTGGCTGTTATTCCCATTAGACAGCATGGCAAACTTAGTCACTATTTCTGATTGTTGCCTGAAAGCTTTTGTTGGTACCTGCTGGTTAGATCAAGAAAACACATGCACCAGTGTTGCAGAATCAAGCAAATCCTGGAGACAGAGATGCTGCTAGTAAATGCTGGAAGTTAGACATCTTTGGCATAAAGAAATGAAAAGTATGTGAGGAAGCACATATGCGTGTTAGCCTGCTCATTCCACAAAGTGTGTATGTATGATGTGACACATTGAATCCCATGAACGTGTATAATTTATTAATCAATGCAATTAAAATTTAAAAAGCACATCTCTGAATGTGTGGATCAATGCTATTTTGGAAAACCTGGACATGGATGATCAAGTGAAAAAGGGAGTTGGGAGAATCTGACTCTGCATGTGAAAGAATGCTGTGTTCAATTTATTTTAGTATGTGCTTCATATGTGTAAGGTATACAGAAGACTGGCCTGTGGCACAGTCTAGGTCCACACAAGTCTGTAGTGAGTAGAAAATGAAATTTATACATTTAGGGGCTGGAGAGATGGCCCATCAGTTAAGAATACTTGTTGTTCTTCCAGAGGACCTGAGTTCAATTCCTAGCACCCACCTGGTGGCTAACAACAATCCAAAACTCCAGTTTCAAGGGATCTGATGCCCTTTTCTGGTCTCCATGGGCATTGCATGACACAGGTGCACTTATACACATGCAGGCAATACACCCATACACATAAAATAAAAATAATAACTAAATTTTTTAAATTATACATTTAAAGGAGCATCATGTGGTATATTTTGCAATTGGTGGAGTCTCTTGCATTTGATAAAGTATAATTAAAATTAACAAAAATAGGAGCCCATGTGTGGTAAGAAAAATTGTGTGGTGATGTGAATGTCACATATCTTGAGAGGCAGACAGAGCTGTGTAAAGTAGGGCATAGGAAAATCTTCCTGGAGGACATTCTGGGTCTTGAGGTAGATTTGAGAGAGGTGGCTTTCATTAATAAAATATGAGTTGAACAGAGAGAGACCTGTAGTCCAACTCCTTGGGGAATGAGGTGGGAGAATAGCTTGAGAGCAGGGGTTCAAGACCAGACTGGGCAACATGGTGAGATATCTTTTTTTTTTAACTTTAAGAAAACTTCATTGAGAATTTCATACTTGCATATAAGGTGTTTTGATCAAATCCACACCCACTCCCTCCCCTCCAACACCACCCATATCTCCCTATCATTTTTATTAATGAAAGCCAACTCTTTCTTTCTTTCTTTCTTTCTTTCTTTCTTTCTTTCTTTCTTTCTAAGCTTTTACAATTTTATTAGAATCTTAAAAGAAAAATCCTCAGAGCAGGTGAGCTGGTCATCTTGGCAGCTGCCCTGAGGAGGTGAATAGTGGGGAGAAGGAAAGAAAGCCATGGAGCCATGGAGGTTTAGAGCCTGCATGGAGGTCAGACACATGGCTGACTTGCAGCCACACGGCTGGGAGAAGGAAGCTTTAGAGAAAAAGTGAAGAGAAGAAAAGCAGAAATTACGAGTTCCTGAAGAGTTCAGGAAAGTGGACAGACTTACGGAGACCTACATGGCTGTGGCTGGTCTGGAAGTTCTGCAGGGGTCTGAGCTAGTTCCAGGCAGAAATATTCATTACCTTATTAACACACTAGGTATTCTGCCCATCTTTTCAGCATAACTTAAGGCGACTCTGCCTTCCTGGGAGTGGTTCTATCACCAGGTGATTGACCAATGAGACTGAAAAAGTAGGTCCTTCAACAGATAAACTACACATTTTTTTATAGTCTGGACCAGTTCAATTTATGGGACTTATTGAAACTCTAACATTCCCCCCTCTGAAGAGGTAACCCTAAAATCTTTAAGGGATTAGATAAGAGCTCCCAAATACTTTTAACAGTTTGATCTTTGGGACAGAGTATATTGCTAAAAGGCCCAAGGACATTTTGACTTTTAGCCAAGAAAGAAACTGGCTATTTTTCTTTGGGGTCTTTTTACCCTGCCTAGCCAATTTCTACCTCCTGTTCTTATCGCACCACCCTCTGAAGAGATTTACCCAAATTGCCAATAGGGAATCGGGATGTAGACCACTCTGGCTTCTTCCATGCTGAACAGGGACATAGGGTGAGGTAATTGGGGAACCCACTTCAGTGGGTCTATCTAAAAGACTCCTAAATTGCATAACTCTTAACTATAGGGAGAAAAGAAGGTCCTTGACTGGTGCCTAGGAGATGTGAAGGAAAAGTAAAGTTAGTATTACAACTTCTAGGCAGGGAACAGAAAAAGTCAGAACAGGGCAAATTTCACATGTCCAAATTAAAGTCCATTGGAATTTCTTGATGAGGGCTTCCAAAAGCATCCATCTACTGGGTTCCTCCTCAGTTTTCTTTTGCCTGCCAAGGCTGGACTGGTGATTGATGAACTCAGGATTTGTTATCAGGCACTTTGATATCTGTTGGAGTGGCTAGAATCAGTTCCCTCTTAAATGGCCTCTAGATAGGGAGAGAAAACAAATTTAGCCATCATTTTAGAACAATACTGGGTTGTCTCCCTCAGCTGCAGGTGGGCACTACAGTATTGTAGACCAAGAATTTAAGTCTTACAGCTGAGTAGCATTGTCTTACTAGGAACAAATCATCAATGAGAAATAATTGTCAAAATAACATCTTATAAGAACTTAAGTCTAATGTCCAAGATATGTAATCCTTTGAACTCTTAAATGTACTGATGACTTTAATATTTGGCTATACTTTTCTTTTTGGTGTTTAAGACCATGCAGTTGGCCCAAATAAACTGATTTATTTTTACTTCTAAGGTTGTTTGAGGATCTGTTCCTCAGGGGTCACGTGGGCTTGGGAGTAGCCCCTGGCTCCTTTCTTTTACCAGTTCCATCTATGTGATGATAAGTCAAAGGTCTTGCTTGACCGTGGCTGGCTTCACTTGGAAGCATTAAGGAAATGTTCCTCTGTGTTGACTCTCCTCTTTGTAGACTAGACACTGGTTCAAGTCTACCTTGTAGTGTCTTCATGGCCTCCCTGAACAAGAGGACAGGTGACTCACCATAGTTACAGGACATTTTGAGAGATGTTCCACAGTCTCCTGGAACTTAGTCAACCTTGGAGGGCAAGGATTTGTCCCTTAAAGTCCCTCTGACCAGATTAGTATAGGCCTCAAAATATGGCTACCAAACACCCAATAAGGTTAGTTACACCAATCTGGTACTTATCATTACAATGGGCTATCTAGATAAAGCTTGGGCAAAAACCAAACATTCTTAAATAAACCTTGACTAGACATCCTTAAACTAGTTGACTAAGCTATGACCTTAGAAATTTTAAGATTATCTGTATATTATCTTTTTTTCATCCTTGATAAATCATAACAAACCTACACAGACCTCCATCACTTGCTTAGGCTTTTTCATTATTAATAAAATACCTCCATTGCTATATCCTTCTAACATCTTTTACCTTACCATTCTTTCTTAATAACCATGAGACATAATAACTAACAAAATTTCCATCTGTTGTGAGAATTCTTTTCCTCAGGATATTAAGTGATGTTTATCCCCTTCTAAGGTTCTAGTGCCAAACCAATGCATTAAAGTTTTCCTGGGGAATCAATGAATTTACTGAGCTTACTTACAGAGATGACTGAGGGGTTCCTGAGGTGTATGGGTGAAGTGAGAGTATTTACACTGGAAAGCTTTTACCTAGCATGGATCAAGCCTTCTCTTCCTAGCCTTCCCCAGTTACTATACCTTAGTCCTCCCCAAATCCAAGATACCACATGTTATTAGGGCCAAATTACATACAGTTGTCTGGATACTCAGGTGAGGGTCCAATGACCCCACTTATCCCTCCTCCTTCAATTAAAGAATACAATAGTCAAGTCAACAAGTCCCAATTGTGATGATCTTTTGCTAGTGGACACAGTTGAATATGTGAAGATGGTAGTTGTTTGACTTAGAAGAAAGTAGTGTGCAGCATCATCTTATTAAAAAACATGGAATCTAAATTACACACATAAGATGATGTAGTAAGTTAATATTACCCATGTATATGCTGTGCTTTATAAGTTAAGTTCCCAGGTAAACCTTATAGAAAACACAAGACAATTAAAAATCTTTTTTACCTCATGTAGTTTAGAGAGTAGTCTACAAAAACCTTGCTTTAGGTAGAAAGAAGCAATTGGTACATAGTTATACATTATCAAATTGATGTTCACAACCTCCAGCATAATCAATTCAGGAAAACTGCCATGCTTTAGTTACTGACTGAAGAATTCTAGGCAGAAGATTCTCTCTTTCTTAAAAAACCTATCCTGTTGTTTTTTCATTAAGTAGTTAAATTTATCTTTGTATTTACCATACACCTTACATTAGTCTGTGTTAGTGACTGTCCTTATTATTGTGACCAAATAGAGAATCCCATTAACTACTTTTACTATAGACAATAATACCCTCTTTTGAAATTAGTTTACACCTTAGCTGTTTTGAATTGTACAGTGCTTTTACTCTTGGGCTGTTTTTTTGTTCTCCTTTTTCTTGTCACCGGGTCAGGGGGCCAGCCTGAACCTGGAGAAGAGTCTTGGAGAACACATCTTGAGATGATAGGCTTGATTCTGAAGTGGGAGGGCCAATCCCATCTCCAGAGTCAGCTTCTCAGTGAGCTCAAATAGCACATGACAATGTACCAATATAATTAATACAGAAAAGCATTTGTTTCTCTTTAGAATTTAACATAGTGGTGTATATTGGACAGGAGAGCTGTTGAATCCAGTGACTCCTAGGACTGGAAACATCTGTCCTTCTTGTAACTTGTATACATTTGTCTAGGCAACTCTTTTCATCTACTGGGTCCTTTATTGGGAACAGGGATTAACAAAAGAAAGAACATTTCACTTTAAGAGGTCACCTTGCTTGATATTTCTAGGCTTTATTAAACCATGAACACTTGGCAGTGAGCACTCACCATCAAGCAGGATTAGGTTGACAGAAGTATCTGCCTTTACCAATGTCAAACCTGAGATCTTCTCTGGCTATGATGTGACCAGATGCATGAAAGCTTATACCCCAAATCAGTTTAGTTTGTATCTATTCATGAAGACAACAGCCTGAAAGGCTCAATTAGTACCTTCCCCCTTGATATTTCCCATTTCAGGCCAAATTTTGTATACCTAGACCAGGTCTGAGCACAGAAAGATATCCGCATCCACATAGATTTCAATGGGTAAGGATACAGTCTAGCACAACTTGTAAGACAAAAGAAGCTATCTGGAACATCTCCCAAACCTTCTTTGTCTGCTTCTCCAGAGCATCCTCCAGAGACTCTCATCCTTTTATCATGAGTGACCATGACAAAAGGCGATACTACCAACTTAGTCACTATCACTCCATCATTGGCATGGGCTCAGGGTACCTGTATCCTCTCCTTCCTTACTAGTGACCCAAAGAAGAAGGAGCTTGCTTGGAATTATTTGCTCTTACTGATGTGACCCTCTAACACCCTGAAACATTAATGGATTCTTTCTGCATTTTACCTGGTTAATCTTATCCTGCCTGTGCACGACACCACCATACATGAAACCATTGGAGTAAACATTGGCCCTGATGCATTAGGGAAATTAGCCAACTTCTAGTGATTATAATCACTATAAATGATCACTTATAAGTTAGGAAGGTTTGCTGATCTGGCTCCCTTGTGGGCTGAACGTTAATATCCTCTTAAATGTTCCCTCTGACCCTTTTCCTAAAAGTTCCAAAATGTTTATCCACATTTTACTTTTAAACTAAGGCAAGACTATTAACTCACAGGGTGAATTTGAAGAGGGTTATCAGTCTGGATTAGAAAAAAACATTTTAGAATTTACCATACATAATCTTGGATTAAGTACCCATATAACCTGGAGACTAAGGAACACAGAAAACAATGGTACCTGAAAGAACTTGCAAAGAGACGAGTTTCACAATACTCTTTCCCTTTAGTCTGTCCATGACATTGTAACTAGAAAGTACCCAGGGAATGATGGTGCAGGAACAAAAGCAAGCAGATAGCAACTGAGCATCAGAGAGGGAAATACTCTAATCCAGAGAAAAACAGGCTTAGAATCACAATGTAGAAAGGGGAGGGATTAAGACCAGTGGAGTCCGCATCTTAAGCCTCCCACCCAAGTAGGCTATCCCTTTTTACCTTCCATTGTTGTAGCTATGCGCTGGTAGTAGCTTGTCTCTTATACAGTTTGGCCCGGGATTATAGCAAATTCCCATGAGCTTCCCAGGTCTAGCCATCACAAAGTGTCAGCTCCCTTTGTACCTAGATAGTCTTGAAGGCATATGGCTAGAAAAACTTTAAGTTCCCTTTAGAAACTAATAAATATACTATGCACAACAATGATAATTCAAAATAGTCACTTTTAGAAATCAGCAAATATACCATATAAAAGATGTTAAAATCCAAATAATTCCTTTAAAATTACTAGGTAAAGATGTCATGCAAACAATATCAAAACCTAGAAATAATTCCTCAAAAAAATCCATAAATATTTCAAACAATGTAAAAATTTAAGTCATCTTAAAAAAAAAAAACAAAAAAAACGGTAAATATACCATACAGGAAGTTAAAACTCAAAGTAATCCCCTTTAGAAACAGGCCCAAACAATGTTAAAACCTAAACACCCATTGTAGAGATCTGGCATTACTCCCTTAGTCTGACATAAAAATGCATTGCTCTTCTATGATCCCATCAAGAAACCAAAACAAAAATAAATTGCAAGAGAATTAGGACGTATGACTAAATGTCTGCAGTTCAGGGAACTCCTAGGTATCCCAGCTACCAGTAGGTTTTTGGGTATTGCCATTTTGAATCATGCCACATGGTTGGATTAAGATCGTGGCAAGGTCACACAGGTCACCGCCATTTTGAAAATGTCACTGTCCAAGCCATGTGACTGTCCCCATATTGATGTCATCAACCAAGACCAGGTCACATATTTGCCTCTGTCTTGGTGAGGTCAGCAGCCATGATGGCAACCAGGCCACATGGCCATGTTAGTGAGCACAGTCCCATGATAAAACAAGCCCATCCCCCACCAGGATAAAAGCCCTGTGGGATTCACATGCCTCACAGATTAAATGTGGACAGCAACCATTTTTACTTTTACAAAGCACCCCAGTTAGGGTAGACTTGATATAAAATGAGAAAGTACCTTCAACCAACGATAGTAGCTGTAATGCCAAGCAAAGTTCTCCGGATCTCTTCATTCCTAGATACAAGCTATGCTGGAAAAGAAACTCATGAAGGCAGCAGAAGGAACAGGGTGCTATTTCTAGCACATAAATCACTGGCTTGTTGAGCATATGTCTTGCCTGGGCACAGCCCCTGACTTTTCATGTACACTGATATTTAAAATGCTTAGATCTAGTTAGAAAAGCAGCTGCCTCAGGACCACTTGGTATGAGCACAGCTTTCTTGATGCCCAACAGGGCCTAAGATCAAAATTTAGAGCCCCTCTGCCTGAGAAAAAGTTTAGGAAAAAAATGGCTTTTAAAACCTTTTTTCCATTTGTCCATGGGACAGGCTGCCTTAAATTCTTTAAATGCTCCACCAAAGCCACCCAACCCTCAGCCTAAGCCCAAATGCCCCGAGGTAAGATAGCAAAATGGATAAGGTTCACCTGCTGCTAGCTTAAGAACCAAATTCAGTGTGCACTTGAAAATTTCTGTATGACCACCAAATAAGTTACTAGAATTTTGAGGATCCCTTCGTGGTTACCAATATGAAACCGGGAGAAAGAGGGTCCCCTAGAGGGTTCTTAGTCACATTCATAAAAGAATTTAAGAATGGACCCAAATGGAAGCTTTTACAATTTTATTAGAATCTTAAAGAAAAATCCTCAGAGCAGGCAAGCTGGTAATCTTGGCAACTGCCCTGAGGAGGTGAGTAGTGGGAAGAAGGAAAGAAAGTGATGGAAGCCACGCAGGTTTAGAGCCTGCATAGTGGTCAGACACGTGGCTGACTTGCAGCCACATGGCTGGGAGAAGGAAGCTTTAGAGAAAAAGTGAGAAGAAAGGAGAAATTACGCTTTCCTGAAGAGTTCAGGAAAGCGGACAGACCTTACGGAGACCTACATGGCTGTGGCTGGTCTGGAAGTTCTGCGGGGATCTCTCTTTCTTTTTTAATGAGCCTTTTTACTATTCTAACATTCCCCCCTCTGAAGAGGTAACCCTAAAATCTTTTAGGGATTAGATAATAGCTCCCAAATACTTTTGACATTTTTGACCTTTGGAACAGAGTATGTTGCTAAGAGGTCCAAGGATATTTTGACTTTTAGCCAAGGCACTGATTACTTTTCTTTGGGGGCCTTTCTGCCCTAACTACCTAGCCAATTCCTACCTCCTATTCTTATCAAACCATCATCTGAAGAGCTTACCCAATAGGGAATAGGGACCAGACTGCTCTGGCTTCTTCCATGCTGAACAGGGATGCACGGTAAGGCAATTGGAGCTCCCCTGCAGTGGGTCTATCTA
>NW_008347292.1:771530-773284 GCF_000622305.1 Nannospalax galili
GCAAATTTCAAATGTTCATATCAGAGTCCATTGGAGTTTCTTGACGAGAGCTTCCAAAAGCATTCCTCTATTGGGTTCCTCATTTTTCTTTTGTCTGCCAAGGCTGGACTTGAGAGTGATGGACTCAGGATTTGTTTTTAGGCACTTTGATAGCTGTTGGAGTGGCTAGAATTAGTGTCAGTTCCCTCTCAAAGGCTTCTAGATAGGGGGATAAAACAAATTTAGCCATCATTTTAGAACAATAGGGAGTTATCTTCCTTAGCTACAAGTGGGCACTACAGTATTGCAGACCAAGATTTGAAGTCTTACATGTGAGCAGCACTTTCTGCTTAGAAACAAAATCATCAATGAGAAATAATTGTCTAAATAACATTTTATATGGACTTAAGTCTGATGTCTGGGAAGTGTAATCCCATTAACTCTAAAAGAAATAGACTGATCACTTTAATCTTTTATACTTTCCTTTTGGGTGTTTAAGACCATACAGTTGGCCCAGATAAACCAATTTATTTTTACTTTTTCGGTCATTGGAGGATCTATTCCTCAGGGGGTCACATGGGCTTGGGAGGAGCTCCTGGCTCCTTTCTTTTACCAGTTCCATCTATGTGAAGATGAGTCAAAGGTCCTGCTCAACCATGGCTGGCTTCACTTGGATGCATGGAGGAAATGTTTCCTCTGAGCTGACCCTCCTCTTTGTAGACTGGACACTGGTTCAAGTCCATCTGGTGGGGTCTCCATGGCCTCCCTGAACAGGAGGACAGGGAACTCACCACAGTTACAGGACATTTTGAGAGATGCCCAATAGTCCCCTGAAACTTAGTCGACCTTGGAGGGCAAGGAGCAAAAACTGTTCTTTAAGTCCCTCTGACCAGATTAGTATAGGCCTCAAACTATAGCTGTTAAACATCCAAGAAAGTTAGTTCCACCAGTCTGGTACTGTTAATTACTATGTGCTATATAGATAAAGCTTGGGCAAAAATCAAACATTATCAGATAAACCTTGATTAGACATATAGTTTGTTCCTTAAACTAATTGACTAAACTATGACCTTAGAAATTTTAAGATTATGTGTATATTATTTTTGTCTCATCCTTTATATATCATAGACCTTCATTACTTAGGCTTTCTTATTTTTGCTGTCTATTTTGGAAAATATCTCCATTCCCATATCCTTTTTAATGTCTTTTGCATTCTCGTTTTCTTTTTTAATAATTATGAGATATAATAACATTAACAAATAAATTTTCCATCTGTTATGAGAATTCTTTTCCTGGAATACTGTGATGGCTAATCCTGGGTGTCAACTTGATTTGATCTGATATTAACTGAAATGAAAGAGATCTTCTTGATTGGATCATCTAAAGCCGGAAGACACACCCTAAATGTGGGCATTACCTTCTGATGGCAGCCTATGGTATAAAAGGCCAAGGCAGAGGAGAACGCCAGGCTTCTTGCTGCTTGCCTTCTCTCTCACTGGTGAGTTCATCTTGCTGCTGTAGACTGAAGACTAGCTGTTCTTTTGGAGTTCGTCAGACCTTCAGTGCCAGATTGGAACTACTGAGACATCCAGTGTCGTGGACTGAGCGACCACAAATTCTCAGCCTTTCCAGTGTGGTGCAGCCATTATTGGACTACTCGGACTCTATCCTGTGAGCTAAGCTGATAAATCTCTCTACATATATATTCATTCTACCACTTCTTTTTCTTTGGAGAACCTTGACTAATGTACCAGGAATTGTGTGACTCCATAAAA
>NW_008347292.1:781494-786973 GCF_000622305.1 Nannospalax galili
GCTTCGCTATAGACTTGCCCCAAGAGGCCTGAGGATAGTCCCCTCTAATTTTTTAATGTAGGCACTTAGAACTTCCCTCTTATGACTGGTTTTTAAGTGTCCTAGAGGTTTTGTTTTGTTGTATTGTCCTTTTCATTGAATTCCAGGAATTCCTTTATTTCTTAATTTCTCCTTTGACCCACTCATTGTTTAAGAGTGTGTTGTTCAATCACCAGTTTGTGTAGTGACTCAGGCTTCTTCCAGTATTGATTTTGAGCTTTATTTCATTGTGCTCCAATAGAATGCATGGAATTATTTCAGTATTTTTGTGTTTGTTGAGGTTTGTTTTGTACCCCAGTATGTGGTCAATTTTTGAAAATGTTCCATGGGGTGCTGAGTAGAAAGTGTATTCTTTGGTGCTTGGGTGTGGATAATGTGTAGATGTTTTGTTAGGTTCACTTAATACATATTTAATTCAGATGTTTCTCTGATTATTCATTATTTAGTTGACAAGTCTATTATATAGAGTGAGGTACTGAAGTTAATCTGTGTCCTCGAGTCCTGTAGTATTGTTTTTATGAATTTGGGTGCACCAGAGTTTGGTGCATATATATTCAGGATTGCAATATCTTCTTGGTTAATTGTTCCTTTGATCAGAATGAAGTGACCCTCCTTATCTCTTCTGATTAGTTTTACTTTGAAGTCTATTTTGTCAGATATTAGAATTGCAACCCCTGCTTGTTTCTTAGTGCCATTCGCTTGGAATATTCTTTTCCATTCTTTTACCTTACGGTAGTACCTGTCCTTGAAGGTGAGATGAGTTTCTTGCAGACAGCAAAGAGATGGATTTTGTTTCTTATCCATTCACTTAGCCTGTGTCTTTTGACAAGGGGGATCAATCCATTGATATGTAAGGTTATTATTGAAAGATGAATATTGGTTACCATCATTTTGATTGCTGTTTGTGTTGTTCGTCTAATTTTGTGTTTCCTAGATTATACATTTATTTTCTTTCATTGCCCTGGGGTATATTTGCTTCTCTCTCTGCTCTCTCCATTGCTTCAAGTATTCCTTGGAGGGCTGGTTTTGTGGACATGTATTCTTTCAGGCTATTTGTGTCATGGAAGATATTTTCTTTCCCCCTCAACTATAATAGACATTTTTGCTGGGTACAGTATTCTGGGCTGGCATCTATTGTCATTTAGAACTGGAAATACCTTAGTCCAGGCTCTTCTGGCTTTCATCATTTGCATCGATAAGTCAGCTGTAATTCTGATGGGCTTTTCTTTATATGTGACTTGTGTTTCTGTTGGTATTCTCTGTTCTGCACATTTAGTGTTTTTACTGTGATATACCATGGGGAGTTTCTTTTCTGGCCTATTTGGTGTTTTATGTGCTTCTTGTATTTTATGGGTATGTCTTTCCAATCCTGTGTTTTTAAAAATTTTTCATAATCTTTGCTTGAGTGGTTCAATTCTTCAACTTTATCCTCCAATGTTGATATTCTGTTTTCCATTTCATTCATTCTAGTGGTAAGGCTTTCCCCTGTTGTTTCAAATTGACTTACTGAATTTTTCACTTCCTTCATTTGTGTCTGAGTTTTCTTCAATGTTTCTCTTTTGTGAATTCATTCAGACGTTTATCCCTATTGTCTTTAATTCTTTGTTTGTTCGTGTGTTCTTTAAATTCATTAAATTCCTTGATTATGTTTATGATTGGTCTTTTAAATTCTGTATCCAGGGTTATCTCTTAGGGGTTCTCCTTGTAGAATTCTTCTATAGGACTGGTGGAGTTTGGTGGGGACATAGTATTTTTGCTTTCCGTTTTATTATTATTTCATTGCAATTTTAGCATGTGAGCATGTGAATTTTGTTGTTTGTGATTCTGATATGAGAATTAAGTTGAAGTCTGCTTCTGTTTGTATTATTGGTGTGCCTTGGTCCTTTTCTTATTGGTTATGTAAAGCTGGTTGGTCCAGGTTTCAGGTTCTCTCAGGTTTTATTTTGGAGGGAATTGATGGCATTAGATCAGCTTACTCAGGAGCTCCCACAGAAGCCCAAGTCAGATTTCAGTCATGTACACTCAGGCTTCCTTCTAAGGTTTAGATCCCTACTAGTGGGAACTCAGGGCAAAATTTGGCAGCTCCCGAAGGGGGGGCAGATTTGGGGGCTTTCAGGCAGTCCACTGACTTCTCAGCCACTATGCCAGAGGGAGGCTGGTGGTCTGCTAAAATCTCAGCGTTATCCTACCAAACGTGAGATCATATCTTTTAAATTTTTAATTATATCAGTGATAGGTCACAGTCCCTCCAGCTGCCCCCGAGAAATTGGGCCATGCCCCCCTCAGTTCTCTGGGGCAGATAAAAATGTCCTGTGACTTTACAGCACTTGCAAAGAGTTCACTTCTCTCCTTCCTGCTTGCAGCTATGAGCAAGCCTAGCACCCCTGATTCCTAGACCAAGGACAACTTTGAATTGTTACTTTATCTTTATCTAGTGCCTTCCTCTCCTGTAATTCCTGACAGTAGGCCATGCAGGTTAGATCACATGGTATGGAGCTTGCACATTCCATCTCACCCCAAAACTTGTAAAGAATCAGAAACTGCATTGTCCTCATAATTGGAGGCTCTTTTCCTTCAGGACCCTCACCGTGCTGACCGTGGTGGTGGTTTCTCCTAATGAAGCTCTTTTTCGGGAATTGAAGGCTGTCTTTCTTCAAGATCCCATCATGATGCCTCTGGTTTGCTGCCATCTCTCTCAATGCTCTTGGCCTTCCAGGCCAAATCATGGCTGCCCATGATCGTAATGCTGTCTGTCCTAATAAAGCTTGTCTGCAAGGTAATTTAGTGTCATCTCCTTTGACCAACCTACTTTATCTGTTAGTTATAACAATTAGACGCATTAATTTATGGTTTCCAGTGTTTTAGAGAAAGTATACGGTAACAGTGACGGTTCCTTCAGTTTTCACTTACATAGCGTTTCTGAACTTGGACTGGGTTGCTATCATCTCTTTCCTCAACTCAGTCTCCCTGGTGCCTTTTCCTCCACATCTTGCTATGTCCTACAGTTAGCCACCAAGTGATTCTTTAAGCATGATACATATGATTATGTCACACCTCTGTTTGTAATCCTCTGATGTCTCTCAATTTAAAATGAAGTCTGAAGTTCTTCCCATGAAAGGCCTCGGCTGCCTCTCTGTACCCTGGGCATAAGCCCTTCTTTCCAGACTCACTTGGAAATGTTTCTTCTAAATGTTGGTCTTAGTCTCTTTTCAAATGTGACCTTCCCCACACATGTTAGCTCTGTTGCCCTCATTTCATTCAGATCTTAGTTAGCCAGGGCCAGCTCCAAGGTGACCACTAAGAAACTGCTCTCTCCCACTCCCTGTCTGTTCATCACACACTGTCTCTTTACATCACTCATCCCTCCCTGACATTATGTCCTATAATGATTCATTTGTCTTCCCTACCAGCTGTAACCTCTTTGAGGACAGTGACTGCGTGTTTTTGCCTGTACTCTGGCCCTGCTGTGTAGAACAGTCTGATACATGGCAGACTCTAAATAAATATTTGTTTAATGAATGAACTTAAAGTGTCAGAAAAAAAATAACTTCTTGTCCAGTGTTAATAAAGTATTGCTCTTCTGTCTCAATGGGAAATAGGAAATGAACAACAGTTCGTCTGCAGCTGAGTACTACAGAGAGGTTCTGAAGCAAGACAATACTCACGTGGAAGCCATTGCGTGCATTGGCAGCAACCACTTTTATTCTGATCAGCCAGAGATCGCACTCCGGTTTTACAGGTGAGATTTCCAGTCCATTCAAAGTTCTACTTCGATGAAGCAGCGGAAACAAAGAAAGAATGAAAGTGTAGAGAAATTTTGAATAGGCAGTGTGTATATGAATCTAAAAATTCTACCACTCGGTGATTTTTGAGGATTAACAAGATTATCAGTAATTTGGAAATGTGCAGACTGGAGCCCTAGAGAAACGCCTGATGCTTTGTTTTAGCTTCTCATGTAAGTTAGTGTTAGTCATCCAGAGACATCAGCAGTTTAACAGCCACTTAAAATCCTCCTTTTGTCACTACTCTTTTACCATGAAATGTAAAGACCAAGAGGCTGAAAGAGGGACGAGATGGCAGTTACCCACGTTCTAACAAGGACTTCAGTCAGCATCACCTGTTGTGTGAAGTATTGTCAACTTTTTCTAAATATGTTTTCAAAGTCTAAAAAAGTTATGTTCACTAATTCTCTATTGACTACTTTATCACACGTGTGGCTTCTAAAATTCATTGAAAACATTTAAAATTAAATTTATTTATATGTGTTTAGGGGTGCATGTGCTATAGGGTGCTATGGAGGTCAAAGGACAACTTGCTTTGAGTTGAATCTCTCCTTCTACCATGTGGGTTCCAAGGATCAAACCCGGTCATCAGGTACTTTACCTGCTGAGCCATCTCATTATCCCCTAAAATTAATTTTCAAATGATTATTTCAGCTCTTGGGTAATATATACATGTGGATTGAGAGCTGATAAAAGTTCTTTCCAAATACAGGCTAGAAACAAAATATACAGATGCAGTCCAGCCCGAGTATAGCTGGCCCTGCTCTCCACCCCTAAAGTGGGTCATGGGTTTCTTGTGGCAGCTGGCCTGGATTTTCATTTGTGTATTTGAACCCTGTGGGATTAATGATGCATGGAAGCAAAATGGGGCTCTTGAGCTACAGTGGGAAAGCCAAGTGTGGGACACAGAGATCCACAGTAGTCAAGTCTTCCTTGGTCAAAACCCATCGAGGGTGAACCATACCAGAATATACACAGCAGAATCCAGGGTCCAGCTCACTGAGAGCTTAGTGGTCACAGTTCAACACGATGCTCAGATTAGGCTTCAGGGAATTACCTACAGGCATTAAGTCTCCCTGAAGCTGAAAATGTGTCAACTTTACTTTTACTTTCTTCTTTCTAATAAAGCTTTTTTGGGGGAGAAAAAAAAACTCCAAGAAGTTGTTTCTGACCTCATCCTGCACACATTTCTCTATGACAAGTTATGCAAGATAGTCTGTAAACATTTATTAACTGACCAATATTCTTGTGTTAATACTCTTTGAGAGTCCTGAAATTATTTTTTTTAATTTTTACAGAAACTTTATTGAGAATTTCATACATGTATATAAGGTGTTTTGATCAAATCCATTCCCACTCCCTCCCCTCCAACATTCCCCCCTCTTTAGAAGTAACCCTAAAATCTTTCAAGGATTAGATACAAGCTCCCAAATACTTTTGACATTTTTGGCCTTTGGAAAAGACTATGTTGCTAATAGGCCCAAGGACATTATGACTTTTAGCCAAGAAACTGGTTACATTTCTTTGGGGTCTTTTTACCCTAACTGCCTAGCCAATTCCTACCTACTATTCTCTGAAGGGGTTACCCAAATTGCCAATAGGGAATAGGGACACTGACCACTCTGGCTTCTTCCATGCTGAACAGGGACGCAGGGCGA
>NW_008347292.1:787233-789294 GCF_000622305.1 Nannospalax galili
AAGAGTGGCTGGATACTCAGGTGAGGGTCCAGTGACCCTGCTTGGCACTCCTTTAATGAATGAGCACAACCATCAGCAAGCCAAATTTTAGCGATCAGGCTCAGCCAAAGTCGTGATGATGGTAGTTATTTCATGCAGAAGGGACTGCTGTATAGAACCTTCTTATTAAAAGGACCTGGAATTTAAAAGGATTTGGTGCTAGGAGCCACATATGAGGGAGAATTTACGCTGTTTGTTTTTCTGAGTCTGTGTTACTTCACTTAGTATAACAGTTTCTAGATCCATCCATTTACCTGAAAATTTCATTATTTCATCTTTCTTTACTGCTGAATAGAACTCCATGGTGTAAATATACCACATTTTTTTAACAACTCGTCAGTTGAGGGACACTTAGGTTGCTTCCATCTCTTAGCTATTGTGAAAAGAGCAACAACAATCATGGTTGTATAAGTGTCTCTACAATAGGATAAATCCTTTGGGTATATGCCAAGGAGTGGTATAACTGGGTCATATGGTAGGTTCATTTTTAGTTTTTTGAGAGTTCTCCACACTGTTTTCCATAGGGGTTGAACAAATTTACAGCCCTACCAGCAGGGGATGAGTGTTCCCCTTTCCCCACATCCTCTCCAACATTTGGTGTTATTTGTTCTCTTGATCTTAGCCAGTCTGACTGGGGTAAGGTGAAATCTTAAAGTGGTTTTAATTTGCATTTCCCTAATTACTAACTTTTTGAGATGTTTCTTAGCCATCTTTATTTCTTCCTTTGAGAACTCTCTGTTTAGATCTTTAGCCCATTATTTAATTGGATCATTTGGTCTCTTGAGTCTTTGTTTTTTGAGTTCTTTATATATTCTGGATGTTAAACCTCTGCCCATTGTTTCTCTGGTGAAGATTTTGTCCCATTCTCTGGGTTTTCTCTTCACTTTTTTGATTGTTTCTTTTGCTGTACAGAAGCTTTTTAGTTTAATGAGGTCCCACTTATTGATTGCTGACCTTAATTCCTGAGCAACAGCTGTCTGTTTTAGAAAATCCTTTCCTATACCTATATCCTGTAAGTTACTGCCAATATTTTCCTCTAATAGTTTCAGGGTTTCCAGTTTCACATTGAGGTCTTTGATCTATTTGGAGTTGACTTTTGTGCAAGGTGAATAGTATGGATCTAGTTTCATTCTACAGGTGGAGATCCAGTTTTGTCAGCACCATTTGTTGAAGATGCCTGTCTTTCCTCCATTGTGTGTTCTTGGCACCTTTGTCAAATATCAGGTGGCTGAAATTGCATGTACTCAGATTGTGATCTTCAGTGATGTTCTATTGATCTATGTGTCTGTTTTTGTGCCAGTACCATGCTGTTTTTATGACCATGGCTCTGTAGTATATTTTGAGATCTGATTTAGTAATCCCCCCACTGTTGCTCTTTGTGCTCAGGGTTGCTTTGGCTATCTGGGGTCTTTTGTACCTCCATATGAATTTAAGGATGCATTTTTCTAATTTTGTGAAGAATGTCATGGGGATTTTGATTTGGATTGCATTGACTATATATTGCTTTTGGTAGGATGGTCATTTTCACAATATTCTTCCAATCCATGAACATGGGAGGTCCTTCTGTCTCCTGGTGTCTTCCTCAATCTCTTTCTTTTACAATTTAACATCTTCACCATATAGATCTGTGGTGTCTTTGGTCAGATTTATTCCAAGATATTTTAATTTTTTTGTAGCAATCATCAATGGGAGCTTTTCCCTGTATTCTTTCTCCAATTGCTTGTTATTGGTATATAGAAAAGCTACTGATTTTTGTAGATTGATTTTATAACCTGCCACAAGACTGAAAGTATTGATCAGTTCTAGGACCTTTCTGGTAGAATTTTTGGGATCTCTTATGTACAGTATCATATCATCTTCAAAAAGTGATAGTTTAACCTGTTCTTTTCCAATTAATACTCCTTTAATTTCCTACTCTTGTCTTATTGCTCTAGTAAGAGTTTCAAGCACTATAGTGAAAAGGAATGGAGATAGTGGACAGCTTTGTCTGGTTCCTGATTTTAATTGGAATGCTTCCAGTCT
>NW_008347292.1:790343-820349 GCF_000622305.1 Nannospalax galili
ATTCCAGGAATTCTTTTATTTCTTTCTTCATGTCTCCTTTGACCCACTCATTGTTCAGGAGTGTGTTGTTCAATCGCCATGAGTTCGTGTAGTGACTACAGCTTGGTCCAGTGTTGATTTTGAGCTTTATTGCCCTGTGGTCTGATAGAATGCATGTAATTATTTCAATATTTTTGTATTTGTTGAGGTTTTTTTTTGTGGCCCAATATGTGGTCAGTCTTTGAAAAAGTTCTATGAGGTGTTGAGTAGAAAATGTATTCTTTGGTGTTTGGGTGGAATAATCGAAAGATGTCTGTTAGGTCCATTTGCTGTAAGGTATCATTTAATTCAGACGTCTCTCTGTTTATTCTTTGTCCAGTTGACCTGTCTAATGGAGACAATGGGTATTGAAGTTCCCTACTATTACTGAGTTGGGGTTAATCTGTATCTTAAAGTTCTATAGTGTTGTTTTTATGAATTTGGGTGCACCAGAATTTGGTGCATATATGCTAAGGATTTTAATATCTTCTCGGTTAACTGTTCCTTTGATCAGAATGAAGTGACCCTCCTTATCTCTTCCGATTAGTTTTACTTTGAAGTTTTTTTTTCAGATATTAGAATTGCAACCCCTGCTTGTTCCTTAATACCATTTTTGAATATTCTTTTCCATCCTTTTATCTTAAGGTAGTGCCTGTCCTTGAAGGTGAGATGGGTTTCTTGCAGACAGCAAAGACATGTATTTTGTTTCTTAATCCATTCACTTAACCTGTGTCTTTTGACTGGGGAGTTCAGTCCATTGATATTTAAGGTTATTATTGAAAGGGGTGTATTGGTTGCTATCATTTTGATTGTTGTTTTTGTTCTCTGTGTAATTTTGGGTTTCCTAGATTATATCTTTGTTTATTTTCTTTCATTGTCCCTAGGGTATAGTTGTTTCTCTGCTCTCTGTATTGCTTCAAGTATTCTTTGAAGGGTTGGTTTTGTGGACATATATTCTTTCAGGCTATTTGTGTCATGGAAGAGTTTTCTTTCCCCCTTAACTATAATAGACATTTTTGCTGGGTAAAGTATTCTGGGCTGGCATCTATTGTCATGTAGAACTGTAACTGAAAATACTTTGGTCCAGGCTCTTCTGGCTTTCATGGTTTGCATTGATAAGTCAGCTGTAATTCTGATGGGCTTTACTTTGACTTTCATGTGACTTGTTTTTCTTTTGCTGCTTTCAGTATTCTCTCTTAGTGTTTTTACTATGATATGTTGTGGGGAGTTTCTTTTCTGATCCTGTCTATTTGATGTTCCGTGTGCTTCCTGTATTTGTATGGGGATGTTTTTCATTAATTTTGTGAAATTATCTTCTACAATCCTTTCAGTAGTCTCTCTTTTTTCTGTACAGTTAGTGTTTTTACTATGCTATGTCGTGGGGAGTTTCTTTTCTGATCCTGTCTGTGTCCCACATCTGTTGCATATTCCATTCCTGTGTTTTTTAATTTTCTATACTCTTTGCTTGAGTGGTCAATTCTTCAACTTTGTCCTCTAGTATTGATACTCTGTTTTCCATTTCATTCATTCTAGAGGTGAGGCTTTCCCCTGTTGTTTCAAGTTGGCTTATTGAGTTTTGCACTTCCTTCTTCATTTCTCCCTGAGTTTTCTTCAATGTTTCTCTCTCTTTTGTGAATTTATTCAGAAGTTCATTCTTATCTTCTTTTAGCTCTTTGATTTGTTTGTTCGTGTGTTCTTTAAATTCATTTAAGTCCTTGATCGTGTTTATGATTGTTCTTTTAATTTCAGTGTCCTGGGTTATCTCTAAGGGGTTCTCCTTGTAGAACTCTTTTAAAGGATTGGTGGGCTTTGCTGGGGACATAGTGTTTAGGCTTTCCATTTTATTATTCTTTCATTGTGGTTTTGGCATGTGAATTTCTTTTGTTGTTTATGGTTCTGATATGAGAATTAAGTTGAAGTATGCTTCTGTTTGTATTGTCTGGGTGCCTAGATCCTTTCTTTATTGGTTATGTAAAGCTGGTTGGTACAGGGTTCAGGTTCTCTCAGGTTTATTTTGGAGGGAACTGATGGCTTCAGATCAGCTGTTTAGGGGTACCCACAGAAGCCGATTTAGGTTCCAGTCAGGTACACTCAGGCTTCCTTCACCACGTGGAGGCAGGATCCAGGTTCTCTCAGGCAGTCCTGTGTGTTGTCATCCGTATGCCAGAGGGAGGCCAGAGGGGGGCCAGAACTTGGCACTGTCTGGCAGTCTGCTGAGATCCCAGCCTTAACCTACCAAAGGCAGATCTGTCCTGGGTCTTTGGGAGGGGTCTCACCAAATCCCAGGTAGGGGAATGGTATGGTGCAATTAGGGGGAGCTTACCACCATGTGGAAGCAGGATCGGGGGATTGTCAGGCTGTCCCCTGAGTTCTCAGGCCCTTTGATAGTTGGAGGCCAGAGGGAGGCCAGAACCTGGCACTCTCTGGTGGTCTGCTGAGCTCCCGGCACCTACTGAGAGTCCCGAAATTATTAAAGGAACTCACTTATTAGCTCATCTATAAAGTTTCTCTGACACCACACTTTGTGCTCTGTTTTCAAAAGGCGCCTCTTGCAGATGGGAGTTTATAACTGCCAGCTTTTTAACAACCTGGGGCTGTGCTGCTTCTATGCCCAGCAGTATGACATGACTCTAACCTCATTCGAACGTGCCCTTTCCCTGGCTGAAAATGAAGAGGAGGCAGCTGATGTCTGGTATAACCTAGGGCACATAGCTGTGGTATGTTTTTTGTTTGTTTTGGCTTTTTGGCTCTTTGTCGTTTGTGTGTGTGTGTGTGTGTGTGTGTGTGTGTGTGTGTGTGTGTGCGTGCGCACTGTTATGAAACAGGTAGCCATAAGTTCATTTGACCTTATTTTCAGATATCATAAACCTAACTGACAATTTAGAGATTTGCAGGAGTCACTGTAAGTCATTTTACATCCCCAAGTTAAATGCAATTATACAGAACTATGCTTGAGTCCTATGATTGGTATTTGTTTTTTTCTATGTAATTGGAAAGGTCTTTCTGCAAGTGGAGGGAGGAGGCAGCAGAAGGAAGCAGACAGCTCTGAGTGTGTGAACGTGCGGTTTTCTTTGCAGGGAATAGGAGATACAAACTTGGCCCATCAGTGCTTCAGGCTGGCTCTGGTCCACAACAACCACCATGCTGAGGCCTACAACAACTTGGCCGTGCTGGAAATGAGGAAGGGTCACCTCGAACAGGTCACAGCAAGAAGCCTGCTTTCTTTCTTTTTTATTTAATTTAAAAAATTGTTTTATGTGTATGAGCGTATTGCCTGCATGTGTGTTAAGTGCACCTGTGTCATGCAATGCCAGGGAAGTTCAGAAGAGCGCGTCAGATCCCCTGGAACTGGAGTTATGAATGGGATGGTTGTTAGCTGTCATGTGGGTGCTGGGTATTGAACCCAGGTCTTCTGTAAGAGTAGCCAGTGCACTTAACTGCTGAGCCATCTCTCCAGCCCCCAGTCTGCTTTCTTTAGGGAAGCTGTTGCACTTAACTCTCAGTATGTGTTGACTTTAAAGTGAGCTCTAGAGTTGGACAGCCTTGGCTCTGAGTCCCAGCTCTGTCACATATTATCTGTGTGACCTTGGGCAAGTCACTTCATCTTTCTGAGGCCAAAATGGAACATTTGGTTTGACAGGAACAATGCACACCTCCATGGTCTTCCTTCCCTGAAGTGCACTGTCTCCCCCAGCCATCCTGGAAGCCACCCTTTGAACTGCTCTTCTCTTCCTTCCTCTCCCTCCCCACCACCCCTGCACCCACATCATTCAGCAGGCCCTGTCAGTCCTAGCTCAACCTGGCCCCTCTTCTCTACCCCACAGTCATATCTTTCCTGGACAATTCCAGGTGCCTTCTAACTAGTCCCCCCCATAAAATACAGTCTCCTCAGAATAGCCCAATGGATTTTGTTATAAAATAATATTTTATTGCTGCTTTGCTTAAAATCTTCCAGTTCCATCTCTGCATTTGCACTAAAACTGAGCATTTTAGCTATGGCCTGTGAGTCTATATGTCATCTAGTCTCTGCTTTGAGATTGCTTCCCTCGACCTCCTTTCTTGCTGATTCCAGACACATAAGCTGCCTGCTGCTCTGCGGATACACAGTGCTTCCTCTCCCTGTAGGGCCTTCCCAGAACAAGTTGCAATGACAAGTTTCCTTTCATCACTCAAATCTAAAGTACCATCTCTTTAGAAAGGCCGTCCGATTATCAGCCTAGAAGAGGCCTCAAGGACTAGCATATCTTTTGCTTTACTTCTCATTTTGCCAGACATTGATGTGTAGAATGCAACCTGTCAGCTGCTTGAAAGCGGGGACTTCACTTTTCAAGTCCCTGCTGCAGTTTTAGCATCAGGAACAGTGCCTGGCACATAGGAAGTGCTTAGTCTGTGTTTCTGAAGGTGCTAGGGAGATGGAGCACTCAGTCAAGTGACTGAATTCAGATGCTCAGCACTTAAAAAGCCAGTGCAGCATATATCTGTAATCCCAGATGTGAGCTGGTGTGTGTGTGTGTGTGTGTGTGTGTGTCTGTCTGTCTGTCTGTCTGTCTGTGTCTGATGTGTGTATAGACAGGCAGATCCCTGGGGCATGATAGCCAGCTATTCTAACCTGTGAGAGACCCTGTCTCCAACATAAGAGGGAAAGCGACTGAGGAAGACATGTCAAACTCTGGCTTCCACATGCACACACACACACACACAAACATACACACACACACACGCATACATACCCACACATGCTACTGTTTCTGTAGTAGACAAGTGGTGTGCAAATAGAAAATACTAGCACTCATTGGTGCTTTGTGAGGCTTCAAGCATGGCAGAGAGCACTTGTGTCATTGAAGTGTGACGCTGAGCACGGGGAGGCTGCCTGATGAGCTGTGCTGTTGTATACACAGACAAAAATAAAAGTGGAATGTACAGTACTCATAGTACTAATGACAATTAAGATAGTTGTATACACAGCCAAAAATTAAAAAACGGAATATACTCTCATAGTACTAATGACCATTAAGGTAAATATTACACTTGCCATGTTGGAGGTGAAAAAAATGGAGACTTGAGAGTAGGTAAGTAACTATTCAACCTCCCAGACACAGCAGCATGCTGTGTTCAATTTAACAAGGATAGAAAATAAAGCTAACTTCATCTCACAAATCCTCCCAGCGTAAATAAGGTGAGTTTGTATTTTATAAACTTAGCCATTCTAAAATGGATGGTGGTGTTACAAAACTTTTCCCTGTGTCCTTACAGCAAATGGTTTGGGGTTGGCTGTCTCCATTTGGTAATTTTCTGTCTCTCCTGCTTTATGCAGATCCACTAAGGTACAATTGATTTGAAACTTTTCTTTAAATCTATTTATTGTGTCTGTCTGTCTCTCTCGCTCGCTCGCTCTGTGTCTATGTGTGTGTGTGTCTATGTGTCTGTATGTGTGTCTGTGTGTTTGCACCATGGCGTGTGTGAAGGTCAACTTGGAGGAGATGGTTCTTTCCTTCCACTATATGGGTTCTGAGGATCAAACTCAGATCATCAGGCTTGGCAGCAAACACCCTTGACCCTCTAAAACCATCTCACCAGCCCGTAGATTTTAAAGGTTCTATACTGAAATTTTGAAGTGGAATCTAGCACCTGCTATCTTATATGAACTAATATCCTCTAGACTTCCATTTAAAAAGTGATATGTGAGTTTGTCCTCAGGGTCATGGATACAAGTTGTGGTTTAGCTAGAAGTTGGAGGGCTGTCCAGCAGTTCATGTGGTGCTCTGTGGCATACATCTCATGCTGTTCCATGGTCTCTGCAGCACATGACCCATGAGTGTGTAATAGCAATTTTATGTTTTGAGTGCTTTAGGGAAAGCTCATCTTCCCCTGATGGGGACTCATTTAGCAGCTGGTCAGCAGTCTAATACGTGCTTGCTTACTTTTGTCCAATACAGACCTCTGGACTTTGAGATTATTAGAGAACAGATAGAGTGTCCAAAATCAGTCATCAACAACAGAACTTAAAGAAGGCTCTTTTAAACTTTGAGACTATTAAATTTCAAGTTGTGTCTCATACTGAAATATAAACTTTATGAAGCAGTAGCTCTCAAATTTTAAATCTATCCTAAGTTTTCAATTCTGTTTCCTCTTTTGAAATACGTATTGTTGGCATAATTTGGTGAGGTATCAGAAGTGCATTCTACTTCATGAAGTCATTGCATTCCCTGAGGAATGTCATCTGGATTTCTCATAGGATCCTATTTATTAAGGACCTGACCCAGGTAAGAGTTTCCTTTAACCTAAAGAAACCACAGCTATAGTCCTGAGTATACTTATCTCTTTTTTCCCCACAGGCAAAGGCACTGTTACAGACTGCGTCGTCTTTAGCACCCCATATGTATGAGCCACATTTCAATTTTGCAACAGTCTCTGATAAGGTATTTTCTTTCCTTATGAATTCATTATCTGATGCATTTCTTGATCTCCCT
Organism: Nannospalax galili; assembly: GCF_000622305.1. NCBI lineage: Eukaryota > Metazoa > Chordata > Mammalia > Rodentia > Spalacidae > Nannospalax > Nannospalax galili. The sequence goes on from NW_008347292.1 coordinate 796,832, forward strand.
CAGTTTTAAAAATATGGGTAAATGCAGCATTTTTAACCTTGCCTTTCTGCACAGAAGTTGATTTTTTTACACTTTTTAAAAACTTGTAGCACAAATATCTTTACTTCATGGGATCACTTAATAAACTTCATCACTGGGTATTGACTAAATGCCATTACAGATTACAGAAGAAGGGGGCTGAAGAGATGGCTCAGCAGTTAAGAGCACAGACTGCTCTTACAGAGCACCTGGGTTTGAGTCCTCTCTTATTTTTTTTCTTGCCCTTATTCTGGTGTTTCTTGCAGATTGGAGATCTACAGAGAAGTTATGTTGCTGCTCAGAAGTCTGAAGCAGCATTTCCTGAGCACGTGGAGACACAGCATTTAATTAAACAGTTAAAGAAGCACTTTGCTATGCTCTGATTGGCCCTTGGACCAAGTATCTTCTTATGAAGGGTTATTGCATAAGGGGAGAAAGTAGTTTGTGTGTTTATACTAATAGTATGATGTATGATATACAGACCTGGTCAAGTTTCATATGAATTTAAACCAGAATGTATAGTTTTTATAAGATACTATTATAAAAATTTAAGTGTTTCCTGCTTTTGTGTTTTCAGTTAAAACACATTGTGTATATTCATTTGTCATAGCAGGACATTTCCATACAAGTATGTGATATATTGAGCACCTCCCTCACTCCCTCCCCCCTCCCATTTGTCCCCTTTCTTCCCCACAGCAGCTCCACTTCTGCTCCCACTTCATACGTACACAAATGATTTTGTGTCTGTATAAGATCTAGGAACTGAAAATGACAGAAAACGTACAGTATCTGTTGTTCTGAAACTGGCTTAATTTTTGAGAGAGAGAGAGAGAGAGACAGAGAGACCCCCTTACTGTTTAGTCCAGGCTGGCCTTCTGGCCTTGAATGTGTGATCTTCCTGCTTCAGCCTCTTGAGTGCTGGGATTACAGACAGGTGCCACCATGCCCAGCTGACTTAAGGTTTCTAAGTAGATAACAAAACCTCTCACTTTATATGATGGCTATTTGTATGTAGTTGTTAAACATTTTAGTGAGCTTCCTCCAATTTTTTTGAATGTATATTTTAAAAATCTTTAAGCATTAGCTGTAAGATAGCTTAAGAAGTTGGAAATTGTCCTTTAAATTTTACTCTTCTGGCTGATAGTGCGTGCATTTATCACACGGGCTTTATTAGAACTTTAAAAATTATATTTTAAGGGCCAGGAGTGGTGGCACACACCTTTAATCCCAGCACTTGGGAGGCAGAGGCAGACAGATCTCTGTGAATTTGAGGCCAGCCTGTCTACATAGTGAGTTTCAAGTCAGCTGGGGCTACAGGGAGACCTGTCTCAAAAAGACCAAAAAAAAAATTTTTTTTTAACTATTTTTATCAGAAACTTTTCTTTATATATTGTACTTTAAAATAAATCAGTATGCAAAACATCATCTTATCATTTTTCATGAGTCTTGTTTCATTTGTCTTAGATAACATAAGTCCATTAATCTTATAAATTAAGCCATTATTTTAAGTTCTCTGATGCACCACCAGTTTTTGGCTAACACATGTCTGAAATGGCCTCTGGTTCATATCTTGACAGAAATTAACCCAGAATGAATGGTAGGAAAATTTATAACCTATATGTATAAATGTTTAGAAGAAACAATATGTATAAGTTTGGGTTATACAATGATTTCTTAGCTGAAACACTAAAACCACAATCCAAAAAACAAAAAGATTAATAAATTTAACTGTATGAACATTAAAAACTTTTGTGCTTCAAGACATTGTAAAGAGAGTGGAAAGAGCCAGGTATAGTGGCAAATGCAATTAGTCCCAGCAGTAAGGAATCAGAGGCAGGTGGATCTCTATGAGTTCAAGGCCAGCCTGGACTATGCTGGTCTATGTAACATAGTTTCAGGACAGCTAAGGCTACACAGTGACACCCTGTCTCAAAAACAAAAACAAAGCAAAGATAAGCCACCAGCTGGGAGAAAATACTCTTTTTTAAAAAAAAATTTGCTTTTTTTAATTGTATGTGTAATATGAGTGCTCTTAACTGCTGAGCCATCTTTCCAGCCTTAGAGAAAATATTCTTAAATACAGTATGTATTTAATAAATGACTTTCATTAAGAATGTAATGCAAAACTCACTAAAGAGGCTGAAATGATGGTGCATGTCTGTAATCCCAGCACTAAGGAGGTTGAGGTAGGAGGATCATGAGGTTGAGGCCAGCCTGGGCTACAAAGCATGACCCTGTCTTGAAAAAAACAAACTACAAGGGGCTGGAGAGATGGCTCAGTGGTTAAGAGCACTAGCTGTTCTTACAGAGGACCCGGGTTCAATTCCTAGCACCCACATGGCAGCTAAAAACCATCCCTAACTCCAGTTGCATGGGATTCTGATGCAGGCATTGCATGACACAGGTGCACTTACACACATGCAGGCAATACACTCATACACATAAAATAAAAAAAAAAAAAAAAAAAAACTTTGTAAGTAAAAAATAGATAAGTGACTACTTTATGAAAGAAGCCAAATAAAATGCAAATACACACATGAAAAGATGCTCACATTGTAAGTCATTAAGAAAAAGTAATTTAAAATCAAATTAGAATGGCTAAAACTTTAAAATGGACCATACCAAATGCTGGCTAGCATGTGGAACAACTGAAAGTAAAAAGTGTTCATTCATAAGATATGGGCATAAATGTACATAGCCGATTTATTTGTAAAAGCCTTAAACTGGTGACATTCCAAAGACTTATTCACATGTAAATGGATAAATTGTAATTCAGCCACATAGTGGAGTACTATTCCGCTGAAAAAGGAGTGAGTTACTGATATCACACACAAACATGAACGAATATCCAAGTGTTATGCTTTGAGTAAAAGACCAAGCAAAACAGAGAGTATAGTGTATCATCTCCCTTATATAAAGTTAGAGAAGATGCAAACTGGCCAATTTTGACAGGATCAATGGTTGACTGCCAAAAGAGGGAAACATGAGAAAAAATTTTGGGGTGATGGATAAGCTTATTAATGATGGTGATAGCTTTACCCATGTATACTCATGTCAGTTTTAACACATGTTGTATTTTATGAATTTATGTATATAAAATTTATATTTATATGAAACTTATTGTACATCAGTTATGCCTTAATAAAATTGTTTTTAAAAAACATCTCTATACTTTTACCAAAAGTCAGTTTGACTATATGCAGATTATTGCTCAATAGACCCGACTTACATATTGTTCTGATATTCGGGCTGGAGAGATGGCTCAGCAGTTAAGAGCACTTGCTGCTTGCTGCTCTTCCAGAGGACCCAAGTTTGGCTCCCAGCACCCATGTTGGGTGGCTCACAGTGTCTTATAACTCTATCTCTAGGGAGTCTGAGACCCTCTTCTGGTCTCTGCGGGTACCCCCAATACATGTGGTACAGACATGTACACACACACACACACACACACACACACACACTGTTCAGGCGCTCAAGTTAACTGACATAGCATGCTATTTTTACAGGCACCGTGTTATAAAAGTTTGGAATCTCTATAAATGGTTCTTGTATGAAAGAGGCATTGAGAACATACAGAGAAAATTGTTGAAGTGTCTTGCCTTGAAGAATCAGAATTTTGACAAGAGAGGAGATCGAGGTTATGGAGAGGCATCCCAGGTCAGGCTAATGGTAGACATAATCAGCAGCCACTAAGAATGAATTTGATTTCATGGGACTTGAACAATAGCAGGAGTGGGCTGGTCAAGAAAGTGAACTTTGGTGAGCTTGGAAAAAACTAGAATATAGACATTTTGAATCCCAAGTTGAGTTGAAGTTTTACTTAAAACTCAGAGGAAGCAGGAATTTTGTAAGAATCGATCTGGAGGTACTGTTTAAAATCAAATGGAAGGGGGCTGGTGAAATGGCTTAGTGGGTAAAGGTGCCTGTTGCTAAGCTTAATGACCTGAGCTCAATCCCTGGGACCCACATGGTGGAAGGAGAGAACTGACTCCAGTAAGTTGTCCTCTGACCTCCACAACATGTATTCAAAAGCATGTGCACCTGTGTGTATGTGTACACACACACAAATTGATAAATGTAAAAAGATTAGGTAGAAGGATATAAAATTTAAATCACATTTTCTAGGAAGTGTATGAAAATGAATTTATATATACCAGATAATGAAATTTTAGCCGCATGGCTTGTTATTGATCAGATAATTCATGCCACTGCTCTGCTTTGTCACACCCCTTTCTCCGCCTGGCTAAAAAAGATTTTGCCTGGATAGTCACAGCTCATGCAAAGAACATGGACTCTGGCAGATGGCACCTCGTTAATTACAGCTTGCAACAAATAGTTTTCTCAACAAGGTTGTCTTATCTCCAAATGCAAGACTACTTAGTAGATAGGTGATGTTTTTAACATTTAATTGGGAATTGTGGAGAAACAAAATACGAATATTTACCCCAGGCTGCCCTTTTCTCCCTAATGTTGCAATGCTCAAAATAACATGTGAAACTGTCGTCATTGTGATAGATGTTGAAGTTGAGAACCACTTCGACAAATGGTTTCTAAAAGCTTTTACCTCTAAATCTCCTAAAAGACACCACTGAAGCTCCTTCAGGACGAAATAAAGGTAGCCTAAGTGTCCCTGTAGCTGTCAGAGAGACTGTCTATTACTATAACCGCAATGAACGGTGTCCTGTACAATTCCAACAGCTGTCTTGGGTTCCTGAAAAAGAGGACTTTAAACAGAAGGATCTGGGCCATGTTTGAGGATCTTTGTAAAATACTTGTAAGCAGGTAAAGATAGTGCATCATAATAGCAAGTAACTATTGCACATTAAGTACCTGTTTATAGTTTTACAACTCTGCTAGTTATGGTTTCCATGTTGGCAGTGGTAACATCAGAAAGGCTGCATGATCTGCTTAAGGTCTGCACAGTGAACAAGAAGCTTAGCATCTAGCAGTGGTTAAAGAAGAGTAGGACTCCTTCCTCATAAATCAGATAAGCAGAGACGTTGACAGGGAGAAATGGTCCACAAATGAGTGACGTTTCCCACCAGAATATGGGTCCTGATGTTTCCACAATTATACAGGTCATAGTGTGCTTTCATCATCCCTGATACTGTTAGCAGTCAGTGAGGCTGTTAGTCCAGCGATGTGTTATCCCAGTCTTACAGGTGAGAGAACGTAAACTCTGAAGAAGTAAAACAACCCACCCATCTTCATAAAACTGGAAGAGACATAGTAGGAACTTAAATTAAGTCTTCTATTCCCCTATGGCATCAGAGACTTTCTGCTTCTCTAACCACACAACTTGTTAACAGTGTGGAGACAAACTGAAAGTCAAAGTTGGATTTGCCAAACTGGCCGGGAAAGGGGAGACCTGTGAATAGTCTCCTCCAATAATACAACATCTTACACGTCTTAGATGAGTTGAGTCTTAGCATGTGCATCAGTTGCAAGAAAGTGGGAGAAAATTCTGATGGTCTGGGACAGAAATGGACTGTGTTACTCGACTCTGTATTCTGACTTACCCAGCCTTATAGTGGCCTTATTTTGGTTTGAAGGTCTCCAATGGAATCTCAGGCTGAAAAAAACACAACACAACAAAAACAAATCTCAAGAACTTTCATTGAAAAGAACATACAATCTTCATACTGTTTTTTATACTGACATTGATTCCCCCAGAAAGGGTTCTTAGTGTTATATCCTTGAAGCTGGTTAAACAAGCAGCTTTCTCGGGTCTGCAATGATTTTCAGGAGCAGGAGCAGGTGAGGGGACAGAGCTGGAAAAATCTGAGGCATCCAGGTCACCATCCAAGGAGTCCACTGTAAACATGAAATTTGAAGCTAGAGTCTTCTGCCTTTTCTACTTAAAATAACCATGTGAACCTTTCAAATAATCCCAGAGAAAGTCTCTATTTCTTTTAATATAAAATATGCTCCTTGCACACTCATATATAGTGCTGTTCTAGGACAAGGGCCAATGTTTTAGCTGGTACTTTTCCCAGTAGTGTCCACAGGCAATGTTTCTGTCTTCTCAGCTGTAGGGAGAAGAAACAAGCTCCCCACCTTTATCTGTCCACTTCCCCCTTTGGCTTACCTTAATGCTTTTCACCCTGCGTACATGTAAGGCTTCAAATGGACCCAACTGCAGCCATCTTAAGGACCATGGTGCTCCTGAGTGACCCTGGTCAGCTTTACATAGATAGCTTCCCAGTATGCTATAAATAGAATGTTCTGTGGAGTTTCACAACCTAGATCCTGGACCCATCAGCACCAGATATGTGCCCAGTGTCTTTTGGTATTAGGTGGAGATGAACCAGGTCCATTTTGGCTTGGATGAAGTCCTTTCTGTCCTGACCACTCCTTGTCCCCCTTCTGATCCAATTCATGAAATTCTACTCTGTGAGATACACTCTGTGAAATCCTTGGTTTGTCTGCCTCTTTCTTTGGCTTTGCTGCACCTTGTAGCCAGTTTTCACACATGGGGACCAGCTTTTGCTCAAACATCAGGGCCTGCATTCCTCCCCTGGCACCACCTAGCAGCATCTTCTGTTCTGTTCCCTGACCAAAATCTAGCCCTTTGGTGTTTCCTTTCCTAATGACTATTGCCAAATTGCTGCTTAATCAGGACAGTGTTGTGTTTCTCCTTCCCAAGTAAAACTTGTTTCCATATGAGATCCCAGGCATGACAGACTTGCAGGATAAAGATCTGGGGGCAAGATACTTTGTTTTACATGATCCCTAAATGCACACTGTGCCTTGCAAACCAAGGTGCTTTTGAATGCTAAACTCCTACAGTAAAGTCACTTTAGCAGAAAGTTGTGGAGCCTGTTCCTTCCATTTCCAGGTTTTCATCCTGGGGCTGCCTCATGCTATACCCAGTGGAATTTAATTTTCAAATCTGAGGGAGGGAGATGACCACAAAGAAAGGTTGGCCTAAGTCCTGTATTGGTCTACAGGCTCCTGGGAGACCAAAAGAGTGTGGCTATACTTGGTTTACCCTTGAGTAAGCCATTGCTCATTGAAATTTGAGCACTGTTTCTAGTATATCCTGTTAAACCTCTCAGGATCTACTCTCCCATAAGTAAAAGTGTTCATTATATTTTCAAAGCTGTAAACTCAACACAATGTTTTTGGAAGGCAGTGGGAGGATGAGTAAGTGTTTGGAGACACTTTCTATGCTGGCTTGGCTCCTATATCCATTGCTGCCCACATGGTGCCAACACGGATGACACCTTTGGGGCTATGTGGGGTGCATGTGTGTGTGTGTGTGTGTGTATGTGCGTGTGTGTGTGTGCGTGTGTGTGTGTGCCTCGTGTAGGTGTATGGATGATGGAATCATTCCCTTTTTTTTGAAATTAGAAGTTTATCTGAAGATATTGAAAGCTACTGTATACACATCATTTAGAGAATGAAAAATCTCTAATATGGGGATGACAATAGTCATGTGATTTAAAATGTGCATCAGTCTGCCACCTGAAGCAGATATACTTCTGTGGCAGTGGCACAGCTTATACATTTTCTAGGAATATCCACACTGTTTCAACATGTCCCCGCCCCCACCCTCTGGTCACAGCTCATGGGCTCAGGAACAGCAAATTCACTGGCTGTGCAGCACTGATCTCATTCTATCACATGATGGTGTGTGCTAAGACTGCAAGGCAACCGAGTGGCGGCAAGCCGGGAGAGGAGTCAAAACCTTTCTGTTAGCATCTCTACTGACTGGACGTTACATAAGCGCTTTCTGTGTCTTTTTAGTACCTTTTCTTGTTATATAAGAGGCATACTCATTTGAAGGCTATATTTAACATTGATACTCTTTTTCTACATACTCAAATCCTTCAACATTGCACTGAGCATGTTACATTCCCAGTACTTTGATTTTGCCTTCTGTTATTATTGCTGATGTTTATTTAGACTTACACATGTGATTGCTGGTTTCTGTGTTCACCAGCCTTCTTCATATTAATGGCATCTGGCTACTAATTCTCACTGTCTTACCTCATACTTGCTATGTGTCACAGACAACTATTTGTATATTCTCTATACGAGAGTTATAAGAGTTTTCTTCCTATGAAACGTGTCATCTTATTTTGCTTATTATTCAATGTATCTGTAGCCTTATTGTCTTTTTGCCTATATGTCTGATTCAAAAAACGTCCAAGCAGATACAGTATTCGAAAGGATACTGATTTGTGTATCAAGTAAAATTATGTATGTGTGTATGTAGGACATTTAGCTCCATGCTTTGCTATCCACATGTACTCAGACTTCTGATTCCTTCTCTTCTCATAATGGTCGAAGCCTTTGATGACCTTCCATTCCATGGTGTCATGGCAAAATATCCAGTTCCTACATCACTGGCAGTCTTAGCACCTTTGGCTTATAGCTGCATCGCTCTAGTTTCTGCCTTTGCATTGCATGGTCACCTCCTCTATGGGTCTGTTGTGTCCTGTATGTGCTCATAAGAACACTAGTCATTGATGTGGTTTGGATATGGTTTGAGTATGGCTCCCAAAAGTTCCTGTGCTGAAAGACTGCTGACAGTGCAGCAGTCATGAGTGGTAGACTCTTTAAGAGGTGGGGCCTAGTTACCTGCAGAATGGGTTAATGTTGGTTTCATGGCATCACTAAGTTCTCTTGGAGTGAGTTGCTATGAAAAGAGCAAGCCTGATGTTTAAATCTCTCTTGTTTCCCTTCTTGCCATGTGATCCCTCCCTCTTGCACATGCTCCCACCATGATGCCATCTGCCATGCTGTGAGGCAGCCACACAGCCCTCACCAGAGACCCAGCAAAACAAGGCTACTTAATTACGGACTTCAAATTATGAGACTAAATAAACCTATTTTCCTTATAAAATACCTAGTTTTAGATATTTGGTTATAGGAACAGAAAATGGACTTACATAGGGCACATCTTACTACAGTGTGACCTCATCTTAACTGATTATATCTGCAAAGATCCGATGTGCAAATAAGGTCATACACTAAGGTTGCAGGGGTAGGTGAGCTTTAGAGGATGTCATTCACTAAGTCTAGGGCTAGTGCACAGCCTGTCACTTGATCACTTTTACTGAGATCAGTAATGTCTGGAAGAGGATTTTAAGGTAATATTGAAGCACAGGTTCTTTGCAGATATACAAGGCAGAATGCTGCTCTGCCCAGAGGGGCCTTTGATGGGGGGCTCTTGATAAACGAGACTGAACATTATTTTCAACAGTTGAAAACGTACTGGCTGTGAATCCTGAAGGGTTTAGGAAGAAATGAACACCTTTTCATCTTATGTTTTTGATAAATGGCTTCCATTCATAGGAAGTAGATCCTTTACATCAGGAGCTATCTTTCTATTTAGTCCATGTGGAAGTTGCAAAAATCTGCTGGGAGGAGTAAGGGCTGTCTCGTGCATGGCAGAATTATTGTAGAATTGGGATTCAAGCTTCCATGTCATGCTGGCACAGGCTTAAAGTTCTGGGGCAGCAAGGACTGTCAAGTAAAGGCACATGAGCAGTGGGTGGGAAGAATATTTCAGTGATGATTCATCTCAAAGGTATAGTTGTTGGTCAAAGCTTAGGGAAGCTCACAGAGCCCAAAGAGTTCCTTTCTCTCCATAAAGCACCTGGTACTTTCATTTGGCCACATTTTTTGGGAGGGGCTACCCATAGACCCGATCATGGAGTCATAGTGTTTTGGAGCTGGAAGAGTTTAATTGAGCTTTTTGTCTTCCCCTTTATGTTTCAGATGAGGAAATCATCCAAGTACTTCTGCTGGCCTGGGGAAGCAGGTTTCTGAGCTATGCCAGATGCCCTTTGTGCTCAGTCACTCTGCCACCTCTGTGTGCTAACCATGAACCACATCTTGGCACAGAACACTTGGACTGGACCTCTTTGTACCCTTGGCAAGAGCGTAATGATGAATCAGGAAGCAAGCAGGGCAGTGAAAACAGTTAAGAGTTCATTGTAAAGTAGGGGACTAGTTTACAGAATTTCCAGGCAGCTACAGAGTACTTCACTTATACTGATCTCTATTTAGGTGCAGTCTAGCAACCAAAATGGGAACCCTAACTGTTCACTTCTATTGTATTTTTTTTAATTGTGTACTTGTGGGGGATGGGAGCACATGGGTGCCATCCATGTACCTGGGTGGACTCAGAGGACAAGTTTTAGAAGTTGGTTCTCTTCTTCCACCACGAAGTTGCTGGGGATTGAACTCAGGTCCGCCTCTTGTCTGCAAGCACCTCTACCCACTGAGCCATCTCACGAGCCTCCAAGCATTCTCTTCTAAAAACAAAGTAGAGTTAAACCTCAAGTAACAGAATTCTTGGGCAACAAAAATGGAAAGGAATGGGGTTTTCTAGTCAAGAATAGACAAGAAAATTGTGTTCTTTTCAGAGACTGACATTTCTAACAGATATTTCTTTTATTTTTATTTTATGTGTATGTGTGTATTACCTGCATGTAGGTAAGTGCACCCAGTGCCCACAGAGAACAGAAGAGACCTCAGATTCCCTGGAACTGGAGTTACAGACAGTTGTTAGCTGCCATGTGGGTGCTGGGATTTGAACCTGGGTCTTCTGCCAGAACAGCCAGTGTTCTTAACTGCTGAGCCATCTCTCTAACCCCTCTAACAGATATTTCTTTACAGCTTTTTCATTAGTGAGTAGAAGAATGAATGTATAATTAAATAATTCCTTAATAAATGTATGCCATTTAGAGCCTGGGTGGCTATTTTAACAAGAACAATCATACAAGATGGTCAATATGGCAATACAGAGTTCAACGCAACCACAACAGTCACCTACTCCTTTGAAAGACGCCTTTCTGTTAAAGGCTTGTTTTGTAATTTTTTTCAAACAATTCCCTTCATCTGGTCCACCTCCCCAAACAAACAAAACTGAAACCAAAACAGAGCTTGAGATCCACTTAAAAATCAGACTCAATTAGTACAGACAAGGAAACAAAGCAAAACTGAATGTCAGAGATCGGAACCCCAGGGACTTCCCTCAAGTTAGAGTAAGCATGATAAAACTCCAGGAAAGTGTGATCATCTGGACAGTTCTGGGAATTTTGCAGAATCTATAAATGTAAGTAATAAGAATAGGGATGTGTTGGGTTGCTTCTAACCTAAAATTCCACACTTTAATTTTTTTTGTATTTTAGAAGCCATAATTTTGTCTATAAGACATAACTGACCCATAAGCTTGCTCTTTTCAAAGAATAATTGGAAATAGATTTAATTCCAGCCCAATAGTTAATTCAATCTAATCTACTTTTCTGCAGCCTGATATAAGCATACATTTAATGATGTGAAGTCTTCTACCCCAAAATGTGTGTGCATATACCCTTCAGGCGAACTTTTCATAAACCTATATTGCTTCTTAGAGAAGACTAGGTGATTTAAAATCCATTTCTTATACAATTTCAAGACTGAGCTAGGAGACTGCATTTTCCTTTCACAGGGGAATGAAAGTCTTTTCCCTAAAATCATTATTCCAACTTTTCTAAAAGAAAGTAATTTGTATTTTAATATAAAAGAGTCTGGAATTAACTTTCTTCCTGCCTGTGTACTTGTTCGACAATCAGGGGTTAGTAATTTTGCAAGTTATTCATTCACAAGCTTTCTAGGTGTCTCCTGCATAGAGGAAACAGAGAAGAAAACAGAGGTTCTTGAAGTAACCCAAGGTGAGGCTGAGGGTAGAGCAGTAAGATTTAAGGTTTAAGACTAAAGACTAGCCTGAGCTACATACTGAGACCCTGTTTTAAAACAAAAACAAAGGAAACAAACCACACACAAATTCCTGGGCCCTATACCCTACTGGGAAAAGATTCCAGGAATAAACATTTCAGCTACACTCTGTAGTTGGTCTTTTATATTCATTGATGTGTTGTAACTGTTTACAGAAGGGACATTGACTAATAGCCAAGTAGTCACCATAGCAACCAAAGAACCCATCACCTGAACCATATTTCAAGTCATTTCATTTTTACTGTCTTCTACATCAAGTGATGGATTACAGCGAAGAAATCTCCGCAAAGATCTGGTCAGAGTCATCCTTTCTCATTTATTCATTCATGCAACCCCAAAGCCCAGAAACAGCTTCACATGACAACTCTTCTATCTTGGTTATGGTCCATTCGGGACAGCAGACTGACAAGGTCATGGATCCCTTTCAACAGAGATGTGCTTGTCACAGAGTGGCCTCATCAAGGACATACTCTCATTCCTCTAGCCAGTATGAGACATGTGGGTTGACCCCCCCACAAAGGGAACTGCTGTGTGCCGATTCTACCCCAGTTCCTCACCTCATCAAGCACAGGATCTTGAGTCAGATAGCAACTCTGAGAAGGAAAAAAAATATTCAGAATAAATTTAGAAAAAGGAGACATGAGTGAGCCACTTTTAGAACTCAGCTATCAAAACATGAGAAAGAAGGAAAGAGAGAGAATGTGAATTTTTCCATCTCCCATTTCGTGAGACCATCTGCAATTCACTCTTGATAAATCAGTTTGGAAGAAAGCTCAGGTGAGAGGCCTTCGGTTACCATGGCAATTACTCAGCTGTGTGCTGCTGCTTAACGTGCCTCTGATTTCCCTACAGAAACACTCAGAAGGTCAGTGGAGGACACGAAATACTTATCCTAGGCTCCAGGGGACAAAGTTGGACTCTGCCTGGCACATGACCAATATTTCTTTAAAATTAATTTCATTCCTGAAAATATTAGTGGTTGTTTTTAACATACAATAAAATGAAGCAAATTTGGACTGTGGCATAGAAGAGACACAATTATACATTCACCTAACTCACTATAACTTGATTTCGACTTTTATTCCAATAACATAGTGAACACTGACAAGGTTGCAGGAAAGGCCGAAGGGGACAACCTAAGCACATAGGTTGTCCCAAGATATCCCTTCTTTCTGTTCAGAAGCCCATCTTTTTTTTTTTTTTTTTTTTTTTTTTAAACAAGGAATTTTGTTAAGTTAGGTGTTTTGTTTTGTTTTTGTTTTTTTGACAATTTCATAGATGTATATAATGTGCTCTGGCTACTCTCTCCCATCATTATCAATACTTCCTCTCTCCCTCCCCACCCTTTTCCAAAATTCATGACTTTTAGTTTTGTTTTATTACTCAAGCAGTTTAACCAGGACCATCTGTGTGGCCAGTACATAAGGACTATCCTTTGGAGCCTTGTGGGGTCACCAGTGGACGGACACACAAATGAAAGTAATGACTCCCCCTCTCCCTGTGGCTAACAGTGGCAAATAGTTCAACAGTGAGAGATGGGGCTTCCTGGTCCCCTCCTCCATCCATGCCTGACTATTGATGAACCCATTCTTGTGCAGACCCAGTGGTGTCATTCATAGCCATTAAGAGTTTGTGGTTACAATGGCTGTGTATTGCACAATAGAGACTTAGAGGTGACAGAATACTTATAAACATCTGTCAACACTCACTACTAGTTTAGGGTAGTAGTGGAGTGGGCAAAATACAAGAAAATCCTTGTATCACATGATTTATATTCTAACAGGGGAGATAAGACAGCTATTAACTAATGTGCCAAGATGTACGATGAGTAGTAGTCAGAAATGGGTGCCTCATAGAATTTATGCTAAGGAAAAATGGCCCAAGAGAGCAGTGAATTGCAATTTTTAAAATTTAGTTATTTTAAAAATGTTATGTGTTTGAGTGTTTTACCTATTTGTATTGTGTGCCTGTGTCATGCAATGCTTGCAGAGGCCAGAAGAGGGCACAGGATCCCCTGGAACTGGAGTTATAGACAGTTGTTAACCACCATGTGGGTGCTGGGAACTCTACCTGGGTCCTCTTTGAGAGTAGCCAGTACTCTTAACCACTGAGCCATCTCTCCAGCCCTAGTGAATTGCAATTTAAGTAGGATAGTACAAACCTTCTGAGGGAAAGTAATGTATGGGGTTAGACTTGTGAGTTTGTGGTCAGCCTGGTCTCCATTAGCGAATTCAGGCCAGCTGTGGCTACAGGGAAACCTTGTCTCAAAAACACCAAAAAAAAGGTGAGCTAAGTGGGAACATGCTGGGGATTATCCAGGGCACACAGAAGATCAGTACAGCTGGAGTTAGTGAGCAAAAGAGAAGCAAAGCCCGAAAGAGAGGAGGGTGTGGTATGTGGGTGTGTAGGTGGGTGTCGGGGGGTGTGGGTGTTGGTGTGAGTGAGCATATGCGGTAGTGGCAGATTGATAGGGTCTTCTAAACTATTTCTGAGTTGAAGTAGGAACCTTTGGAGGGTTTTGATTAGGAACAGAATCTAGCTCAGGCTTTCAAAGGGTCACACTGAATATTGTGGTGAGAGTAGACCAAACAGCAGGGCAGAGCAGAAATAAATGCCAAAAGTAAGATCAGATCAAGTTTTAAAATTTCAGTGTTCATTGCTATGAAATAAAAGAATGTATGGATCACACTCTGGAGGACTTCAAGCTGGGGTTAAAAAGCTTTTCTTTAAAAAAAAAAAAGTTCTCTTAAGCACCAACAACTTGAATTGTAAGGTGTAAAAGAGGAAGTATTTCAACCCATTTCATGAGTGTTATACATTATCATGCTCTTTAGAACAAATAAGTGTTTATGCTAATTTGTCTATAGTTGGTGGTTTAATTTCATGAATCATACCATAAGGATATAAGTCAATGCATTTATGATTCAAGAGAGCGTTCAGGATGACTTGAGTTTTAGTTACATGACTGTGGGTGGTTGGCCTTGGGGTATTTCTAAACAGTGGCCTCTGATTTTAGTTTTCTTTAACAGACTCAGGTTAGAAAATCTCTGCAGCATCCAGAGATGAGATGTGAGGAGAGGTGGTCAGATTCCCAGGCAGAGGGTCACAACCTCCTCTGCCTGCTTGGCAAACATGCTTTCTAAGTCTCTTTTCTCCACTCCTGCAGGCGGCCATCACCAACCCAGGTTTTATTACATGTGACAGGTTTTCCAGGAGCTTTGTTTCATGACAGGCAGAAACATCCTTCAGGGATAATGCAATCATTTGTACTATATTACTTCCTAGTAACCCGAGCCATCTTTAAAAATGCTATCTAGTAACTTGATTTTGCAAATGGCCTCACAATTAGATTCAGGTAATCTAAACTTTATTAAATCCTAGAAGATATGTCCCATCATATGATGTACCAGTTCAAGTCCCCACTACGTTTCCTAAAGGATTTTGCCTCTAAGTTCTGTAACCATTTGTCTCATGACTGCTACATACTAGGCTGGCTTCTCTTTGGGGCCTCCTAGGACTAGAGTTAAAGCTAGCATATGTCCTGGATGCTTAGTGCCCATCTATCCAATGATGGGGTTGTTGTGTTCTGGCTTACCCCTAAATTACACTACAGAAACAAAGGGTACCTTGGAAGAGGATAAGGTGGAGACGGACTGGCATCTGATTGCTTTTCCAGCTTTTTCTAGCTGTCTTTTTTTTTTTGGTCTTTTTGTCTTTTTGAGATAGGGTTTCTGTATAGCCACAGTTGGCCTGGAACTCACTATGTGGACCAGGCTGGCCTTGAACTCACAGAGATCCACCTACCTCTGCCTCCCAAGTGCTGGGATTAAAGGCATGTACCACTATGCCTGGCTCTAGCTGCCTTTTAAAAATTAACATTTATTCTGAATATAGACATCTCTGTCCCAGAGCTAAAGCATAGTTATAACTGCTGTATACTTGGAAAAAAAGTTTACCTCTTTCTTTCTATAACTTCACATCCTTCCAGTAACAATTAAATACCTTTGATTTTGACTTTTTCAAGTTAATATTAAGTGCTAAGATCGGGGGTTTGGGTTGAAAACAATAGAAACCATGCTTGGCTAACTTGAATGGGAAATGGATGGTACCAAAAGGATGTGAGATAAACCCTAGAAATGATGGAATGCCTGAGAACCAGTCTTAAAGGAAGCCAGAGAGGGCAGGGAGGGTCAAAGCACATCACAGGCTCATCTCCCTGGGAGGCTGCCATGGTGTTGTCGGTACTACCCTGTTTCCTGTAGCACTTGGTTTCGGCCCAGACTAGTGCCACCCTGAAGCCATCCCACATGATTGCTATATTCCTTCCTCTTCTTTTTTTCTTTTTCTTTTGTGAAACAGGGTCTCATTGTGTAGTCTTGGAGCTAGCTATGTAGAGCAGGCTGGCCAGGAACTCACAGAGATCTGCCTGTCTTTGCCTCCCAAATGCTGGGATTACATTCTTCTGTTTTAATTATGGGTATGTGCATGCATGAGTAAGAGTATGTATATGTGTATGTGTGTTTGGGTACATGTGTGTGGGGAGGCCAGAGGTCAGTCTTAGGTGCCATTCTTTAGGAGCCATCCACATTGTTTTTATAAATTAATTTATTTTCTATCTTATATATGCAAGTGTTTTGATGGCATGTATGAACGTGTTCTATGTGCCCGTGGAGACCAGAAGGGGGTGTCAGATCCCCTAGAACTTAAGTTATGGGAAGTTATTAGTCACCATGTGGGACCTGAACCTGGGTCCTCTGCATGGGCAGCCAGTGCTCTTAACTTCTGAGCCATCTCTCCAGACCCCACCTTGTTTTCTGAGACAGTACCATTCTGTAGGCTGGGGTTGCAGGCAGCAAAGGGAAAAAGGAACCCAGTATGAGTGTTCATCACGCTCTGCTTCCTGATTTGAAGTACAATGTGACCAGCAGCTTTACACTCCTGCTGCCATACCAGCTGTGACCTTGAACTGTAAACTAAAATAAACCCTACCTTCTTTAAGTTGCTTTGGTCATAGCAATTAATAAGTCACTAATATAATAAGAATGTAGTATTTGGGAGTGACTTTTCCAACATTACTCCCCATTATCACTACTGCCCTTTTCAGCCTCCCTTGCAGCTAGGGTGCTGACATGTAATCTTGATGTCTGCAATCAGACACACTCATGGGACATTTTAATTTGAAAGAAAACACTAAGAGGAAACATCTGACTCTACGAACTCCATTTTCAGATGACAGGGAAGGTGAGACACGCAGCTTTCAATAACAGAGGAAGGAGAGGTCACAGTATCTATGTTCAGTGGCAGTGAAAATGTGTTTCCTGGAGCTGCCATGCAGTACAGTTTGCATGTGGCATGAACTTGCTTTATTGGAATCCTCTAGGAAATTCTGTAAATGACCTCATATCCTTTAACAAATTACTTTTCTGTGCAAGCTACTAGAATTCCTTCTGTTTGTCTCAGCTAAGGAGTTTGACAGATGCAAACTGGGTGGAGAAAGCAGGGACCTCCTGTGAAGTGTTAGGATTAGAAAGAATCAGGAATTATAAACAAAACCTCCACAAGTGATCATGTGAGCCAGTGAGAGCATGATGCCTTGTTTATAAAAATTAAATTTGCTTATAACCTCATGGAAAGGAAAGCTATTGAAATAATACTACACCACAGAGGAGGTAGGTATTTGGCAACTAGAAGCCTGTTGAGACATTTTCACTGTAAAGTACCTGGGGACGCAGTGCACAGGCATTTCAAATGAGGTTACTCTCTCACACATATGCTGGCACAGAGGTTTTATATGCCTTCCCAGTATGAGCTGGTTTTCTCCACCCTCAGTCCCCTAAGGCATGTATATCACCATGTGAGTGTTTCTGTATTTTACTCCTGGCAACCATAGGGGAGGTTTCAAGAACAAGGTAAAGCTGGAATTCGGCATTATGAACACTTCCATTCTGCCTCCTCCAGACTATTTTTGTTCCCCTTCTTCATTTTCAATGTGACCAAGTGCTAGGAATGATCTCATTTCATCTGTTAGGTCACAGGGATTAAAAATTAGCAACAACTCAGAGCTAAACCATGAACTAGAATTAAGCTACACTTAATTTTGTCTGTAATCTCATATAGTAGTCTCCTCTCTTTGGAGGCTCTGTTTTTTGTGGTTTCAGTTAGCTGTGGTCAACTGAAATCTGAATATATTAAATGGAAAACTGCAGCTATAAAAATTTATACATTTTAAAAGGCTGTTTTAAGTAATGTAGTGAAATCTTGCCCTGTTCTGCTTCATCCCTGCTAGGACACAAACCACCCCTCAGTGTGATGCATCCAGATGGTGCAAGCTTTCTGCACAGTGCGTGGGTTCAAGTAACTCTTATTTCATTTAACAATGGCACCAATATGTAGAAGGAGTGCAGTTGGCAATTCAGAGATGCCGAAGAGAATGATAAAGGGCTTCTTTTAAGCAGAGAAGTGAAAGTTTTTAGCCTCACAAGCAAAGAAAAATATTGTATGTTGAGGCTGTTAAGAACTATAGTAATAATAAATCTTCTAGCCCTAGAACTGTGAAGAAGGAAATGAAATGTGTGCTAGTTTTGCTGTTGCATCTCACACTGCAAATGTTACAGTCACAGTGCTGGGTTAGCGCCCAAGAATTTAATACTGTCTGTAGTTTTCTGATATCCACTGGGAACTTGGTGTGTATCTTCCAAGAAGCACTGTAACTGAAGCCTCCTTGCTCCTGTTTAAAATCTTTTATTCTGTTTATTTATTTAGTGTAATTTTATTACATTTAATTAATTGATTAATGTGTGTGTGTGTGTGTGTGTGTGCATGTGCCTTGGTGTGTATGTGGAGGTCAAAGGATAATTTCTAGGAGTCGTTTCTTTCCTTTCACCATGTGAGTCTCAGGGATCAGACTCAAGTCTTCGAGTTTGGCAACAAGTGCCTTTACTTCACTGAGTAACAGTCCCTGCCTGTTACTCCTATTTTATAGATGGAGAAAATGAAACTCAAGAAAGTGATGCTACTTGCCTGAGGAATCAGACTGTGAAAACTACTGTGGTGGATCACCAAAAGAAATATAAAAGCATGTATAGTAAATACAGAAAATCAGAATGCTGTGTTTCTTAGGGATAATATTTCCTGAACCTGGAGCTTTAGTGCTTTATGGACATGCAGATGTAAGTGCTATGTAGTGATGTAAAATATATTTCTTATTGTGGGTTACAATAAAAATTATTTGAAAGCTAGTAATTTTAGCCTAATCCTTCGGTGTTATAGGTGCTGAAACTGAGTCACAGAAACATTAAATATGTTAGGCCCAATTATGCTGTTTAATAAAAAAGACAAACCCAGAACTGAGGCTCCTGCTAGTCTGGTTTCATTCCCATATAAAAAATCGTCTTAATGGTCTCTGCCTTGACAGTCCTACAGAATTGTTATAAAATTTAAATAAGACAATCTAAAAGCTTTTGTAAGAACCATGAAGTATCAGACAAGTGGAAGATATGTATTTGCATTAGTCAAGGTTATGAGTCAGAAGGCAGAGATTGCTGTAGGCGTTCAGGCAGAGGGGAACTTAGTGCAGGAATTAGGTCACAAAATGATTGGAAGGGTTCAGAGAGCAAAAAGCAGGGAGCACTGACATTATTCAGGGCCCAGAAAATATAGGATGGTCTTCGAATTCTCTGGCCATTAACCACTGAGGGTGCCAAGGAATCACTTCCATTTTTTTCCCACTTTCCAGCCTTAGTGAGTTCTTTTAGTCTACAGAACCCAAGGGGGGTTTCAGCTATCCTCCCTTGCCATGCTGGGGAAATCATACTGAGCTCATGGCTGAGGACCACAGGTTAGGCCCAGCATAGTACTTAACCCAAGTTTTCTCACTCTACAAGAGCAGTTCTTTCTCCTTCATAGTTACCAGGTCTCCAGATTTCTCTAAAACACTGTTATTGTTCCCATGGGTGCTGGAAGTATCTATGATAGCTGGTTAAAAACAACAACACTGTTCTTTGGTACCATGAGTCAGTCAGGTTTTCTCTGAGGCCCCATCTGGTGGTATCTGCTGCCAATGCTAGGAAGTTAGGAATGTTCTAGTTAGCTTTCTGTTGCTGTGATAAACACCAAAAGCAAGTTGGGGGAGGAAAGAGTTTATTTCAACTTACAGGTTAAAGCCCACCATTGAGGGAAGCCAAGACAGGAATTCTGTGGAGGAAGGCTGCTTACTGGTTTTCTTCCCCAGCTTCTCAGTTACCTTTCTTATATAGCCCAGACCCACCTGCCCAGGGATGGTACTGCCCATAGTGGGCTGGGCCTTCCTACATCCATTAGCATGTCCATAGGCCAGTCTGATGGAGGAAATTCCTCAACTGAAGTTCCCTCTTCCCAGGTGACTCTTGTCTGTGTCAAGTCAACAAAAAATAATTAGTACAGGAGACTAGTCTGAAAATACTAGATGAACAATTTCAGAAATAAAAATTTTAAACCTTAAAAGTAGTGTGATAAAATATTGTACTGCCCTGCTATGTCCCAAACAGGAGACATTGTTTGAGTTCCAGGTGGTGTAGGTCACTCATACAGTGTTTGAGTTCAAATAACCCTTAATGTTATTTAATAATGGCACCAATATGCAGGAAAAGTGGTGCTGGCAATTCAGAGATGTCAAAGAGCCATAGAGAGCTTCCTTCGGTGGAAAGGTCAAAGTTCAGTTCTCACCTCCAGAAGCAAAGGAACCTTATAGGCTGAGGTTCCCTGAGCCTGCTTGCTGGTGGCTTTCCCATCAGTCCCATTGCGAACAGGCCTGGCACCCATGAAAAGCTCAAAATGCCATCATAATGTAATTGTACCTGCTCCCATCACCATCCATAGGAGTCATACAGAAGATGGCAGCATCAGGGACTGAGGCTGTCTGAACTGTGGGTCTGCCCCCACAAGGTGCCACCACTGCCATCTGCCAAGTCTGTTACCATTACGATGCCAAGTCACCACCTGGACAGCACATTGTAGGTTCCATGACCATACCCTGTGGATGTTACAAAACTGGCACTGTTCCCATATCACATTCCACACTGTGTTCTGGGGAAGTCTGTCTCCATTGCCCCAGGCTTACTGCTACTTGTGACCTTTGTTTTTTAATGCTTGTCCTTCCACAGAGACATGATCATCAAACCCTGGGCCCAGAATGGTAAATCTATTAATCTACTCCTTCCTTTGAGCAACAGATAAGGTACTTATTGAATTGCCAATCCCTGTTTTATGGCCTAGAAATAGAAAAGTTAAAAAAAAAAACACATAAAATTCCAGCTCTTGGGCAGCTTACTATCACACAGTTATTAACATAAAGGCAGGTCATAAACACATAATCACACATCATGGGTAATCATATATTGTGGGATAATAAATGTCAGAATTGAGAAGATTCAAAATAGTGTTTGTTTTTTTTTTTTTGTGTGTGTGTGTGTGTGTTAGTGATAGACAGAGACAGACACGCAGACAGAGACAGAAAGACAGAGACACAGAGAGACTGAGATTTTAGAATGGTGAGGGGCAACCTCCCTAATCAGGTGACATTTGAGCTCTGCTTTCTATCCTTTAATTTCTGCCATCTCTGTCCACATGCAATTACCTCAATGATTCTCCAGCAGTCAAATCTTAAGGATACTGCCAGGCATAATATTCCAGGATATCATGTTGGTTAAACAGGATATTAGACAGCTATAGCAATCATAATCACAGCCCCGACTTGAGCATCTCTTAGTGCCAGACCCTGTGTTTGCATATGTGATCTAATTTAATCCTTGTACTGATTCTATAAGGGAAGCACTATTATTCCTTCCATTTCATCACAAGAAAATAAAAACGTAGAGACACAGAATCCCTTGCTCAATGTCATATACAACTGGTGTATACTAGGGGCTGGAGAGATGGCTCAGTCGTTAAGAACATTGGCTGCTCTTACAGAGCACCCACATGACAGCTAACAACCATCTGTAACTGCAGATTCCAGGGAGACTCTGATGCCCTCTGCTGACCTCCATGGGCATTGCATGACACAGGTGCACTTACATGTAGGTAATATACTCATACACATAAAATTAAAATAATAAATAAAATATTTTAATAAAAAGGAACTGGTATATACCAGGCAATGTGACTCTAGAGCCTAGGATTTTAAGGGTTATCTCATATAGCATGAAGGTGAAGGTAGAGTGAGCTATGAAGATATCCAGAGGAAGGAGGACAAGATAAAGAGCATAGCAAGTAAAGACCTTGGGAAGGCAAGGCTTGGGATGCTGGAGGAACCACATTGGAGGCCAGTATGGCTGGAGTGGAGGTGGGACAGGGTATGATATGAGCTGAGTTGTATCTCCCTCAAATTCCTATGTTGAAACCTTGCATTAAGTGGAGTTCACCAGAGAATAGAAACATAGCATTGATATAGACACATAAGAAGAAAATTATGGGATTTATGGGCTCATACAATGAAACCATGAAGTCCCATGTTATGCCATCAACAAACTTCTGAGCTGGGAGAGATGGTGGTGTGTCTCAGTCTGAGTCTAATGTTCTGAATATTAGGGGAACCCCATGGCAGAGTTCAATGGCCTGAGAATCAGGAACTCTGATGTCTGATGGTAAGAAGTGGTGAGTGCCCCAGCTCAAGGAAGGAGTGAAAGAACATATGCCTTCCTCCACCTTTTTGTTTTATGCAGCCCTGGGTGGACTGGATGATGCCTATCCACAATAGTGAGGGCCAGTCTTTCTTATTCAAATCCTAATTTCCCTGGAAGCACCCTCACAGGCACACCCAGAAATGTTTTTCCTTCTGGGCATCGCTTAGCCTAGTCATGTTAACATAGAAAATTAATAATTACAAGTTCTAACACTGAGGGGACCCGAAGGGGGAGTGGTATTGCTGGCACCTGGCAAGATATGCTTCAAGGAAGACACTGAAGAGAATCACGTGAGCCCACCGAGAGAGTGAGAGCAGGACTGAAATGTGACTGTTGGGTCTAGAAG
The DNA here is from genome assembly GCF_000622305.1 of Nannospalax galili. Taxonomy (NCBI): domain Eukaryota; kingdom Metazoa; phylum Chordata; class Mammalia; order Rodentia; family Spalacidae; genus Nannospalax; species Nannospalax galili. The sequence goes on from NW_008347292.1 coordinate 819,590, forward strand.
TCTTTCACTGTAGTGGCAGTGCTGAAACTCTGAGTTGAGTGATGTCAAGAAAGACTGAAAGGAGAGAAGTTGAGTCAATAAGAGCAGATAAGCTTCCAGGGGCATTTTCCTGTAAGAGGGAGAGAGAGTACCAGTAACTGGATTGGCGATATTAAGCTGAAAAAGGCAGGCCTTCCTTCCTTCCTTCCTTCCTTCCTTCCTTCCTTCCTTCCTTCCTTCCTTCCTTCCTCCCTCCCTCTTCTATCCATTCTTCTTTCCTTTCCTCCCTTTCCCTTCTCTTCCTCCCCCATCTCTCCCTCTATCCCTCCCTTAACCCCTCTTTCTTTTTTCTTTTCTTTCCTTTATTTTTCTTTTTGATGCTGTTTTAAATTTAGGTAATGAGGGGCTGGAGAGATGGCTCAGCGGTTAAGAACATTGGCTGTTCTTGCAGAAAACCTGGGTTTGAATCCCAACACCCACATGGCAGCTAACAACTGCCTGTAACTCCAGTTCCAGGGGATCCGACAGCTTCTTTTGTCCTCTGCAGGCATTGCACGACATGGGTGCACTTACCTACATGCAGGCATAACATGCATATGCATAAAATTTTTTAAAAATGTGGATCCTAGAACCAAACCCTGATAAGTGAGTATGTATCCAGACATAACTACAGGAACCAGGATAATGGAAAGGAAACAGGGAGGTAAAGGAAAAGAAAGAACCTGAAAGAGAAGAACAGTAGGAAACAGGCCTTAATAAGGGAGATATGGATAAAAATTGG
>NW_008347292.1:820610-828909 GCF_000622305.1 Nannospalax galili
GCCCAAGCTTTATCTACATAGCACATGGTAATTAAAAGTACCAGACTGGTGGAATTAAACTTCTTTGATGTCTAAAAGCCATACTTTGAGACCTATACTAATTTGGTCAGAGGGTCATAAAAGACAGTTTTTGCTCCTAGCCCTCCTAGGTCGACTAGTTCCAGGGGACTATGAGCATCTCTCAAAATGTCCTGTAATGTGGTGGGTCACCTGTCCTCTTGATCAAGGAGGCCAAGGAGACCCTACCAGATGGACTTGAACCAGTGTCCAGTCTACAAAGAGGAGGGTCAACACAGAGGAAACATCTCATTCATGCTTCCAAGCTAAGCCAGCCATGGTTGAGCAGGACCTTTGACTTATTTTCACATAGGCAGAACTGGTGAAAGAAAGGAGCCAGGGGCTCCTCCCAAGCCCATGTGACCCTTGAGGAACAGATCCTCTGACGACCTTAAGAGTAAAAATAAATTGGTTTATCTGGGCCAACTGTATGGCCTTAAACACCCAAAAGGAAAGTATAGCCAAAGATTAAAAGGGAAAAAAATGAGGTCATGAATATCATATTTGCATGCTGATCCAGATTGATCTTCAGTCCCCAGTGAGGACTCTGACTATGTGGAGAATAGCAAAGGCCAGCACTGTGCAAAGCAGTCAGAAACAGGATCCATGTATTATGCCCATGGAATCCTGCACTACGGTTTAGGCCCACCATGACTTATTTATTGAAGTCCAGTGAGACAGAACATTCACACACAAGTTATGTGCAGAGTGATTATTACTTACAGATAGGCAGGAATAGGCAGACTCTCAGATCTACTGTGAGTTGGTCTCTCAAAACCTCAAGAAAACTGTCCAAAGTGAATGGAGTCTTAACTTCACATGCCTACTTTGAACCACCACTGAAAGACCCTGAAAGGCAATCCATCTTGTTATATCCCTCACGGGTCACATGACTCATGGGACAAAGCTCTGAAAAATAGGAGAGAGGAGCAAAGTCTGGGCTACTTCAGGAAGCCTCTATCTCAGGGTGTTGTAGCCACATCACATTCTATAGTCATCATGAGAACTACAAGCAAGAAAAGGGAGGGACATCCAGAAGAGAGATGCTTGGAGAAGCATGGGAGAGAGGACCTGTGCAGGAGGGAAGAGGGGAAGCACCCTAGTATTGGACGTAGACATCTCTATCTATAGCATTCAGCTAGAAGACAGAGTGTAAGGGCCGAGTCCCTGCTCCTAGAAGGGCATGGAGGGCCAGGTGGCATTCTTTTCTAATTATTCCAAATGTTTCTGTGAAGCGAAGCCACCAGCTGAAAATGAGAAGGAGGTTCTGCTCACCATTGGACAGAGTGGGCACCTGGGAGCCCTGCTCCATATTGTTAAACCAAGTATATTTGATTTGGCTTTTTAAATTGACACACTATGGCCGAATCTCCTTTAACCAAGTTACATCATAAAGATTGTTTCCCCGTGTAGCCCTAAATGCCTCCTTGAAATGAAATGATGTACCTGAGTTGGCTGTCTTATCTAATCAAGCTATTAAAAACCAAACTGCAGTGCAAAAAAAAAAAAAAAAAAAAAAAAAAGGGACTCAATTTATGTGCCAACTCATTGCAGAATTGGCCCTTATAAACTATAATTAGGAGAGAAAGAGCCCACAGTGGCACCAAATAGGGGAAGGAGTAGGAGACTGAGTGAGCGCCAAGGGCACAAGGAGGCTCCATCCTTGGTTCTGCGTCTCAGAAGAGTTTCTTCTTTCCCTGTCATCTCAGCCAGTGGCAGCCCCTTCTTCCCAGAAGCTGTCTCTGTCCTTCTGGTTCCTCCGCTGAAGTTCAGGAAACAGGATAGTTTAGGATTGAAACTAACATCTCGTGTTGGTGGGAGTGGGGATGTCCTGGGGCCCTGCTGAAACCAAGACTGAATTTGAGAGGAAGCCTCCCCTCCTCCTCTTCCTCCTTCTCCTCTTCATCCTCCTCCTTCTCCTCCTCCTCTTCCTCCTCTTCCTCCTCCTCCTCCTCTTCTTCCTCCTCCTCCTCCTCCTCCTCCCTCTTTCTCTTCTTCCTCCTTCCCCTAGGAGGCAATTCACTAAATGTCTACTCAGAATGCAGAATAAATAGAAAAGGAAAATGCCAAACAATACGCATAAACATAGACAGCGTCTTAAGAGGCACTACCCTTGCTAACTGTCAAACTGGCTTTGGCCACCATCTTCTTTGTCACAGCAAAGAAGGGACAGGAGTGGAAGAGAAACTTGCCCTGGCCTGCTTTTCTCAGAGCTTCTTTCAAGTCCCCCAAATGATGTCACATAGTACTTAATTTCTCATCCTCACCCAGAGTGATGGGCAGAAGCAACTATCAACTACTTCTATGTGTTCATACTTAAAGAATGATCCTGTAGTGTAACTAGGGGCAGTTATGAGGTAAGATGTCCCTTCATCACCTCTGCACATCTTTGATGGTAATAGTCACAGAGGACAATGAACTCAGTTGCTTTGGTCACAAAGGGCAGAAGCACACTGCAGGTGAGATGTTGTGTTCTGCCAATAGCAAAGAGTGTGGGGAAAAGGTATGATTCATCATCATTTTCTCTCTGATGTCTCTCCTGACATTGAGGCCCATTCTGTGGTAAGCCATGGGATGGACTTTGAATGGTCAGAGTGCCTGCTTCTCCTCCATCTTGGCAGTGAGGGGACTCAGAGAAATGAGGTATGATTCCCAGGTTAGACTCCACAGGGGAAAACAAAGAGGAAGAGGCATCTGAAGTTGCCAACAGTACTCCACACAAGTTCTGTGTTCCCCTGGGCACCATGCCATCTCTACCTTATCTGTTTACCACCCAGTGCATCCTAGTAAATCACAGTTGACCTCTGAGGGGATGAAACCCACAACTCTGATGTGTAGCATGTTACAGTTGAAATTTCTGTGGTATAAACACTCTCATTGTGTTGAATTTCAAACTTTCCAATGTAAGGCTGACGAATGAAGAATTAGAAGAGATGTGCACTATTCTTGTGAGCTGGTGAGGGCTGATCACCAATGTTGCCTCTTCAACCATGTGAAGACAGGTGAATTTCATTCAATTAATGCTTTGATAGGACTCAAAAGTAAAAGTTATAGAGATGTAGCCTTCAGGAGTTAGAAAGAGATTTATCTACATATACAAAGAAACATGGAGATGTTCTTTGCTTTAAGTGGCCAGAACCTTAGGAAGTTGTATCATATAGAGTGTTTTAGGAGACAGGATGGGAGGGAAGCACATCAAAGTTCTAATTGCCATTTAGAAAAAGAAAAATAGAATAAGAAAAAGAAAAATAATATTAAAAATTATTATGTGCTTTGCAATATAAACTTCCCTTTAGCATTCTTTAAGAACTTTGTTTTTGCAACACTGTGGTTTGATTGAACCTATGGTTTGGTGCATGCTAGGCTAGCACATCTACCAATGAGCTACATCTTTAGCCTGCTTTGAAATATATAGCTTGAGGGTTTTTCTCCCTAGGAGCCTCTCACTCTCAGGAGATCATTCTTACTTTTCCTTAAGAAATCTATGTTCACTCTGGAAAAAACATTTTGAGATAAGATCTCACTGAGTTGCCCAGGCTAGTCTTGAATTTACAACCCTGCTGCTCCAGCTGCCAAGTAACTGGGATTACTGGCTTATACCGCAATGCCTGGCTCTTTAAGAACTCCTTAGTAAAATCTTCAGACCTTGCTATGCCTTAGTTGATGAATTAGTCAAGCCCAAGATAATCAGTTTACAAAGAGAAAAGATTTGTTTTGGCTCACAGTTTTGAAGGTCTCAGTCCATTTTCAGTGGAGCCAATTGCTTTGTGCCTGAGGCAAAGGAATGCTACATGACAGGAATACCTGACTGAGAAAAATTGCTGATCACACTGACCAGGGGGCAAAGAGAGAAGAGGAAGTCCTGAATTCCCCTTTCAGGGCATTGCTTCAGTGTCCTAAAGACCTCCCACTAGCTCCACCTTTTAAAGTTTCTGTTGTATCCTACAACCCCACCCTGGGGATCAAGCCTTTGACACAGGAGCCCTGGAGAACAGTTGAATTTCTAAACCATAGGAAGTGAAATAGGAAGCACTGAGTTCTTCTGAGAAGAAGATGTGGGATAAACCTGCAGTCTACTTATGATAGAGCATCCATGTCCAAGTTCACCTTGATATTCTGTTATGTTCTTAAATCATTAATAACTTGGGCTGTAAGCTTGCTGAGGGAAACAACTTTGTTCTGCTAACTTCTGTATCACCCATGTCTAGAAATTCACAAGGAAGGTACTCAATGAGTATAATGTTATTGAATGGCTTTAAAAATATGTATCATGCATAATGTAGCCCAATCCAATCCAACTTTCTGTAGTGATGGAGATGCTCTGTATTTGTGCTGTCCAAGATGTAAGCCACTGACCGGTGGATATGAACACTTGAAAATGTGTCCTCTGAAAAGTGGTGGTTTGAATGAGAATGTTCCTCATGGGCTCCAAGTAGTTGGCCATTTTTGTCCCCAGTTGGTGCTGTTTTGGGAGGTTTTAGGAGGGGAAGCCTTGCTAGAGGAAGCACATCACTAGGGGCAGGCTTTGAGAATTCTTAAGCCTTGTCAGATCTCCGGTTACTCTCTGCTTCCTATGCCTGCTTAAAGATGTGATCACTTGGCTTTCTGCTCTGGCTACCTCTGCCACCATGCCTTTCTCACCATTATGGACTCTAACCCTCTAAACTGTAAGCCACAAAAACTCTTCCTTCTATAAATTGCCTTTGTCATGGTATTTTATCACAGCAACAGAAAAATAACTAATAAATGAAATTAGCAAACTGAATTTTAAATTTTACTTGATTTAACTAGTTTTAATTGAAATGACCTTACAGCCATGGCTACCATGATGGATATCACAGTAAGAAGTTTCCTACAGACATTATGGTATGTGGACCAGCAGCATTGGCATCGTCTGAAGTACAGAGTCTCAGGCTTCACCATTGCCCAACAAAACCAGAATCTCTATTTCATATGTGTGTAAACACATCAAAATCCAAGAAACTCTTATGATCAAAATACTTGTGTAAAAACAGTCTGAGACGCTGTCTGTAACACACATAGGCACTTTTACCTTCCTTACTGCATTTGATCCTCATAAAAAAGCATGTCATGCATAATGGTATCACTCTTCCCACTTTATAGATGACATAATGGAACCACTGGAAGATTATGTGATTTGCTTAAAATCATAAAGTAGAAAAGAGAAATGGGCCTGTGAGCCACGATTTCTTCCGTTAAGTTCTTACTCTGCACTGTTGGGGTGAAAGTCAGTGTGCTGGATTCAGGCAATTGAGCACCGGCATTTTTTGGTACTGTTCTAAATGGCATAAGATTTCAACTCTTCCCTGATGGAAACAGGAACCATAGATGTAACTGGTAACAGAGATGGGTTGTAGACTGGGATAGAATTGTAGGGACAGGTAGAAAATTAGCTATTAGCTTCCAGTCTCTTTCATAGGCATATCTGAGGAAAGAGGAATTAAGACACGACCCATTTAAGATATGATTCCTTTCAATCAGAAAAAGTGGTCTCTTTTTTTTGCCATTTTTTTTTTAAACACATGTGATTTCATTATGTGAGAGGATTGGAGAATTTTTTCTAACAACTTGTAGATTACATTTTGATTAGTTCATTCCCCTTGGTACTTAGCTTTCTCTATTTTTACAGAAAGAATGGATCGATGAGGAGTGAGATTTAAGATGATATTGAAGAGGGATAGTTAGGCAGTAACTGGAGAATCCCAGGTAAAGTTAAAATGACCTGAACTATAGCTCTAGAGTAGAAATTCTATTAGCTATTCCCTTTGGAAATCCCAGGGGTAAAGGTAGAACTCTCTCTAAAATGACTGAAAGTTAGATGAAAAGGTTAGAGAGAAATGATGAGTGGTTTCAAATGTGAATTCCAATCAGAGAAAGGTCACAAGGATGGAGACTCAAAATCATAAGGCTTGTTTGGCTGTCTATAGAAAGCATGTCTCTGTAGGAAGCCTGGGTTCTTATAAATAAATTAATAAATATGCTTAGTGATGGTGAATGACTCTCTAAAGCAAAGTTGAAAAGCCTATAATAAATATGTGCTGGTCAGTCAATGAGCTTTCACTGTGGGTATCTTCTTCAGACACCTTCCTGACTTGCCTGCACTCTTGAATTGGCACTATCTTTGCAGAAATAAAATCCTCAAATGAAAGGACTTTTCATACATACATGAGCCCAAAACAACAGTAGCAACAACAACAACAAAATGACAAAGTTAACTTATTTGTATGTCATCCTAATTTGCAAACTAGTATTGAGACAATAAACCAAGAAAAGTGAGGAAAAAAAACCCACATAAGTAAACAAAGAGGGGAAAAAAAACGAATGGTAAGATTCTGCATTATCGGGTTTTGAATGAATAGGCTTCAATTCCTGGCCTGCCCCCCTCATGACCTGTCCTTCCTCTATTCTCTACAGGGAGATTTTCTGCTCTTCCATTAAGCATCTCGGAGCTGGGAGTCACTCTTGATTCAGCTCTCGTAGGCTTATTATGGCTCATTCCCCTCCCATCCTCAGTTAAATGATCATCAAATCTGGTTAATTATAGCATTGCAATAACTCCCTTACACTATTTCTAGTCTAGGGTTATAGTTCAGGCTTTCATCATTTTGCCTGGAATTCTACACATGCCTTCTAATTACCCCCCACTCAACAGCATTTTTGTTTCTGAGACAGAGTCTCACTGGATAGCCCTGACTGTCCTGGAACTCCTATGTAGACCAGGCTGACCTCAAACTCACAGAGATTTGTCTGCTTCTGCCTCTTGAGTGATGGGATTAAAGGTACATGCTACCATGCCTGCCCTTTTCATTTTAAATTTTATTCCGCATCAATCATTATTTCTATAAGAATAGGAAGCTAAGTACCAAAGATAACTAAACATCTATATTTCTATCATCTGGGAATTTTATGTTTACGTCATCTTTTATAAAATGATCTTATAGTTCTAGACAACATTCCTTTCCTGCTCCTCTAGAGGCAGCCTCCCCCTAATATACGTGCATGTGTTACATTTTTGTGTGTGTATGTGTGTGGCATATATGCATGTGTGTATGTACATGCATATGTGTGCACATGTGTGTAGAGGCCAGAAGTTGATGTCAGGTGTTTTCCTTTATTGCTCTTCACTTTATTTATTTATTAATTTATTTTTCTTTTGAGACAGAGTCTCACTGTGTATCCCCGGCTGGCCTGAAACTCTCTGTGTAGACCATCAGACTGGCCTCGAACTCACATAAATCTACCTGCCTCTGCCTCCCAAGTGCTGGGATTAAAGGCATGTGTCACCACAGCCAGCCTTCCACTTTTTTTCTTAAGGGACTGTCTTTCACTGAACCCGGAACTCACTGATTTAGCCAGCATGCTGCAAGGAACCCCCAGTCTCTGCCTCCCCAGGCACACGCTGACACACTTGACATTTTACATGGGTGCTGGAGATCTGCACTTAAATCCTCATGCTTCTATTTTCCTAATCCCTGTATTATTTTTTCAACACAAGGAAAAACATCTTTAATTGGATGACTCTTTACACAAAAGGAAAAACTTAGCAAATTTATAAATCAGATCTCATTTATGTTTACAATACAGTATTTGTATTATTCTGAGTAAATAAAGTGTTCGCAGTTGCTAATCTCCAAATTTGGGAATATTTTAAAAGTCTACAAAATACATAGAGAAATCTTATTTAGAGATATACACAAAAAGTTAAAAATACATAAAATTCATGCAAGAAATGTCATTTGTTCTTTAGAGAAATGGTTTGCATATAACTGATAAGAACCTGCCATGTGGGGCCATTTGGATGATACCAATAATTAACAAACATGTATTTCCAATGACACATCAACCACAATTAATGTACATAAAAATAAAGCCAATTGGAATATTCAAAATATATTGCATTCACCCAAGAATTTGACTCTTTTATAAAGGAAAGGAAACCAAGTTATTACCTCATTTAAAACAATGAGTCTTTCTGTAAGCTGGGAGTGGTGGCGCACGCCTTTAATCCCAGCACTTGGGAGGCAGAGGCAGGCGGATCTCTGTGAGTTCAAGGCCAGCCTGGTCTACATAGTAATTTCCAGGACTCCTGGAGCTACAGGGAGACCCTGTCTCAAAAAAACAAAAAAAAGAAACTATATTTTAAAATGAAATGGAGATCTTTTTTAAAGGCTAAAAACACATTCAATTTTATGTCTTACAGGGTTTATACTGAGTTCAATAT
>NW_008347292.1:829012-834689 GCF_000622305.1 Nannospalax galili
AAAATAAAATATATATATATATATGTAATTTAAAAAAAGAAAAGAAAAAATGTTCCCTGGTAGACTTCAACACAATTGCTTTCACAAAACACACAGAATTATGCCACTGTAATGTACTTAATTTATTTTTGTTATTGTTGTATTTTTCATTGTTTGAGGTAAGGTCTTTCTGATCTCTAATATATGAGTTAAAGCAATCTTCCAGGCTCAGCTTCCCACAAAGCTGGGACTTCAGGTAACTACCAGCATGTCAAACTTAAATATTATTATTACTATTACTTTTTATCTTTTTGAGACAGGGTCTCCCTGTAGCCCTAGTTGGCCTGGAACTCACAGAGATCCATCGACCTGCCTCTGCCTCCCGAGTGCTGGGATTAAAGGCGTGTGCCACCATGCCCGGCTCTTAAATATTATTTTAAAGAGTAAAAATTAAAATGCTAGTTTATAATTGTTCTTTAATAATAGGCCACTTGGGGCTGGAGAGATGGTTCAGCAGTTAAGAACACTGGCTGCTCTTGCAGAGGACCCAGGTTTGATTCCTAGGACCCACAGGGTGGCTAACAATCATTCATAACTCCAATTCCAGGGGATTTGACACCCTCTTCTGACTTCCACGGGCACTGCAGGACACAGATGCACCTACCTACATTCAGGCATTATACTCATGTACATAAAATAAAAAATAATAAAATATTAAAAAAGAATAGGCCATTCACAAACAAAACAATTATAATTTTAGTATACTTCTTTAAGATTGTGTATTTATTACAATATTCTCCAAAAATTAATCTGCATCAAATTCTTCGTATTTTTATCTTCATTCAAATAGCTGAGGAATTTTCACAGGGCTTTGACACTATTTGTTACAACACACAAGTTGCTTCTGGTGTGTGTGTGTGTGTGTGTGTGTGTGTGTGTTTGACACATGATCTCACTATGTAGCTCAAGCTAGCCTAAACTTGCAGTTCACTTGCCTCTGCCTCCTAAGTGCTGGAATTGTACCTGTGTACCACCATACTAGGTACAGTGAAGTTTTCATCCTGTGTACATTTTCACTAGCGGGCATATGAACATGTTTGCACATCACTTGTAGTCAATGTTTTTCTATACTTTTTCATACCTGTGAATAGAACCAAGCTGATTACAGACAATTCCACATACATTACACTGATAAAAGTTTATTCATGTCTTTACCTTGGTAAATGGGATTAAGATCACTAGATGTTTTCCCACATTGCTTACATTTATAGGGCTTCTCTCCATCATGAATTCTATCATATAGGTGAAGGAAACCATAACAAGTGAATCCTGTCCCATACTTATTGCATCTATAGAATTTCTTTTCAGAGTGAGTCCTGTCATGTTAGTGAATGCAACCCTAAGAAATGAAGGCTTCCCACACTGCTTACATGCATGGTTTCTCTCCAGTGTGAATCTTTTCAGGTTTTTGAAGGCACTTGGAATGAATGAAGGTGAGATAGTTCATTTTTAATGAGTCCAGCCTTTGTAGCCCAAAGGAGGAACCCAATAGGGGGACACTTTTGGAAGTCCTTCTCAAGAAATTCCAATGGACTTTAATTTGGACATTTGAAATTTGCCGTGTTCTGACTTTTTTTCTGGTTCCCTGTCTAGAACTTGTAATGCTAACTACTCTTGCCTTTACTTCTCCTTCACATCTTCTAGGCACCAGTCAAGGCCTTTCTTTTCTCCCTTCAGTTAAAAGTTATGCAATTTGGGAGTCTTTTAGATAGACCCACTGAAGGGGTACCCCAATAACCACACCCTGCAACTCTATTCAGCATTTAAGAAGCCAGAGCATTCTGCATCCTGATTCCTTATTGGCAATTTGGGTAACTTCTTTAGAGGGTGGTATGATAAGAATAGGAGGTAGGAATTGGCTAGGCAGTTAGGGTAAAGCGACCCCAAAGAAAAGTAGCCAGTTTCTTGGCTAAAAGTCAAAATGTCCTTGGGCCTTTTAGCAGCATACCCTGTTCCTAAGGCCAAAAATGTCAAAAGTATTTGGGAGCTCTTATCTAATCCCTAAAAGATTTTAGGGTTACCTCTTCAGGGGAGGGGGGTTATTAGAGTAGAAAAAAGATCCATAAGTTCAACTGGTCAAGACTATAAAATCTCTAGTCTATTTGTTGGAATATCCACCTCTCCAGTTTCACTGGTCAATCATCTGGTCATAGGACCACCCCAAGAAGGCAGTTTTACCCTAAGTTATGCTAAATAGATGAACAGAATACCAGTGCGTTAATGAGATAGTAATTTTTTCCTGTCTGGAATCTGCCTCTTAGCACAGAACTTCTGGACCAGCCATAGTCATGAAGTCTGTATAGCTACCTGCTTTTCTGAATTCTTTGGAAAAGTATAATCTCCCTTTTCTTCTTCATGGCTTTCTTTCTAAACATGCTTTTTTTTAAGGCTTTGGGCTGCCCCTAGTATCTTGTACTTACTTACTTTTTCTTTAAAGCTTTCTTCTCCCAGCCATGTGTCTGCAAGTCAGCCATGTGTCTAACCTCCATGCAGGCTCTAAACCTGCATGGCTCCTGCATGGCTTCTTTCCTTCTTCCCACCATTCACCTCCTCAAGGCAGCTGCCAAGATGGCCAGCTTGCCTTCCCTAAGGATTTTACTTTAAAATTCTAATAAAATTGTAAAAGCGTCCAAAAAAAAGTCTAGGGTATCAGTGAAACGTGACACCTCTGGGCATGTCTTTGAGGGTATTTCCAGAGGGGTATAAATGAGGAGGAAAGGCGAGCACTGACTGAGGTGGCGCTATCCCATGGCCCGGGGAGATAAAAGAGAATATCAGCAGCATTCCCTTCTCTGATTCCTGGTTCTTCAATATGTGAAGTGTCAGCCACATGATCCTGTGGCTATGAACACTGCCATGCTTTCCCCACATCATGAACTATAGCCCCTCACGTGAACCAAAATACACCCTTCTTAATTTACTTTTGTCAAGTATATTGTCACAGCAATGAGAAAAGTAATACAGAAGGCTTTGCATTGCTTTCATGCATGAGTTCTCTCCATTGTGAGTTCTTCCATGCCTTTGAAGGTTCTCGGAATGAATGAAAGTGGTCTCCCCATTGCCTACATACATGGGGGTTCTCTCCAGTGTGAGCTCCATTTTGTATGTGACAATTAGAATAAATGAATGGAGGCTGGGTGTGGTGGTGCTTGTCTTTAATCCCAGCACCTGAGAGGCAGAGGCAAGTGGATCTCTGTGAGTTCAAGGCCAGCCTGATCTACATAGTGAAGCTGCAAGGAGGCCCTTTCTCAAAAAGCATCCCCCCCCAAAATAAATAAAAGACAACCAGAATAAATGAATGCTTTACCTCAGTTGCTTAAATACACATATTGGTTTTTTACAGCATGAATTCCTTCATGTGAATTTTATGGGAACGTTAATGAATGAAGGCTGTTCTACATTGTTCACATATGTAGGGTTTCTGAAGGAACTGGAATTACTGAAGGCTTGCCCACAGTACATAAAATGGTTTCCCTCTAATGTTATTTCTTCCATATATTTGTTTTTCCATTTCTTTCTTATATTCAAGATTTTCCTCCAGTGAGAGACCTTTCATGGCTTTGATCAGAAGTGGGACACCTGATGGCTTCATCAAATGGATTGCCTTCATAGGCTTTCTATCTAGTGTGAGACCTTTCGTAACTCTGAAAGCACTGGAAATAACTGACAGATTTCCTTCATTCCTTATGTTTACACGACTTTCTACATACTTGTGATACTCACCTGGTTTGTGTTCATTGTGAACCCGAAGGAGTCTATTTAGGAATAGGTGACAAGGGAGTGTTTCTGCAAACATGTGAGTTTCACATGATGTTATGTTAGGTGTTTTCTTGAGATGTCTGCTGTCTCTGGAAGGTTTCTTCATGCCAACTACCCTGTTTGTGTTCACTGAAACTTTGTTCAACTTGAGTTTTTAGAATTTTCTGGAGACTTTGGAAGTCATCTTTAGCATTTTCTTCTGTCTTTAACCCAGAGACTAGATTCCCAAAGACTTCTTACATCACATCTTTGTAGAGTTTCTTTGGGGAGGGATCCAACAAAGCCCCCCTCTTCCAGGATGAAGTTCATTGACACATCTTCAAAGTTTATTAACCCTATTTTTCAGCCTCTGGAATGTCCTGGTGCCATCCCTAGGCTATGTAGCCAGTATAGAGGACACCTGAGAGCTTAGATTGTATTATTTAGTCACAATCATATGTTGCCTTCTCGCTCCACTATGCGTCCCCAAAGGCAGGATGCTTTGAATTTGGCTATGTTTCCTTGGTTAAACAAATATGAACAAATGAAAATCATGATGGGTATGGTCAGGTTTTTAGCAGCCATGGTTTAATGTCATCCCTCTTGAATTCTTGTCCCCTACAGTAGATCCCACAGGGGCTGCTCTTCTAGTCCCAGTAACAGAATAAGGAGTCCCATGATGCTCCTCTAAACCACCATAGACTAGAAAATGACAGAACTGTACACAGACATTGCTAATCTGCAGTTATCATGTAATGCAAGTGAAAACAAGTGCCTGTTATTATAAAACACTAAGATACTGGAGTCATCTGTTATACAGCAAAAGCTGACCAATGTAAAATATTTACATATATAAATGCTTACAAATGAACACAGATATGTCTACTGTGCTAATTTTGCATACTCCTATGTACATATATATAACCATAAGCAATAGTCAGCATGTATTTCAAGTTGTAAAGGGTAGCTATATATAGATATATATGTATATATATACATGTGTATGGTGTATGTGTATCTTTATTTTTATACTCAAGAGATGGATAGCTTGCTATGTAGACATGTCTTAATCTAGTTCATTCACTTTAACAGTAGTCAGAAGAGTCTTTCTAAATCATAAATTCAGCCGTACCACATTGCTAACTTGAAGAGCTGACAGTTGAAGGCAGTCACCAACAGCATTCCTGGCAGCTAATGTCTCAAGCTCTTCCTGAAAAGGGATCTAGATGGAATATCAATGTCTACCATAGCTATCTGTGTGTACTTAGACCCAGATTCAAATATACTCTGGAAGCATCTTCACCTACCTTTTTGATGGGGATGAGAGATCTAGAGGAAGAGGAAGTAAGAGAAGATATAGGCCTTGCTTTTACAGCCTCCCTGAGACCCATGACTGACATTCACTGTCTCTCTCATCTGCCATGCATCATAGACTCTTTACCCTTGGCCAGCACCTTGCCAATCTGGGTGGCCCAACTGATAAGAGTGGCTCAGACATGTATGTACCCTGAGGGTTCTGTGCCATGGCCACCGTGTCTTTCTGGTATTGGACTAGCTACATTTGTACACTTGCTCTCAAAACAGTGCAAGTACCAGAAGGTAACCAAGTGAATCATCTGAGTGGAAAAACATTTCCCCTAGACTTTCTTGTGTGACAGCAACCCAAGTCAGTTTTGCACAGAAAGAATCAAGTGAAAACCTGGAGCAAATACCAAAGCAATTCCTAATTCCACCTTCAGATATCCAGTCCTCTAAGAAAATCCAAATACAATTGAAAGTACCCATAATCCCATTTTCAAGAGGCTAACATTTAGTGGTGCTGGGTTTGGAACCCAGGGCCTCGTGCAATCTAGGCAAGTATTCTCTTAATGTTTTTATTTGCAATATCTCCCTATATATT
>NW_008347292.1:835297-852379 GCF_000622305.1 Nannospalax galili
ATGATTTTAGAAAAAATAGGGAGTAAAATAAAAAAGAGAATACACAGGGATGGAGAGATGGCTCAGTGGTTAAGAGCACTGGCTATTCCTGCAGAGGACCCAGGTTTGATTCCCAGCACCCATATGGTGGCTAACAACTGTCCATAACTCCAGTTCCAGGGGTATCCGACAGCCTCTCTGACTTCCGCAGATACTGCACAACATGGGTGTACCTACCTATATGCAGATAATATGCTCGTACACATAAAATAAAAATAACAAAAGTAAAATAAAATATTTTTTAAAAGAAAGGAGAGATAAAATAGCTGCACACAGCTGATGAGATGGCTCAGTGGGTAAGGGCTGCCAAGTCTGATGACTGAGTTCAATCCCTAGGACCCAATATCCGACAGCCTCTCTGACTTCCGCAGATACTGCACAACATGGATGTACCTACCTATATGCAGATAATATGCTCGTACACATAAAATAAAAATAACAAAAGTAAAATAAAATATTTTTTAAAAGAAAGGAGAGATAAAATAGCTGCACACAGCTGATGAGATGGCTCAGTGGGTAAGGGCTGCCAAGTCTGATGACTGAGTTCAATCCCTAGGACCCAAATGGTAGAAGGAGAGAACCAATTCCAGCAAGTTATCTTCTGATCTCCACACACGTCATGACACATACATGCATGCACATGTGCATGAACACACGCTAAAAAAATAGGGGAAAAAACCCAGCTGTACAAAACAAAGCAGATTTCCTAGTTTTCTGTATTGCGAACTAAAAATATTCAAATGTTCATCAAATAGATGAAGAAGTAGATTCTGGTGTAATCACTCAATGGAACACTGCACACCCAAAAGAGGAGACAACCTACAACTACATGCAATACAATGTAAAACTCAGGGCTGGAGAGATGGCTCAGTGGTTAAGAACACTGACTGTTCTTGTAGAAGTCCCGGGTTTGAATCCCAGCACCTACATGGCAGCTAACAACTGTCCGTAACTCCAGTTCCAGGGGATCCAACAGCCTCTTCTGTCCTCTGCGGACATTGCATGACATGGGTGCACTTACCTACATGCAGGCATAACACTTATACACATAAAATAAAAATAATAAATAAAATATATTTTTTTAAAAAGTAAAACCCTTACAAACACGACTGAAAACAGACCTCACAGCACACATTCTGGAAGATTCCTTTCATCTGAAGTATCAAAACACTCATAACTCCTCTGTATCCTTAAAGAAAGATCATGCTCTGGGATGGGAAGAGCAGACATCAGAGGGATGTGTAGGGGCATTTGATGTTTTGTTTTTAAAATCTGGGTACCAATTGCCCTTACACATTCTCACTATTTTACCTAAACTCTTATTAATAGATTGCTAATAAGAAGTAGAAGACTTAACAAGACAGAAATGACAACAGAATACTCCAAACCATTATAATGAAGAGATCTCATTTCACTTGGCTTCCATCTGTGGGGAGAAAATGGCGCACTTATCTGGCCATTTTGTTTCTCTTGTATTCCCCCAAGAAGTACCCCAGTGATCACAGAAGTTTCAAGCTGTGGAATAATTTACAATTGCTCCAGCCTACTTTGGGAGGTTCAGAGTGATGAGCTGCAGGGCATAGTTCTAAGTGGCTTTGAAGTCTTATTGCATTATTTCTATGTAATGCAAATTGACAAGGTCTCCAAATTAGGCAACTAACTAGAAAATGAGGTCTGAAAGCCAGTTTTAGTAGCAGCCGGGATTCTGCCCTAAAGGACTTATCTGTGGCCAGGGCATGGGTAGGGAGTCATCTTCTACACAGGGAATCTAGAAGATAGGAGGACTAGGGAGGGGAAGATAAAATGGAGTGGCCAGCAAATATATTGAGGGGACTGAATTTTTCTGATTTATTGAACAAATATTTATATAATAATTTTTATATGTTAAGTCCTGTCACTGCTTTCTCTATGAATAATGTAGCATTTAACCCTTAACAAACCTCTGAGGTAGATATAATTACTGTCATCCTCCATTTATTTTTATCTTATTTTATTTTGTGTGTGTGTGTGTGTGTGTGTGTGTGTGTGTGTGTGTGTGTGCTATATGTATGTGGTACATGCACATGAATGTATGGGTGTACTCCTGTGGATCCAGAACAGGCTAGGCTGGCTGACCAGCTTTAATTATTATGTGATATTATGTGCATTAATGTATTGCCTGCATGTATGTAAGTGCACCCATGTCGTGCAATGCCCACAGAAGTCAGAAGAAGATATTGGATCCCCTAGAACTGGAGCTACAGATGTTGTTAACCTGCATGTGGGTGTTGGAAACCAAACTCAGGTCCTCTACAAGAGCATCCAGTGCTTTTGATCGCTGAACCATCTCTCCAGCCCCTATGTTCAGCTTATTAATTTAAGTGCTGGGGATTCAAACTTGGGTTCTCATGCTTGCAGAGCAAGTGTTCTTACTCACCTCTTGAGCCCCATCATCTTCATTTTAAAGTGGAGGAAACAGAAGTACAGAGAGAGATGAAATAACGCCTGTAAAGCCACACAGCTGCTGAATGGTAGTGTTAGAATCCAAATCCAGATAGAATCCTGAGTCCCTGTTCCTACTTCTCACCAACATGGCAACATGACTGTGATGATGCCCTTTCTCACTGCAAGCTGGGTGGAAAGATTGCTCTGTGGACTCCCTTTGACACTGTCCTCAAATCTGGTCAGTACCACATTATTGCTAATACCCAAGCTTCTCTCTTTGGAGTTTTTTTTGTTGAGCTAAACACTCGCTTTCTTCAATGTTCCTTAAGAACTGGAGGTCTGTGGATCAACTTCTGAGTGCAGCACTTCATCCAGGTCTTCACTCTTTTGTTTCGGGTTTCTAGAACTTGCGATCCTCCTGCCTCTGCCTCCAGCATATCCTACTAGCCTGATGTGCCACCACTATGGGCAATTCATTCAGCCTTGAGAGAGGAGAGAGAGCACTGAGGGCTTGGAGCGCAGGGAGATACCCACAATAGTGCAGACACTGGAAGACCATAGTCACTTATTCAAAGAGGGTCAGTTGACAACTAGGGCACATACCTTTTTCGCACACATGTGTGTGTGTGTGTGTGTGTGTGTGTGTGTGTGTGTGTGTGTGTGCGTGTGTGCCTGCATGTGTGGAGGCCAAAGATTAATACTGGATGAATTCCTCTATTGGTCTCCTACTGAACCGAGTGCTCTGTTGATTCAGCTAAATTGTCTATCCAGTGAGTTCCAGGGAGTCTCTTCTCTCTGCCTCTCAGCGGAGGATTACGTGAGCACATCACCACACCCAAGCACTTTCCCAACTGAGCCATCTTTATAGCCCCCTCAGGGTGCATTCTTCGTCCATTCATCCCTGATAGATGTAAGTCTACCCTGATAGATGTAAGTCCTGGCTCTAGATGAGGCTTAGAATGTTTCGACCCTATGTGTTCCTTGATTTAATCCATAAAACCTTTTCTCACATAATCCTCCAGGGTACTAGGATCATTCCCAAGTCCCACAAAGTTGAGCTTGGAAAGAATTCATGGATTGCTGAGGTCAACAACTTGTGAGTCTTCAATTAATTTCAGAAGCAGGAAAAAAAGGCAAGCTCATTTAATAAATGGTTTTGGTTGTTTTCAGTTACGATAGATTGGGTATAGTGGCACATGCCTGTAGTCCTAGTTATTGGGGAGGTTGAGGTAGGAGGGATGTTTGAGTCCCATATGTTCAAGAACAGCCTAGGCAACAAAGTAAAAGACTCTGTCTCAAAACTATAGGCAATTAAAGTTTGCAGGGAGGAGGAGTCATGTTCCTTGGGCACATAGTCATAGTTGCCCCCACAAAAGTCAATAACTCTCCCACCCTTCTTCATGCAGGCAACCCTAAATAAACGCTGTGGGTCACACAAAAATGGCATGAAAGTAGGGAGGGAACTTGGGAAGAAGAAGTGATTTTGTGGGAAGGAGAAAGGGATAAAAGGGTGTAAGGGGGGACTTTGATCAAACAATATTGTATAATGTATATGTGTGAAGATATAAAATAAATAAATGAAATTAAAATACCAAGACCCTCAAACAGTAAAAAATCTAAAATATAGAGTACATAACCTATAATTACCTATCTTAACCATTTAAAAATATTTTATTTATTTTTATTTTTGTGTATGAGTGTATTACCTGCATGTATGTAACTGCACCTGTATTGTGCAGTACCCTTGGAGGTCAGAAAAGGGTGTCTGATCCCTGGAACTGGAGTTACAGATGGTTGTTAGCTGCCACGTGGATGCTGGGAATTGAATCTAGGTCCTCTGCAAGAGCAGCCAATGCCCTTAACCACTGAACCATCTCTCTAGCCCTCATCTTAACCATTTAAAATGCCCAACCGAGTATTGTTACTGACATTCACTTTATTGTACAATCAACCTCCAGAGCTCTTCAGCTTGCAAACAGAAACTATACCCCTTAAGCAGCTTCCAAGTCCCCTCTTCCAAGGTCCTGATAACTGGTCTTCGACCTTCTGTCTTCATGTCTGACTAATAAGTATTCAAGTAGAATCATGCAGTATTTGTCTTTTCATGACTGGCCTATTTCATTTAGCTTAGTTCTTCAAGGGCCGTGCATGCTACACCATGTGTTAGAGGTCCCTTCCTCTTTAAGGCCGACACATTTTTTTAGCCCTTCACTTGTCAGTGGACTCTTGCATTCTTTACCTTTTGGTAATTATGAATTTTCTTGCCCTGAACATTGGTGTACAAATAGCTCTTTGAGATCCTTTTAATTCTTTTGAGCCAACAAGTTCTTTTTTAAAAAATATTTTATTATTTTTATTTTTTGTGTATGAGTATATTGTCTGCATGTATGTGAGTGCATCCGTGTTGTGCAATGCTGCAGAGGTCAGAAGAGGGCTTTGGATTCCCCTGGAACTGGAGTTAAGGATGGTTCGTAGCCGCCACGTGGGTGCTGGGAATCAAACCCGGGTCCTCTGCAAGAGTAGTCAGTGCTCTTAACCACTGAGCCATCTCTCCAACCCCAAGACCCTGTTTTTAATTCTTTTGAGCCAATAAGTTCTTTTATGATAAAGTATTAACATGAAATTTAGTGAACTATCATGGGGGAAAAAAAAAACACCTTTGAAAGTGTTGTGAAAGTCAGGATCAATGTGATTCTATGTAATTGAGAATTTAGGTATTAGACCATGAAATTCAAGGGGAAGTGGGTAGAAGATTGGTATCTTCCTTCTGAAGCCTTGCCCACAGACTTTTTCTCCCTTTAATTAACGGCACAGTGCCTCCAAACCTGGTTCAGTATTCTTTCCTGTGACCAACTTGTCCATCTCAAGATGAAGGCCAGTGCTGTTGTGAACTTCTTGGCTGCAGCCTGCCTTTGGGGATCAGTTCTCAATCACTGATTTTCAACCCATCTGACTGGCCCATCCAGTCCAGCATGGCCTTGGCCCACAGCACACAGTTGGGGTCACAGCACATGATATTCCCTCAATAAAGATCTTATAGAGCTCAGACTCCAGATTAGCAGCTGAAGGGCCACCATCCAAATGAACAATACTACAGTGGGAAACCATGTTGGACAACACTTGAAATTAGGTTCGGGGAGATGGCTCAGTGAATAAACACTTGCCAGGTAAGCATGACTGGTGCATTAGTTACTTTTCTGTTGCTGTGATAAAACACCATGGCCAAGGAAACTTATAGAAGGAAGAGTTTATTTGGCTTATGGTTCCTGAGAGTTCAAGAGTCCTTCATGGAGGGGATGGTATGGTGGCAGGAGGTGGCTGGAGCAGAAAACTGAGGACTCTTTAAGCAGACACAAGAAGCAGAGAGAGAGAGAGGACCTGGAAGGTGGCTTTAAACTCTGAAAGCTGGCCCCTAGTGACATGCTTTCTCCAGTGTGGCCACACCTCCTAAAGCTCCATGACTCTCTGGAGCAGCATCAGAAATTAGAGACCAAGTGTTCAAATGCTTGGAGCCTACTGGGTACATTCTTATTCCAACCACCACAACTGGAGTTCAGGTCCTGAAAACCCACATGTTGTAGTTTCTGTGATAAAATAAACTGACAAAAAGCAACTTAGGGGAAAAAGGAGTTTATTTAAGCTTACAGTTCTAGGTTAAAGTCCAACATTGTGGGGAAGTCAAGGCAAAAACTTTAAACAATCTATAGTGAACAGCAGAGAGAAATAAAGTCACACATGCTGGCTTGCTTGCTTGTGCTCAATGCGATTGCTCCATTATTTCACAGTTCAGGACTCCCTACCTAGGGAATGATGTTGCCCACAGTGGGCTGTGATTTCTCCATTCTTTTTTAAGAAAATATTTTATTTATTATTTTTATTTTATATGTATGAGTGTATTGCCTGCATGTATGTGAGTGCACCTGTGTCATGCAATGCTGCAGAGGTCAGTAGAGAGCTTCAGATTTCCCTGGAACTGGAGTTAAGGATGGTTCGTAGCCACCATGTGGGTGCTAGGAATCAAACCTGGGTCCTCTGCAAGAGCAGTCATTGCTCTTAACCACTGAGCCATCTCTCCAGCCCTGATTTCTTCATTCTTACACAGTTCAGGACACCCTGCATAGGGAATGGTACTTCCCACAGTGGGCTGGGTCTTCCCACATTCATTATCTTTAAGACAATCCCTGACAGATATGCTACAATCAATCAAATGTAGACAATCCTTCACTGAGACGCTCTTCCCAGATGATTCTAGGTTGTGTCAAGTTCACAATTAAAGCTAGCTGATCATGCCATGTAAAGCTGGATGTAGTGGTATGCATCTGTAATATCTAGAATACCTACTGCAAGATGGGAGGCAGGACAAAAGATCCCTGGAAGCTTGGGGGCCACCCACTGTGTTAGATATGCAATGGTGAATAAGAGATCCTGTAGAAGCAAGGACTTCCACACACATGTGGCACATTTACATTGTTACACACATGAATACTCTCACACACATACATATATACACTGTATAAACACATCGTATACACATATGTACACAACTTATTTATAATGGGAAAACTTTAAGGATCCCCTTAGATACACTGTGCCCCAAACACAGCTGTTTGTGAGCCAAAGCCATACTTTCCATTCCTGCTTGGCTATTTAGTTTGGCTGGGAAAAGCATACCTTTTTGATCACCAAGACTTAACAGAGAAGCCCTTGGCTGTAAAGTAGAAGACTGGTCAGATAGGGATGAAGAGGGATGTGGATGGAGAAAAGTCTAAGTGCACATCCTACCCAGACCCAGATACCTCTGTGGCTTCACCCACATCTCATCTGCCTAGACACATGGGTGTGGCCTAGTGTGAACTAAAAGAGGGCAGGGATCATATCTATTTTCCATATTTTACCCTGGGCAGACACATTCTTTGGTCTTTACTCATGACAAGGTCCATTTTCATAGGATCTCAGTATGGTAGATGACCTCAGAAAGGCCACGGTCTATGGAGTGTCCCTTTCGGTTCAGTAGCCCAAGGCAATCACTTTCAAATAGACCTATTGATCAAGGCTAGGTCTTTGATGTACAAAGGTTGTCAAATTTAGGCCAGTGTTAAACATTTTCTTCCCTCCAGTTTTTCTAATGCCTCAAAAGTGGATCATCAGGACGCCTCTGCAGGCAAAAGGAAGCTTGCAATGATACCAAGCAACTAAGGAAAGGGGCATTGTGTAATTAGGGATCAAAGGAGCCTGGTCCAGGCTTCATGCCCCACCAAAGAAGCTGGGCCTAACCCTCTGCCCATGGCTTCATCTTTCCTCTGTTTTTTGTCATGGAAATGCAGTTCCTTGGAAACAGCAGGTAAAATAAGGAGCTGAAGATACACAGTTCCAAGCGGCATCTGTTTTGTAGCACTGGGACCACCAGCCCCTCTGTGAGATCTCTGGGGCTACCCCATAGCCCTCTGTGTGTGGCTCCAATACATCTTCTAATTCAGCACTCCGAGATGGATGCTAGCGTGTTCACAATGCATGTGCTCTATCAGTGACTTCCCAGGCAAAACAAAAGTAACATTACGTAGGGGGGGGGGCACGTGAGGCTGCTACAGAAAGTGAGATTTAAATAAAAAGTAGAAAATGAAAATACTTTGAGAAAGGGCACTTTATTTTTAGAAAAGAAAAGGAATTAGGGGAGGATAATGGTTGCCATGGCAACAGAACACTGCCTGTATTTCATAGGCCCAGCTTTTTTTTAAAAAAAAAAACGAGCTTCCCTAGTGACTTTCTGAGAAAATATGGATGGAAATAAAAAGGCTGACCAGAAACAATATCTCACGTTAGTCCCTCTGCCACTTCTCTGCCGCTTTCCAGGCTCTGCTCCACAGACATGAGTTCACTTAAAAACCCATCGTCATGTTCAGCACAAAATCCATTCTAAATGAGAGTTTCGTTTTGTCTTCCTTCCCCATTCTTAATTGTGCTTTAAAAACTGGACGAAGAGCAGCAGACCCAGGAGCACGGCCAGGGAACCTGTAGTTCTCCAACAGAAAAGGGGTGGATGGTGGAGGTGTAACCGACAGGCTTGGTAGTTAACCTAGAGGGACCTGGCAGAGTTGGTTGCTAATGCCTGGAGGATGACCTAAGCATTCAAACTCCTGTGTTCTCTTGAAAATTTAGATCTAAGTACCCTTTTTCCCCCCTCCTTCTCCCCTCCCTCCCTCCTTCCCTCCCTCCCTCCCTTCCTTTCTTCCTGTGTGTGGTATAAGAGTGTGTGCTCATGTGCGCAGACATATAGAGACCAGAGGTTCATGTCAGAATGTTTTCCTCAGTTGATTCACCACCTTTCCTTCCTTCCCTCCCTCCCTCCCTCCCTCCCTCTTTTTCTTTTTCTTTCTTTTTCTGTCTTTCTTTCTTCCTTCCCTCCTTCCTTTCTCTCTCTCTCACTCTCTTTCTTTCTTTCTTTCTTTCTTTCTTTCTTTCTTTCTTTCTTTCTTTCTTTCTTTCTTTCTTGCTTTCTTTCCTTCCTTTCTTCCTTCTGAGGTACTTTCACTGAGCCTAGAGATAAGTGTTTCAGTTAGCCTGGCAGGCCAGCCAGTCCCCAGTGCTGGGGTCACAAAGGCATACTTCCATGCCTGACTTTTACAGGGATGCTGGGAATCCAAACTCAAGTCTTCAAGCTTATGCAGCAAACATTTTACCCACTGAGCCATCTCCCTAGCTTGCTCTCCTTTTCATTTGGCAAATTGACTATAGGTAGTTCATAGCCTCATTATATTCCCTTCTACCATTTTGGTGGTGGAGTGAGGGATTGGAGAAATACTGTGCTAAAGCTAAAAGGATGTTTGCTAGCCATGTGTAGTAAGTGGTGCCTGTATCTCATCAATCTGAAAGTGGAGTCAGAGAATCATGAGTTCAAAGGTCAGCTTCGACTACATAGTGAGACCTTGTCCCCAAAATAAAAATAAAAATATGTAAAACAACATTAGCTGCACTGCTTCCCTGAGACAAAACAAGAGATAAGGAGGGAAGGGAAGGAAGAGGAGTGAAACAGTAAGGGGCTTTATGATTATTGTTATTTCAGCATATATAAGCAAGAAAATCAATGCAGTCAAAATTTTAACCTTATAGGCTCAATATCAATCCATACCTTGGGATGAATCAAAGGTTTGGTTCATATTAGCCAGAGCCAGTGGGGAATGTGATGGTTAAGAGCACTGGCTGTTCTTGCAGAGGACCTGGGTTTGAGTCCCAGTACTCACATGATGGCTAATAACTATGTATAACTCCAGTTCCAGGGGAATCCGATGTCCTCTTCTGATCTCTGCAGGCATTATATGACACAGGTACACTTATATGCATGCAGGCAATATATTCACACACATAAAATTTAAAAAATAATAAATAGAATTGTTTAAAAAGAATAGAAATGAATGATATTGAATTACAAGAATGCTTGCATGAGGTTTATAAAATTACTACACTGTCTTTATGTTTCAGTTATTTTAGCCAGGCCAGGCAAGAACAGATATATAGTAAATGAATTTTAAATGAATATATGTACATAGTCATTTGGTGACAATGTAATTGCAAGCCAGGAAACTCTTTGCCTTGAGTAGAGACTGTTGTATCCCCATGTCTGTTTTTGTTCACCTCTTTTTATTATTTTTATTTTATGTGTATGAGTGTATCATTGCCTGCATGGGTTTAAGTATACTCTTGTCAAGCAGTGCTTGTAGAGGTCAGAAGAGGGCGTTGGATCCCCTGGAACTGGAGTAATGAATGGTTGTTAGCTACCATGCGGGTGCTGGGAATTGAACCCAGGTCCTCTGCAAGAGCAGTCAAGTGCTCTTAACTACTGAGCCATCTCTCCAACCTTCTGCCTCCTTTCTAGTGTAGACTTGTTCTCACTTCCAAATTAGATTTGTCGGAGCACATGGCCATCTTGCTAGAGACCACATTTCCCAGCCTCCCTTGCAGCTGATCTGTTCTGTGATCATGTTCTTTGCAATGGTGTTTATTACCAACTTTCCTTGGCTGAAATATTAATGTGCCTTTGGTGATAATGATTGTGACTATGTAAATAAGAAAAATACCCCGGGATCCCAGGGAGGAGGCTGAGCAATGAGATGGAAGGAACCTGGGTCTCAGAATGCCCCAGTGGAGCTTTTGCGTCTTAGGCTAGATGGTTATTATGGATAGAAATAAACTGCTGTCATCTAAGTCATTGTATTTTGAGAGTCTTCTGTCATAGCACCTTAGCTTCTACCTTAACCACTTTGAGAATCATGTATCTTTTTGGCCTTTGTGTATGTTCTCTTCCTCTGCTTATATCAGAACATTCCCTCTCTATCCTTTTACTTAGTGTTTTTTTTTTTTTTTTTTTTTTTTTTTCTTTGACTTTTAAAATGGAACCAAATCTTACTTTTTCTTCCTCAGGAAAACCTTCCCTGAATTCCTTGAATAACTTTAATTCAGTTTTCTTTCCTAGTACCATTTTTCTTTTCCAAAGGAGAGACCTATGGTAGTTGAAGGTTTATACAGAATTGTGCATTTGATTACTTTCAGTCTCCTCACTGAATCATAAGCTCCATGAAAACAAAGATCAGGTCTAATTATAGTTCCCATAGTATTCAGAACAGCTTATACAGAATACACCATACAACAGGCATCAAAAACCTTACCATTTCAAAAGTCATCAATGAACTTCCTACCCTGATGGTAATAAGTGATTCTCCCTTCCAGTGATCTTCAGAATGCTCTAGAATATTGGGTTGGTGACCAAGAAACAAAGGTCAAGAATGGTCTCTAACATATCGTGTGTAGGAGGAACATCCCTTTCCGTTGTCTACCTAATTTCTAATTTTATGTGCCAGCACATCTGGGTGAAGCTAAGACTGGGTTGCCAATGATTTCTGTTAGCATGTGAGATGGCTAATAAGCCAGAGGATGGAATCAGTATTCACTGTGGCCACCCTGGGAGCTCTGAGTCCCTGCATGCAATTTGATAATTTACTCCCTTGGCATTATTCTGCATCCAAGTCAACCAGTTGTTAAATATTTGGCTATCCCAGTCTTTAGTTAGCCCCTTTTCCTGGGATTAGTGTTATTAGAACAAACCTCTACAGCTTTCAACTATTGTGTAGCTGCCAACCTCTCATATAAAAGTATTTCCCTAGAGGTAAGATGTGACAATTGCTCCTACCAAATCAGATGGTATTTTATTCCAGAGGACAATTGTTTTACTTCAAGTCTAGGCCGACAGAGCAGTGACAACTGTCATGGAAAGTTTCATCTTCTTCCTTGGGCCTTATGAAGGGAGACAACTCAGAGGTTGGGAGCTGTGGCATGATTTTGGTCAGTACTTGATTACACATATGTTCTATATGGTCCAAAGAACAATCTACCTTGCCCATCTTTTCTGTTTTGAATGAATGAGTTTATTAAGTATGTAGCAAGCAAAAGGTAACACTAAATAGCAAATAGAAGATAGAAACAACAGCTACATAGCAAAATATCATCAAATCAGGCCCTCAAAATGCCAGCAGAGATGACTGGAACAGCCCAACTGAGAGCAAACAGAAAGCAAGATCATTGAGTGGGGGGCGGGGCTTATAAACATCCAGCCCTGGGGAAGCCCTGTTGAAGCATCCAACTGGAGTTCCCAATTGAGAGGTCCCAGGAAGAACAGAGAGTCCCCTTGGGTAAGGCATCCAAGAAATGGAACAAATAGCAGCAGACAGGTAACGTCAAATTGAACACTTAAAATCATCTAGCAGAAACCAACTGGGAAGATGATGAGGCAGTTTGGCTGAGCTTCCCCCTGCTGAACTTGGCCTTTCCATTCCTACTGTAGGCACTTTTATATCATGGGACAAACCCTGCTAACCTTTGTGGAAATACTGTACTTTTTAGCTGTTCTCAAGGACACGATGTTTTCACTCTTGGGCCCCTTTGCTGTTTTCTTCTCTCCCTGTCACAAAATTAGGGACCAGCCCATCTCTAGACAGGCTCTTAAACGGCACTTTAAGATGAACATGCTTGGGTCTGAAATGGATGTGTGTGTCAAGGGACAACCTGTGCTTTTAGAAGCATGAGGTCTCCATCACCTTTTTGAGTAACCTTACCACATCTCTGAAGAACACTATATATAAACAAGGACCTTCCAAGAGGTCTGCTTCTGCAGGTATGGATTATATTTATGAAACCAATTTTTCACAGATTAAAAAGACTTTCTCTATGATATACCAAGAAAGCATACCACAACATTGTCTGGAGAAGTTTCTAGAAACTGATAGCACCTTTGAGCCCAAATACCTGATTGATGCTTGAACCTTTTTCTAGAGCCCATTTTCTGCATTATCACTCAAAGGGAAACCGAAACTCTTGAGAGCTGCCTGTTTCCTTGTGGTTTACAAATTGCTTTCGAAGTAAGTTTGTGAAAACTCAAATTACATTTACAGTTAAACTTTTTCTCCAAGACTTTTCCTATTGAAATTTCATAATTCCACGAGAGTGACATTCTATATATAGCTCAGTACCTAAAATTACTTGAAAGCTTTTAATAGAATCAGTATAGGTCAAGTTCCATGGGAGTGGTGAGTAAAGTTGACGTGGTTGGCTGTTTCGTTTAGTCACAAATCTATGGATTGCCTCCATGTCCTCTTTCAGCCTTCCAATACCATCGTAAACAATTCCATGTTAAAGAACCCCTCCTGGGATGTGTGTGTGTGTGTGTGTGTGTGTGTGTGTGTGTGTGTGTGTATAAGCTAAAGGTTAACAACGGGTGTCTTCCTCTAGCCCTCTGTACCTTATATTCTGAAAGAGGGTTTCTCGCTAAATCTAGAGCTCTCCATTTTGACTAGACTGGCATGTGTAAAGTCATAGGCTTGATCCCCAATACTATGTAAGCACGGTGGCACACACCTGTAATCCTAGCACTTGAGGGGCAGAGGCAAGAGGATCAGAAATTCAAAGTTATTCTAGGCTACATAGTGAGTTTAAGTCCAGCCTGCAATACTTGATATACAGTCAACAAACTAAATTCTTCAAAATACAACCTGATGTAGTTTATAGTTTCCTTTCAGGTGACTGTATTTTACATTAGTCCAGACAGGATGCAATTAAATGAATACGTAAATTTAAAAAAATGATAGAACTTCCTGGGGCCTCAATTCTCTCATCACACACGCAGGACTAGAATGAGCTGAAAAACCATGGTGACCACACCTTCCAGTCAGATCAACTATAATATGCATTTTGGCAGTTCAACAGTGGAAGGAATCCTAAAATCAGGGTTATTCTTAGAAATCAAGAGCATCTATAGTTATTGCCTCTCAAGACCAGAAATTGAAAATGCAACATTCCTCAGAAAATGCAAAGGATATGAAAGATGACAAACCAGGAGTCAAGAGCAGCCAAACTATAGGGCTGTGCAGGTGATGACAGAGGTAAGTGGAGGTGGGGAGTGAACAGCCTAACGCAGGCCAAATGCCTTGTCTAGACAAGAGTTCAGCGACTGCTCTGAGTAAATGGACTACTAGCTAGTGAGATCTGTTGAACTTAAATGAGCTACTGTTTATCTTGGCCCTGACATTTTGCAATTTGAAGTTGACTACCATTGTTCTTAAGCCACACTCGATCCACCTCAACATCATGTGTCCTTTTCATTTTCTCTCGTGCACCATATATGTTTTCTGTATTAGTGCTATTGTCTTTCCATCAGAATGTAAGATGTTTGGAGGCAAGATTTGTATGTGTGTGTGTGTGTGTGTGCATGCTATGGCACACGTGTGAAGGTCAGAATATGGTTTGGGGTGTTAGTCCTTGCTGTCCACACCTTGTTTAAGTCAGGATATCATTGCCAGTGTATATTCCAGGCTAGCTCATCCCCCTGAGCTTCTGGGGCTCATCTGTTTCTGCATCCCATCTTGCCACAGGAATGCTGGATTACAGACTGCTCTCCTCTCATCTCCTCTGAAGACATTGTCTTCATGGCTCCATAGGAGGAGAGGTAAAACTTCCTTGTATTGAAGGAATCCTGAGGATCGTCACTCAAATGTCTACACTGATGGCTCTCTCTGGACCAGCATTCATGACAGAAGTTTCTGTGGCTCTCTTGCAGAGCATGAAGTGCTAAAACTAGGCCGGTACACAAATGGGGCCATCCAATGTTGCATCTTGCTGACATTTCTGGGGAGACATTCATTTTCTCTTTCCATGCTAACCACTTACCACAGAAATGCAGAAATTTGCCTCAGGAGGGCAACAGGGGTCCCCATAACATGAATAAGATTTCCAACAGCAGTTTGTAAAACATGGTGCCCTTAGGGAGAGCCAGTAGGTGCTGGGTTGGCTTCAGGGCTCAGATTATATGCCATTGTGACTGCCCTTCTGACATCCCAGAGGTCACAGTCATGTAGAGGTAAGAGAATGATCTGCAACAGAAAGACATCTAGCCTCTTGTCAGCCCTCGGGTTCAGAGACTTGTCTGTGGGGTGGGAAGCAGGGTAAGGAGGCACATGAACAGGCCACCTGTGGAGTACCCTTGGGGTCAAGGGCAGCTGAGGGCCCTTCTCAGAAGAGAGAGGAGGAACTCAAGCCAGCAGAGCCAGGAATTCTAGAAGCTGCCTCTCCATGTTGGGCTTGAAGGTGAGCTTACCTTGCATGGTGGGATGTTCCCACTTGAAAGCTCTCTGAGTCAGTGAAAAGCCTGCTGCCCTTGGCTGTCTGATGAGATCAAGTCCCGTAATGGAAAGGGATGTGGAGTTAGTGAGCAAGAAAGGGACCTGGAGTTCATGAGCAGTCAAAAGCAGTGCCTTGAGCCGTTATGCTTCATACAACATAAAGAATGGGGGGTACTGAGGAAACATTTATGAATAAATTCCAACAAGCAGACTGCCCTTGGGTGGTCTGGATCACAGGGAACATGGCTGTCATGGATGGCCAACCTGACACCCCTGGGATGATGGAACCTCAAGTAAGAAATTTCCTCTTTCAGACTGGCCTGTGGGTATGTCTGTGAAGCATTTTCTTGATTGTTGAATGATGTGAGAGGGCCAAGCCCCCTGTGGGTGATGCCACTCCTAGGCAGGTGTGCCAGGGGTTCGAACCAGCGACCCCCAGGCAGTGATGATTGGGGATGAGTAAGCACACCGTTTGCCAGCCCACGCCGCCCCCAGTACCGGGGACACTCAGACGCACCGGGGAGTCTAGTCAAGCAGGGACTCATTTTTGCAGGTGTTACAGAGCTTATAAAGGCACCTGGAAATCTCCCCTCCCCCGGAGGGTGTGTCTTAAAGATGGTCATGCACTGATCATGCACTCCTCAGCAGTGCGGAAGTATCCTTCAGACTTTCAAAGCAAGCCAGGCTGCACCCCCAGTAACTTCCTTTCAGACCTACGCAAGGTGGGGCCTTTAGGTCCCCACAGGTCTTCAGCATGCTGGCATGATTGTTGTAAGTTCACATGAGTATGTCCACCTTATTTTTTGAGACAGTCTCTCACTGAACCTGCAGCTCATTGGATTGGCTAGCCTGGCAGGTTATTAAGCTGTTATGCGCCTGCCTGTGTCTTTCTAGTGCTGGGGTTATAGGAATGTGACAGTCACCATGTCCATCTCCTTAACATGAGTGCTAGGGATCCAAATTCAGGTCCTCCTGCTTGTTTGGCAAGCACTTTGTTATCTGGGCCATTTTGCCAGCCTGAGATTTTAAAATTTATTTTTAATTAGGAAAAAAATGTCCAATCGCATCTTGAAACTCTTAATCAAAATTACATTATAGATTAGGCAGCCAGATGAATATCAGAATAAGAAGCAAATGAAATATTCCAGAGACATACAAGTGAAATTTGCAAAGGAACACGTACAACAGGTTGAAATACTTCTGAGACCGTGTACCTTTTAGCCAATCAGCCAGTTGTCAAAGAGGCTGACTGGCAATGAAGCCAAGGAACTGAGTCCTTTACCTCAGATGGATACAAATAAAGAGAGGAATTTTGTCTCATGAACTATTGTCCATGGACCGTCATGCTAGTCAGTCGGATCCTGGCCTACCCACTTAAGGTTTTTTGCAGGCACCCATATGGGGTTTGAATCTCCTGTAGGGTAGACACACCCAAAGCCTCGACCCATGGTTAGCAATGGTTAGCAGTGGATCTGGGCCTTTCCATTGCCCCGTAATGGGGTCCTTCCATCTTACCCGTACCTCAGGTCTCTGCTCCTGTCCTCTCCAATGCTTCTGAAACCCGGATTCCAACTTATTTTTTTTTTGAAAATTAAGAACATTAATAGGAAATAAGGCCATACGCAACTGTTGGTGGGAGCTTATTCCCCCTTTTTGTTTTTGTAATTGAATTTTTAGGTTTTGATGGTTGCGTTCTATAATGGCTTGACCTTGGGAATTGTAGGGAATTCCTGTATTGTGTTGAATTCCCCAAAGTGAGAAGAAATCTTGTAAAGTTTTACTCACAAAACACGGTCCATTATCAGTTTTAATTCTTTGGGGCAATCCCAACGTAGCAAAGCACTGGAGAAAATGAGACTGAGCATGTTTAGACTTCTCTCCTGTGTGAGCGGTAGCCCAAGAGTCATGTGAGAATGTTTCAATGTACACAAAAATATACTTAAGCTTTCCAAAAGGA
>NW_008347292.1:852512-859637 GCF_000622305.1 Nannospalax galili
CCTCTGCATTGCCTTGGGATAAAAGCCCAGGCAATCCTTGGTGCCCCCTAAGATGCTGTAAGAAAATAGGGGCTTCTCTCTCTCTAAGGAGTGTATGAGTCTGAATACTGTCAGAAAACAATGGCCATGAGTTCCTTGAATTGAGCTGCTTTTTGGTTTCTCCGCATCTGCCCCAGTCAGTGAAAACATTGTAGGCTCCCTCGGCCAGGGATTTGGCGAGTGCTGCTGCTGGCGGGGCACCCTGGCACCCTGGCCACCCTCAGAACGGACGGGGCAGGGCCCCTACCCAGGCCACCTTCCCAGAACTGGGCCTTTTCAGCTGTTCCAGAGCTGGTTGTGGCTCACTGCCAAAGGTGGTTTTCTTTTCTTTTTTTTTTTTTTAAATGTGCCCAGCGGCCACCACCTGTTGCTGGCCAGGGGGTAGTCCCTTCCCGGCTTTCATGTGAGCCCCTGACCCATGCATGCGTTAGTTCAAGGCAGGTGGGGTGGGCGGCTTTTGCTGCAGACCCCGTGCTCTCCGCTCTGCCCTGCCCTTCTGCCGGGGAGGCTCTGAAGCTGGCCAGGGCATGCCCGAGGTACTGCTTGTTACTTTGGCTGCTTTTTGTTTCACTTCTGTTGCATTTCTGCCTTCTTCCCATGATTCCCATGTATCCCCAGTAAAAACATTAGCCCTAAGTAGCCAGGGAATGAATGAATTCATTCCCTAAATGAATCACCTCTGCCCAAACCTTTTGAGCTTTGGGATCTGACAAATCCAATCCCCTGCTTTTAAGCATATCTCTCAGCACTTTAAGCACTGGGTCCACAAACTTAAAAGTTGTGTTACCCATATTTCGGGTCTTGCTTACCCTGAACTTCCTCTGATTGGCCCCAATCCGTTTTTCTTCTTTCTTTTCTTCTTTTCACCTTCCTTCGAGTGCTACACTGGGTGCCAGTTCCTGGGGATTTGAACCAGTGACCCCTGGTGCAGTGATGATTGAGGATGAGTAAACACGCTGTTCACCAGCCCATGCCGCCCCCAGTACCAGGAACACTCAGATGCAATGGGGAGTCTAGTCAAAACAGGGACTCATTTATTGCAGGTGTTACAGAGCTTATGAAGGCACCTGGAAATCCCCTCCCCGCAGGGTGTATCTTAAGGATGGTCACGTGCTGATCATGCACTCCTCAGCAGTGTGGAAGTATTCTTCAGACTTTCAAAGCAAGTCAGGCTGTGCCCCCAATAACTTCCTTTCGGACATATGCAAGGTGGGGCCTTTAGGACCCCACACAGGTGGTCATGGGTTATATAAGAAAGTAGGCTAAGCTGGGCCTGGTGGCGCATACCTTTAATCCCAGCACTCGGGAGGTAGAGGCAGGAGGATCTCTGTGAGTTCAAGGCCAGAGTGGTCTACATAGTGAGTTCCAGGCCAGTTGGTGTTACAGGGATACCCTTGTCTAAAAAAAAAAAGAAAGAAAAAAGAAAAGAAAGCAGGGTGAACACAGGGCAGAAGAGCAAGCCAGTAAGCAGCATTCCTCCATGGTCTCTGCTTCAGCTCCTGCCTCCATGTTCCTGTCCTGAGTTCCTGACCTGGCTCTCCTCAATTAAGAACTGTGATAAGATATAGGAGCCAGATAAGCCTTTCTTCCTCAAATTAGTTTTGGTCAGAGTTTTATCACAGCAACAGAGAAGCAAGCTAGGACAAAGATCAAACCCAGCAGATTTTATTTTATATTTGCCAGTGATGAGGTCTTGGCTGTTAGGAGTTCTATTGTGTTTTCCAGAGTTCATATACTAACCCCAATATTTTATACTATGACCTTATTTGGAAAAGGGTTGTTATAGATGTAATAAGTTAAGATGAGTCATAGTGGGCCCTTCATTCTATGTGGCTGATGTCCCTAATTGTCTTAGTCTATTTTCTGTTGCTATAACAAATTACCTGAGGTTTGGTAATTTATAAAGAATAGAATTTTGTTTTGGTTTATGGTTCTGAAGCCTGGAAAGTCTCAGTGCATGGAACCAGCATGTGTTCAGCATCTGACAAGGACCTTCTTGCTGCACTTTCCTAGTTTGCTTTCTGGTCCTGTGATAAACACCATGAGTGAAAGGAACTTGGGGAAGAAAGGGTTTATATGGCTTACAGGTCCCATCAAGAGAGCCAGGGAAGAGCTCAAGGCAGGAGCCTGGAGGTGGGAACTGAAGCAGAGGCCATAGAGGAAAGCTGCTCACCAGTTTTCTTCTGCTTGCTCCGCTCCCTTACTTACACAGCCCAGGCCCACCTGTCTAGGGATGGCACCACTCATAGTGGGCTGGGCCTTCCTACATCAAATAGCAATTGAGAAAATGCCCATAGACATGTCCACAGGCCAATTTGATGGAAGAATTCCTCAGTTGAGATTCCCTCCTCCCAGGTTGGTCTAGGTTTGTGTCCAGTTGGTAAAAACTAACCAGATTCAGCATCCTAACATGGCAGGAAGTATCACATGGCCAGACAACATAAGGGAATCTCTCTTCTTATAAATCCATTAATGGCATCATGGAGACCCACACTCCCTTGATCTCATCTAATCCTAATTACCTCCTGAAGATCCCACCTCCAAATACCACTAACTTAAGACTTTGAGGGTTCAGTTTCCAGCATCTGAATTCTGGGGGACAAGCACTCTAAGTGTAGCACCAATAAAATGAGAAACTTCAGATGTAGGCATCCCACTGTTTTGGGTCTTTGGGTACAGATAGACATTTGACCTAAGCAAAAATGTACTTTTATTGTCATTTTCCCCATAAAATATTAATCATAGACAGACAAGAAAATACACAAAACAAAAAGAAAAATAAATTTCATTCATACTCCCACAAATTAGATTTTTAAAAAATATATTTTATTTATTATTTTTATTTTATGTGTATGAGTGTATTGCCTGCATGTGAGTACACCCATGTCGTGCAATGCTTCAGAGGTCAGAAGAGGGCTTCAGATTCCCCTGGAACTGGAGTCAAGGATGGCGCAGTTGCCATGTGGGTGCTGGGAATCAAACCTGGGTCCTCTCCAAGAGCAGTCAGTGCTCTTAACTGCTGAGCCATCTCTCCAGCCCCAGATTTTTTAAAATGTCATTTTTATTTGGGGCATAAATGTTACACAGTTTGTAGAGGAAAAGGAGTTCAGTTCAGTCAGGCTAGTTTTAAAGGCTTTCACCTTCCTGTGACTGACTCAGTTGTATGACTGAAGAATTAGATCATTTCCTATTTGCTTTTATATTACAAACACTTAACATTTAAGATTCTTTTAAAAATATTTTGATTTATCTATTTTTTATTTTATGTGTATGAGTGTTTTGCCTGCATGTACGTTAGCATACCCTTGTCTTGCAATGCTTGAGGAAGCTAGAAGAGAGCATCAAATCCCCTGGAACCAGAATTATAGAAGGCTGTGAGCCACTGGTAGGTGCTGGAAACCAAACTCAGGTCCTCTGCAGGAACAACCAGTGGTCTTAACCATGGAAACATCTCTCCAGCCCCCAAGAGTCTTGTTACTAAGCCCTAGATTCAATTTTTGTTTGATGTGATGAAAGGCAGTCATAGTTTGACTTAAGATCTTTTTAAGATTTATTTTTTATTTTTATTTCTGTACTTGTCTGTGTCTGTGTATGAGCATGTATGTGCAGGTGACTGCAGAGGCCAGAAGAGGGCACCAGATTCAAAACCAGAGTTGCAGGTGGTTGTGAGCCACCCAACATGGATTCTGGGAACCAAACTTGGATTCTCTGGAAGAGCAACAAGTGCTCCTAACTGCTAAGCCATCTCTTTAGACTCTGACTTAAGTTTTTTTTTTAACTTTGCAATGATGTGGAAGTAATAAATTTTTAGCAGAAACTATGTTTTGAATTTTGATCTTTTTCTAGACTAGCAATGCATGGTTCAACTTCTAGATGCTGGACATGGGCAGTGAGATGCAATTTTAATAGTTTTCTTTTTCCCAATATGTTTTTTCTCTTTGTTCAAGTAGCCAGATTTTCCTAGTAGGGCTATGACAACAGCCCAGAAACTTCCTCCTGGAGTTAGTTCCTGAAATCCTGATGGAGCAAGGCATTCTGGGAAGTGGGAAAGGAAGACAAAAGAGAAGAGATGAGGAGAAACAATCAACCCTTTCCAGTGTGCTGTGTGCTTAAGCATGATGCTAGATGTATTAAGTGCTTTTTCCACTGATGATATTTTCAACTTCTGATGAGTTCATGCCACTCTTTCCTACAGATCCTTGGCAACCCTTACTAATTTCCTATTCTGAAATTAGAGGTAGTGGGTTGATCCAGCCTAGAATGATTTCCAGTTCACGTGCAGTAAGGCAAACTATGAATGTTCTCAAAATGAATGTTTAGAGAAAACCCCTATTTACTATCCTTTGCCTATTATTTGCTATCTTCTACCATAATTGGGTGTACATATGATTAAAATCAGATGCATCATGGGAAATGACATGCACAGTGAACAAAGGCTTACATAACCCAAGTCTAGTGATCAAAACAAATTGCTCCTCCTCTGGTCCATAAAAGGAAGCCCTGGGCAGTAAGTGGGGTTCGTGAGTAAATCTCATTCAGAGCCCACTGCTCTCTGGGAATGTATTTGACCTGTTCTTTCACTCAGTTTTTGAATAAAATCCCTTGTTTCTTTGCCGTGTCTTTTTCTTTAAATCTTTGAATAAGAATCTGGAAATACCCAGACCGGAAAGAGATCACAGCTAACTCTATAATTCATCCATCCTTCCACAAACAAGCAAGCATGTATAGTTTTAGTTCAACTGTTGTGCCAACCTGACTTACCAAGAGGAACAATGATGAGTCAGGACAGGTTCCACTAAAATGTCCCTGTTTCTGTGCACAGAGGTGCTTTGGTCTCGGGGGCTGTCTCCACAGTAGTGGGGTCACAAACTCGCCATCCCTTCTCTGGGGTCTGCTGAATCTACCAGGAAGCTAATGGTTGGGTATCTTGCTTAAGAACCTACTGGAATCTGTACACTTAAAACATCTGTATTCTCTTCCCACTGTCTAGCTAATTCAGCTTAGGGAAACCTCTGTTCTTTTAAAATTTTGTCATATCTTCATTAACAGCCTCTTTGCCAGGATTTCAGGATTTTAGAAACAAGTCTAAGAGTAGACTTCTGGACTGTCATCACAGCCCTATTGGAAAATCTAGGTCCTCTTTTTGAATGAGGACAACGAAAGAAATATGAAGAAGAAGATAGTTATCATTAAAACAAAATTGCTTTGCCCAACATCTTGTGGCTCACAGCAAGCTGTGGATGTGTGGTCCACTCCTTGAGAACATTTGGCCTTTTTATGGAAGGTCATGGGGTTAACTTTGTCATCACTTGGAACCTATTATATTTAATACCTAAAATAGCTTAGTATGTAAAGGGATCTTTTAGTTAGACAATTATTGCCCACCAAGTTATATTATCTATAGGATTTACTGCTTTGAACTTATGATAAAATTAATATGACTTGAATTCTTACTGGTTTTCGATGCTTCATGGGGAGAGTGAGTAAAAACCATTTGATTGAACAAAAGTCTGCTGCCCACCAACTCATTCCAGAATTTGGGCTCGATCTGCTGGGGCCACTCAGGTGAAACAGACACTGCCTTCATCCTAAAGAGCAGACAAATTCATATTACTAATGAGATTGAGAAAAGCCAGTAGTTTTCTAAAAACTACTATATTTTAACATATGGAGTTTGAAGAGAAAATATGCAATTAAAATACTGTTAAAAGAAAACACAAAAATCTGACCATTGGACTGTCTGCTTCCCCAATCAGGGAGACAGAAACCCAACACTCTTGAACAGCTTCTAAGAGAGAATCTTTAAATATTCTCCCATTTCATCTTCCATCTCTAACAACCAGATGAGACAGGTGATATTTCAGAAAGGAAGACTCAGACAAAGGTTATACCCACCTCTTAAAGCATCCTAAGTTCTGACTTGGGACAAGGTCAAACCATCCAGGATGAATACTTCTACCTCATTAATTTAGCCCTTGAACAAATGACATCATGGAACAGAAAGAACATTAGAAATGGTTTTGGGGTCAGGCTAATCTGGGCTCTCACTCATCTGCCATAAAATCTTGGACAAGGAATTCAAAACTTCCTTTTGAAAACATCCAAATCTTGCCTATGCTACAAATAAATCCTTCCCTCCTCTTGTAGAAATTTGTCTTGTTGCCGTGCTCATCTCTTATCATGAATATTTATGTGATTACTTAGCATTCTGCCAGGGAGCATGGCTGAATTGTAGCTGTATGTCCAAGAGCTTGGTGGGTGTGTTAGAAGACACAGCGTAGGGGCTATAGAGATGGCTCAGCAGTTAAGAGCAGTGACTATTCTTGCAGAGGATCTTGGTTCAATTCCCAGCATCCACATGGCAGCTAAGAAGTCCTTAACTCCAGTTCCACAGAAATCTGACCCCCTCTTCTGACCTCTGCAGCATTGCACGACGCAGGTGCACACACATATATGCAGGTGATACACTCGTACACATAAAATAAAAATAGTAAATAAAATATTTTTTAAAAAAGACACATTCGATACTCTGCAGAAGCCATCACACCTGTCAGACAACTCTGTCCCCAGACCCCCAAGATTTGATGTGGCTACACATGGTATCAGACCTTATGGCAGAATCTGAGGTAATAGGAAACTAATGAGGAAGAACTAGCTGCTCCTCTCAACCCTACCATTCATTGAGCTTCTTGTGGCCATGCTTCTTTAACTCACCTGTGATGTGGTTCTCAATGTTATCTCCTGCTTAGTCCCTACAAAGACAATCTACCTGGGCATCAGAGGGTGATAGTAAATAAAAGATTCATTTAAAAATTGTCCTCCTCTGTATCTTATCAGTGGGACAATCTTGAAAGTTTGTAAGTAGAGGTAGTTGGCAGTTAAGTTTGTGTGAGGCCCTGTCCTGTCCTTTAAGACTCATAGTTTTATTCTTTTTTAAAACATTTTGTTTATAGCCAGGCGTGGTGGCACATGCCTTTAATCCCAGCACTCAGGAGGCAGAGGCAGGTGGATCTCTATGACTTCAAGGCCAGCCTGGTCTATATAGTGAGTTCCAGGACAGCTGGGGCTACAGGGAGCCCCTGTCTC
>NW_008347292.1:859728-908122 GCF_000622305.1 Nannospalax galili
GCCCGCAGAGGACAGAAGAGGCTGTTGGATCCCCTGGAACTGGAGTTACAGACAGTTGTTAGCTGCCATGTGGGTGCTGGGATTTGAACCCGGGTCTTCTGCAAGAACAACCAGTGTTCTTAACCCACTGAGCCATTTCTCCAGCCCCAGTTTTATTCTTTTTAAAAATATTTTATTTATTATTGTTTTTATTATTTTATGTATATGAGTGTATTGCCTGCATGTATTTAAGTGCATCCATGTCGTGCAATGCCCGTAGAAGTCAGAAGAGGGCGTCAGACCCCCTAGAACTGGAGTTATGGATGGATTTTAGCTGCCACGTGGGTGCTGGGGACTGAACCCAGGTCCTCTGCAAGAGCAGTCAGTGCTTTTAACCACTGAGCCATCCTCCAGCCCCCCCTAGGCTTAGTCTTTAAAAAGTAGAAGCTGCCCTTCACATCCCCATCCAGAGCCATTTGTTGTCACCCCCAAATTACATCTAATCTCTCTGTAGTAGATAGTATAGTGCTCCCCCACAAAAAATGATAGGTCCATATCCTAGAAATTGTGAATGAGTTCTTATTTGGAAAATGGGTCTTTGGAGTTGTAATTAAGGATCTTGAGGTGATATCATCCTGGGTTATCTGAGTATTCCTAACGTCCAGTGGCAAGTTCCTGTATAATAGAAAAGAAAAGGGAAAAGATGCACAGAGAAGAGGGTGACATAAAGATGAAGGCAGAAGAGGCTGGAGAGGTGGCTCAGTGGTTAAGAGCACTGGTTGCTCTTGCAGAGGACCCAGGTTCCCAGCACTCACATAGTTGCTAACAACCATTTGTAACTCTAGTTCCAGGGGCTCTGATGCCCTCTTCTAACCTTTGTGGGCATTTCATGACACTGGTGCACTTACATACATGTAGACAACACACTCATACTAAATAAAGTAAAAATAATAAAAAAGATGGAGGCATAAATTGGAATGATATGAATAAAGCAGGAACTGGAAGAGAGAAGAAACAAATGGTTTTTAGAGTGCTTTGAGGGCACACAGCCCTGCCAATGATTTTGGACTTCTGGCCTCCAGGGCGGTGAGATAATATTTCTGTTATCTTAAGCTACCAAGTCTGTAGTCATTTGGCTAAGGCAAACCCAGGAAATGAATACACTTTTCAAGTTTCAGTTTTCTTAGCTATAAAATGGGAATAGTAATTCCCCTACAACTACGTTTATTTCGAGGATTTAATGAGAAAGTGTAAGTAAAACTGTCTACATTAGCCCTTGATAAATGGTAAGTACCAGGTTCTTATGTGGTAATCTTGGCATTTATGGAAGGTCATTTGAAGACCTATATTTGCAATGTCCATATGATGCCTCCATGACAACCTGGATTGCCCCAAGACTTCACATGATAGAGAAACGCCTGACGAAGGGCAAAGAAGTGAAAAGTCCCCTAAAAGACAACAACCTTCTTGGATAAGCAGGACATATGCTATGGTGATTGATTATAGTAACATTAAAGAATCCCATGACAAAGAGGGCTGGGGAGATGGTTCAATGGGTAAAATCCTTGCTATTCATGAGGACCTGAGTTCAGATCCCCAGCTCCCATATAAAAACCAGCCTTGGAGGCAGAGATGGGCAGATCTTCAGGCCTCACTGATCAGCCAGCCTAGCTGAAACCACAGGCTCCAGGTTCATTGAGAGAGTCTGTCTCAAAAAATAACATGGAGAGTGCTAAAGGAAGCCACCCAACATCAACTTCTGGCCTCCACTTGTGCACACATGTGCATATACATGCATATAACACACACACACACACACATACACACACACAGAATGCTATGACACAAAACAGGTATAGGCCTGAGAAGGGCCTAGAAAAAGAAGTTGGAGTGGGAAGATGTTGCCCATGTCTATTGAGACACTGTCTAGTGGAGAAAAATCTCAGCCAAAGGGTTTCCATGACTTCTACTCTCTAGGTAAAACTATCTCATCTATGTGGCAATAAGTTAGCTTGATTGTATTAAATATTTAGTCATCACTTTGCGTTTGTCAGAATTTTTACTGTGACAAATATTTGAGAAAACAAAATAATGGTTGAGAGATTTACTTGGCTCATGTTTTCATAACTTTTAGTCCAAGGTTGAATGGATCCACTCTTTGGGCCCGAGGTGAGGTGGACATCATGACAGTGGGAGCATGTTGTGAGATTATCTCATGGTGGACAGGAGAGTGAAGAGGAGGCTGTGA
Organism: Nannospalax galili; assembly: GCF_000622305.1. Taxonomy (NCBI): domain Eukaryota; kingdom Metazoa; phylum Chordata; class Mammalia; order Rodentia; family Spalacidae; genus Nannospalax; species Nannospalax galili. Next base: position 861,956 of record NW_008347292.1, read on the forward strand.
ATGAGGTAACTTCAAAGAGACATCTCTAGTGATCATCCTCCTGCTAGACCTGCTTCTGAAAGTTTCCATCAGTTCTGGGTCAAGCCTTCACCACATGAGCTTATGGGGGACATTTCACATTCAAATCATAGCATGCTTCATCCAATCCCTTGTTTTCACATCATACTTTGGATTTACAGGTAGATTTGCCTACAGAGGAAAATAAGCCCACTCTAAGTGTTTGATCCTGTGTTTAAGATTTTTTGTGACAAATCCAAAGCACAGCATCTGTTGAAGGTTTGTCTTTCCAACATCTAAGGCAAAAGAAAGAAGACACAAATGGTGCCATGAAAGCACTCTCAGTCTTCCTAACACCTACCTCACCATTGGCCACGTCTCCATCTCACATGCATTCTGTTAAGCTGAGGACTTAGTCAGGTATGGCACTAACAAGGTCCCCAGTCCTGTTACACAAAGGTCTACATGAATGATGCCACTAAGACATTTCTGATTCACTCCTTCTACTGATTCCCACAAAACCACTTTTCATACTCCCTGAAAAAAATTATGAAGAACATTTAATTATACTTTCTTTTGTTTCTCATACCCTTGGTGACTCTGAATTCTGAAATGGAAATTGGACATGCGTGGATGAGTGTGTCTAAGAACAAGGGATAGGATATTTAACAATGAAAATAATTTAAAAAATTCAGAACACATGACTATCATGCATATATGCCTGTATGAAAAACATGAGATAATTTAATTCTGGGATGAGCTGTGCCCTTACTGAGGAACTGATGAATTTGCTTCTTTAGTTACAATGATTCCTTTTTGTCTTAGCCATTAAAAAGCTCACTGTCAAATCTGCTGTTCAGCCATAGTAACCATGTAAGTTCTTTACTTTCTTAGCTTCTAATTTTTGTTGTCTACTCCTATGATTGTTCCCCAGTTTCAGCTGTGCTAGAAAGTGGCTGTCTATACACGGCAGGGACTGGTTGGTTCCACCTTCTGTCCAATCTCTTCTTTTCCCTTATTAGCAAAACTCCCTTGATGAAAGGTGTGCTGTGTGACTAAGTCTGGGCAAGGATATGTAATTTTTATGGGGGGCTTCTAAGAATTCTGCTTAGATACCCATTCATCAGAGGAGGACTCTAGTCCTCCTTGTCTTTCTTCCAACTGGCTGGAACATGGCTCAAGGTAGGTGTCATTCTGGTGTCTGGTGGCTGTCTTGAGTCATGAGGTTTCCAAAAGATGAAAAAAAAGATGAGCCCCTGGATTCCTGATGCCTGGAAAGGACCCTTCTCAACTATAGACTGCCTAGCTACAGGTGTCTCTTAGGTAAGCCCTAAATAAATGTTTATATTTTTTAAACTGCTGTTATTTTTAGATTTCTAGTAAAATCACTACACTATCCTTTTGCAGTATTTCTCAGGGCTCTTGAAAAATGAAGTTCACATTTATTGCACATTTTTAGATAGACTATTCTCAAAATAGCTTCCAAATTGAGTGAAAAATCTGTGCCAGCATACTGTGTGATGTGATAATCAGAAAAACACTCAGTTTTACCTTTATCATGGGCTGGTTTAAATCCTTTTATGGAAGTGGCTAGAGAACAAATAAATAAGCAACAATGCCAATAAGCAATGTAGAAAAGTACCATCAAGTGGAAGTCCCCATCATTTTAGTGAAAATATTTTTACATTTGAAATCAGCATAGTTTTGTGTGTAAAAGAAAGTGATTAATGAATATTTATTCCATCATGTATATAGACTCTTCCCATAAGACCTTTTTTATATCATTCACCTGCAGAGAAAAATCACTTTTTCGTAGATTAAAACAAGATAAATACCACCCCACTCTCTGTCACAAGTGTCATAAATTCTGTATTAGTAAACTAATGAGATTTAATGAAGTCCAAATTAAGTCTTACAGTACTTTGGAAAGAATTTTTCTTTCCTCTCAACCCTAGGTCTTTCCACTCATCTTCAAAGGAAACACTAATGAGAAGCAATAAATCTCAGCATGATCTTGATTAAATTTCATGAATTAAACAGAGGTACTTTTGCAAAAATGGTAAATTCAATCAGCAGAATAGATATTTTTCTTTCTTAGCCAAATTAAGGGCCAAATGTTTCTCCCTATCTTAGAATAGATGGTAACATTTTGATTCTTTCTAAAAGTGAATAGAGTGTTTTCAGTACCTTCAAGGGTGAATTGTGTAACTCCCTCCTTTAAAAACAGGACCCACATTTTTCCTTCCCAATATATACTCGTACAAACTTGGTGGTTGTTTTGGCATCACCAAAGAATAATTACAGCAGAGTGTAAAATGGCACTATGCAGCATTCAAAATCTGGATTCTGTTTTAAGTGAAAAGCACCAGCTTCAAAATAATTTCTCCTAGTCACGATGGGTTTTCCAGTGCTTCAGCAGCAAAAAACAGCAGCTCACTGACAGTGTTTTAAATGACCTACATTCATGTGGAAAGCCACATGGTCCAGCCCAGCAGGATTAGCAAGTGGGGAAGATGCTCTGGCACTGATCGCCCATGGGGACAAGCAGACTCCAGTTCCTGCTTGGCCTCTCCAGCTTACCATCTGCACAACTGCTGATTCATTAGGCAGGTGTCCCTCCTTCTGCTGGAAGGGACATTTGTTCCCTATAATTTGCCACTTTTCCAAGTGGTTAAGGGATATTGGTCTCATTGCAGCATGCCAGAAGCAAGCAAGACTGGGAATGAAGAGTGTGGGTCAATGCCAACCCTTACCTGTTTCAATGCCATTCATAGGGTCAAGGCTCAAATGGTGAGTGCTCCCCACCAAATTGGAGTGGAGTGACACCCAACATCCACCATGAAATTTTGGGAGAAAATCTAAGTTAAATGACACATCCTGTCATCCGTATATTTGACAAACCATACATTTTGAATTTTTGTTTGGAGAATATTGTCACTGTACTCAAGGTTGAAATGTAATGTTTAGCAATATATCTTAGAAGTATGTCCAACTCCTATAACCTAGACACTAGGAAGCTAAAAGGCAAAGTATTCACATATTTCTAAGCAGACCTGAGGACTTCAGTAGGTCCTGAGAGATTGCTTGCTTGGGTCCCTTATGCTCCTACTGGTGGTCTATTCTTGGTTGGCTGGTTCTCCTTTCAATTGTAATCTTTTTCTGTTCTATTAGTACTGTGTTTCTCCTACCCAGACAGAGGCCTGGCTCAACATGAACCAGGGAAGACCAAGCTGGGACAGAGTATATGCCAGTTACATGAAGAAGCCATCCATCCATCCATCCATCCATCCATCCATCCATCCATCCATGAAATATTTACAAGGCCTCATCTTAGAGCAAGACCCCATGCTTGGTGCTGGGGAAGCAGCAAGAACAGGACAGATGTAACATCTCTCTTTCAGGTGCTTCCATGATGAGGGTAGGAGGGAAGCAGGAGGCTGCCAACAAGCAAAACCACAAAATGGTTTGTGGAAGTGTTGAATGATATTTTATTAGACACTTTTCTCATTGTTGCGACAAAATAACTGACAAAAGTAACTGAAGGCTGGAAGGACAGATCTATTTGGGCTCACAGTTTCGGGAACGCAGTCCATCACTGTGGGAAGATCACAGCAGGAGCAGAAAATGTCTGGTAATGTGTCTACATTCAGGAAGCAGACAGAGATGAACGCTGGTGTTGGTGCTTTCTCCACTTTCGCTTCTTTACGCAGTCCAGGACCCCAGTTCGTGGGATGCTGTGCCCACATTCAGGGTAGGTCTTTCCTCTTCAGTTAAGTATTCTCTGGAAACACCTTCACAGAAATTCCCACAGGTGTGTCTCCTAGGTTACTCCAAATCCTGTTAAGTCAGCAATGACAATGAACCATCACAATTATTATGGGTGTAAATAGATGAGTGACAGTACACCAGGCTACCACCCAGTAAGAAATGGAAATTGGAGGGAGAGACCCTAGAGGCACTTGAATTTCAGACTCTGGCTGTCCTATAAAAGTTAATCTCATCTTTATTTTTCCTGTAGTTTTATATCATGAGTCAATAAATTCCACATTGGAGCCAAGGCCAGATCAAAATCTTGGCTTATTGGGGTTGGAGACATGGCTCAGCAGTTAAGAGCACTGGCTGCTCTTGCAGAGGACCCGGGTTCAAATCCTAGCACCCACATGGCAGCTAAAAACTATCCATAACTCCAGTTCCAGGAAATTTGATGCCCTCTTCTGTCTTCCTCAGGCATTGCATGACACAGTCGTGCACTTGCATACATACGGGTAAACACTCATATACATAAAAAGTAAAATAATACATAAAATTTTTTAAAAACTTGGCTTGTGCCAGGTATGGTGGTACAGGCCTTTAATCCCAGCACTCAGGAGGCAGAGGCAGATGGAGCTCTGTGAGATGGAGGTTAGCCTGGTCTACATAGAAACCATGTCTAAAAAAACATATGTATTGGCTTATACATTCCTTATCTGCTCTCCCAAACCAAAACACTGGCTTCAGAATGGTCATTTGGGCAGTTAGCAGATCTGTGTGCTGACTGGCACTTGTGTTAGCTACTTTTCTGTTGCTGTGATGAAACACCATGACTAAGGCAACTTATAGAAGGAAGAGTTTATTTGACTTACAGTTCCAGAGAAACTACAGTCCACCCTGGCAGGGAGACATGGTATCAGGAGGCAGCCAGAGCAGAAGCCTAGGGCTCACATCTCAAAGCAGGCACAAGAAGCAGAGCTCAAAACTGGCAATGGGACTTGGCTTTGAACTCTCAAAGCCCAGTGATGTGCTTCCTCCAGCATGGCCACACCTCTTAAAGATTCCATGATCCTCCCCAAACATCATCATGAACTGGAACCAAGTATAAAATTCTTGGAGCCTATGGAGGAGGGAGAACATTCTCATTCAAATAACCACAGTGCTGGTGGGTTCAAAGGTGAGCAGGCTGTGCTTACCCCAACAAGGAGCTTTTCATTAGCAGGGGCTTGGAATTGGGATCAGATTCACATGAATTGTATCAGGCCGTGGTCCTGTTGTCATAGTACTGTACTGCTTACTCAGATGCTGGCATGGCCTCTATAAGAATGGGTCTTAGGAAAAGGCACTAGGTTGTCGAATATGAGCACACTGAAGCACAGATCAATGCAGATGTTATCATAGCTGAAACATCCATTAGGGACTAGAGAGATGGCTCCGTGGTTAAGAGCACTGGCTGTTCTTCCAGATGACCTGGGTTCAGTTCCCAGCACCCCCAAATGGTGGTGGCTAACAACCATCTGTAACTCCAGTTCCAGCGGGGATCAGACTCCTTCTTCTGGTCTCTATGGGCACACATGGATGCACTTGCATACATGCAGGCAGTCATACACTTAACATAAAAATAAATTTTTAAAAAGAATAAAACATCTATTATAAAATTTTCTGTTTATTGAAGCGGGTATAGGGGGTGTGTTGGGGACCCCTGCTGTTTGGGTCCCAGTCTCTCCATGTCCGGATAGCCTAAGGGGCTCGGCATTTGATGCAGAGACTCCTCTTTCCAGCAGGGCACCTCCTACTCTCTTCCTGACTCACCTTTGAAGTGGCCGCCACAGATACATGACCTCTGGCATAGAAAATGCCAGGTTTTTCCTACGTGATAATCAGGCATTGTCTGACAGTCTGATAGAAGCCCATCACCACATGTAAATGGGGCATCCTAGGAGCACCTATCAACTGAGGCTTTTGCTACTGCCTCCACACTATAACTCTTCTGGTTTCACCCCAATAAAGTGAAGCTGTATCACTGAACTTGTCTGGAGCTGTAATCACTGAGATCATCCGACTGAGCCGATTTGTGTCTCACTGCACCTGGGACCAGCCTGTGATTCAGTCTTCCCCCGTCAACACCCACTCAGGAAGCTTCTGCGTTCGCAGTTCCTGCACCTCCCCTGCCCTCGTGGTCCGGTGGCCAATGGACCGCGTGCACAGAGGGAGCGTCCAGCAGCTGGCACAGAGTCTGCATTCTCCCCAACGCAGCCCGCCTGCAGCCCGCAGACCCGCCCGCCTGTACTTCCCGGCAGCCCCGGAGAGCCAGAGAGACCCGCCCAGCAGCACAGTGCGCAAAACCGCATGCCGCATGCTACAGCAGGGGTGCATGCCTATAATCCCAGCAGTTGGGCTTTATAGTAAGAACTATTTAAACAAAAACAGAGCAAACATTTAAGTTTATTGATTGATTGACTAAAGGTAATTATGGGGGTACTGCCTAAGAAGAAAAGCTGAACTCCAAGTCTGAGGGGTATAGGAAATGGAGGGAAGCCACAGTCTTCTCTTTCTCTGCATTCTGCCCTTTGGTGATTCTATCCAGTGCTCAAACTTTAAATTCAATCTTCACGCTTTTCTTCTCGGCTTGTAACTTCAGCCCAGACCTGTCCTCTAGACTCCAGTTCTACAAATGCAATCTTTTCAGCATTTCTACTTGATGTTCCACTTTAACATGCTCACAAATGAACTCTTAGCTCCACCCTCAACAACTAGTTTCTCCCTAGTTGTCTGTCTCAGGAAATGGTTCCACCATCCACCGGATTGTTGAAACCAGAAACCTAGAAGTCCTTTTTGATTGTTTTCCCTCATCTCCCATTTTCTTATTATCAAAGCTATTTATTTTTTTTAAGATTTATTTTTATTTATGTGGGTGTATATAGGTGCCCTAAGGGTTCCGAAGAGGGTGTCAGATCCCCTCAAGCAGGAGTTACAGGCAGCTGTGAGCCACCCAACGTGAGTGCTAGGAACTGAACTTGGATCTTCTGTAAGAACAGCAGGTGCTCTTAAATACTGAGCCATCTCCAGCCCTTTGAAACCACTTAAGTCTCTCTCTGTGGGTATCACCCTGATGGAAGCCATCATCATCTCTTATGTGGACTAAAGCAAGAGTCTCTCAGCTCATCTGAAGTGGGCTGATCTTCCTGGAAACTACTTCAGCATACAAATGAGCATTGGTTGTGACAGGGAGTAGGATAATGGAAGCCAGGAAAGTATCTGTTATTCAGCCACAACTAAAGGAAATAACAAATGTTAATGCATTCCCAACCCAAACAGAAATAATACTTGAATCTTTCACTATTTCTGATGATTGGTGATATGACTTTGTTGTTAGCATTCATGTTGTTAGAATTGAGACTATTTCATAAAATACTACCATTGGAAAACATACTGACATCACCAAGCTCAAGTGCTTCATGGTGCCAGTGGGGCAGGTAAGGTGCAAAAAGTTTTAAATGGGCTAGATAGGCTGACCAGGCTTCAGTAGATGAACTCGTACCAAGTGATATCTTGGGGACACAAACTTGACTTGATAGGCCTTAACCTATATGACAGAATGTATGAAATCTGGTGGTGGGAGGGGCTATAGAGGGTGCAGATAGAGGAGAGAGTCTAGATATTAAGATATATTGTATGAAATACACAAAAAATCATTTTAAAAAGAGAAAAAAAACTCAAAAAAAGTTAAATGGCTTACCTGAAATCACCCTGATTAATAAATTACATGCATAATGATTCATTCCAAAATGGTCTAACCTACTTATACAAAATCTAAAAGACTATATGCCCAACATTCTTTCATAATTCATAGGTTTTTGAAAAATGAGGTAGCAAGGAGTTCAAAGAAAACCTTGATTGGTACTTAAGGACATATATTATGGTATAGGTTAAGCATGGAGCCATATGTTGTAACTGCAGTCAACTACTGGAGAATGTTGACATCCTTTGGTTAAAATGAACCATTGCACCTTTGCAAACCTTGCTAGAGGTTCAGGGCCTTTGGTGTGGTCAAAGTTTCTTCTAAGAAATGTTTCTGGTCCCATACTACACTGAAAAATTTTTGCGATCAAGGCTCTCTGTTTTCTGCTGTATAAGAGAGATTTGGTCATTTGACCTTAAGAATGTTCAAATTAGAACCATTTTAGCCACAAAATCTGAAATATCCATTGAATGTTATTAAGTAGCCAAATCTTGTAAGATAAACTAATTACAACTAATTTGAAAATATGCAAATTAACTTACTGTCTGCTTGGTGTGGAGAATTGTAAACTAATTAAAAATTGCAATTCATATATTCAAAATAGAAAGCTTTATTTTAATATGATAATTTTTTCATTTCTCACTTATTTCTTCTTGTGGTAGACCTCCCTAATTGGGCATCAATTGCATCAATTGGCTCATCTATAGGAGTCAGAAATAATGTTTGTCAGAGAATTATTGGGAGTGGGTGAGATAATTCATGTAAAGGAATTAGCATATTTCTTCATAAACAATATCTTATCATACAAGGGCAAATTGTCTATTAAAGTCATTTAGTTAATGACAATACAATTTCATGATCAATATATAGGTCTGAGGTAAAGAATAGGAGTGTATGGAACTCAGGCTACAAAGATCTATTCAAAGTCAAGACCAAACTTAACAGAACTTAATGGTAAGACCCTATTGCTGAAGACACTACATATGTGAGATATAGAACAAACATGGAGAAATCAAGCTGGTACCGACCTCAAAGCTTCATCTCTACTGGCTAGCTTTTATAGTGCTGCAGGGTGATACGCATGCTCTCAGATGAGAGAAGTAATTATCAGCCTTACCCAGCTGTGAACCGTGTGAACCACAGTAATGACTGACCTGGAAAGATATGCCTATTGGTGCAATAGTGACATGTTATAGGAGTAAGCAACCACTTTATGCTTGGATTTAAGACCTTCACAAGATGGAACCCATACCAAACACTCTTTTCAGGGTCAAGAACCTCTGTCTAGAAAGGCTGCAGACTGTAGGGGAGAACCTACTACTATTATCTTGCTAAATGGACATAATTTTAAACTGATTCACAAGAATTTATTGTTATATCCATAGATTAGTACATCTCTCAACTCTTACCAAATAAGCTGCTTCTTACAGCATATGATGATTAACACAGAGACCCACAACTGGTCAACGTGCAGAAAACAGAAACAGTGGCGTGCTCAATCCTAAATGGGACACCTATATCACATCTCTAGCCCTGCCCCCAAGGCTTGGGGATCATTATGGAAGAGGGAGTGGAAAGACTCTAAGATCCAGAGGTGGTAGAAGAATACAGAAAACTGTGTTTTCTAGACAGAACAAGTAAGTTGCACATATGAACCTACAGGGCTGTGACAGCATGCACCAGACCTGCATGCTGCAAGCCAAAAAAAACCCAACATGGAAGGATGAGGTGGGCAGGAAGCCCCAGCCCTAGCTGAGGAGCTGTTGACAACTGATAGCCGTTGGAAGGAGAGTTGGTTTTCTTTAAGGGTGTGATGGCAGGTAGGTTGACCAGGCTCTAAGGTATGGACCCACATACAAGAGAATCTGGGGAACATAAATTAGATTCAATAGGCCTTTAAAAAGAGTAGAAGACATGAAGTGAGGTGTTAGGGAGAAGGGTGTGAGTCTGAGAAGACAGGGAAGGGTTCTGAGGGAGGAGGTCTATATATGATCAAAATACACTGTATAAAGTTCTCAAAGAATCAATTAAAATCTTATTTTTGAAAAGTTCATTATCTAAGGGGCTGGAGAGATGACTCAGCAGTTAAAAGCACTATCTGCTCTTCCAGCTGACAGAGATTCAGTCCTGAGCACCCACATAGCAGCTAACAACCATTCACAACTCCAGTTCCAGGGGATTGGATGCCTTCTGGACTCTGCAGGCATTGCATCACACAGGTGCACTTACATAGATGCAGGCAAAACACTCATACACACAAAATAATAAGACAAAATTAAATTAAAAGGTGAATTGTCTAGATAATACAGGACATTTATCATCAATTCAGTGGTCTCAAGGTGAGAAAGGGTATTGAAAAATACCCTGTGTTTGACTTTTTAATCACTGTGACAAATACCTGGGTGAAACAGTTTAAAGGAAGAAAGGTTTGTTTTGGCTCACAGGTTCAGAGATTTTGGTCCATGAGGCAGGAAGGGCACTGTGGAGCACAGTAACTCAGATTGCTGCTCTCAGGGACTCCTTTTCCCTTTATTCCATTCAGGCCCCAGTTTATGACACAGGGCCACCAACACCAGGGTAGACCTTCCCCTCTTAGTGAATCTTCCCTGGAAACACTCCCATGGACACACTCCCACGGAACATGCTTTGTTCATCTCCTTGGTGCATCTCAGTCCAATCAAGTTAAGAAACAAGATGAACCATTAAAACGCCATCCCCGTTTCTGTGTTTTCTTCCTTCTCATCTAGGTTATACATAGTTGTCATTCACTGATAGGAGGAATTTCTTAATTAAACTGATATTAAGGTATCAAAACCCATCTGCATTGGTCAGTGGGCAGGTGAACAATCATTGGAAACACAGTATTAGGACCTGCGTTGATATTATATATTTCCTTTGTACACCTGTTCATGCTTTGTGTCCTTTTGTTTACTGTGTGTTAGGAATTGTGGTGCCAGAAAAGTTGGAAGCTCAAGGCCATAGATAATTTGGAAGGCTCGTGAGTATATGGTTTGTAAAGTTTGTTTTTCTTGATCAAATGATTTGATATTTTAGCATGCATTGAAATACCCTGATGACTACAAAGCACCTAATATTGAAATCCCTTCAGGAAACCTAACTTTGTTACCCACAAGCCTTGAACACCTTAACCTCAGTCCCTTTTATCTCTCACTCCATCGATTGGTTTTATAATTCAATTTTGATAAAGCAAATTTCCCTGGGAACCCAATTATCTCTTCGAAGCATATCTGAGTGTATAAATATATGATTCAGGAGCTGCTAGATCAGAGAATGAAGAATACTGCATGGTAACTCAAAATATTTCTGACAGTGGGGAGGGAATGTGGGTGGATAGATGAGTGTCAGACAGGCTGTGGAAAAGGGGTGACAGTTGAGCAGATTAGGAATAAATACCCCTTCCCCAGGTGTTTGGAATGGGACCCACTGTTCCTGGCAAAGAGATTGGCTTGAATGTTCAAAATAAGGGGAAACGTAAGTGTGGATTATATGAGAGGCAGGGAGACTGGCATTGCTGGCTAACATGTGCTGGAGGAACGACACAAATGTATAGCAGGTGCTGTGCTGGGCAGTGACCACTGGCTGTGAAGAGCAGAGATGACTTGGGAAGATAGGCTGGAGCCAGGAGAGGGGCTGGAAGGCTTGTGTATCAATGCGTCTAAGTGCATGCATTTTTGAGGACAATGTAGATGGAGTTCACTGTGGTTCTGAACTGATAGTTAAATGCAGGGTGGGGGTGCAAAAAGATCTGTAGAGACTGGATTAAAGAAAGGAAGGACTAGAAGGTCCTTCAGTCATCCGCAATGGGGTAGCTGAAAGGGGGACACAGCAGGAGAAAGTACTAGTGGTGTGTGATTTAAAGGAACCCTGTTGACGTATCTGGCCCTGTTTCTTGGCACACACAGGATCATCCAGTGCTCTCCAAGGCTGGAGGAAGGTGGTGGGGGCTAGTGGAGGGCAGCCCTGCTTCATCGCTTCCCATGAGAAATCTCCCCAGGTTCCGAGTCTTCGTGTCTTCACCTGCTCCAATTTGCAAGGCATTTAAAAACCTAAAAACAACCTAAATCAGACTCTTTCTTGGAGCTGAAATTGCTTTAGCAAAGATAATGGCTCCTTTTAGTTTTCAGAGTCTCATCTTCTCTTCCAAAGGTTAAAAATAGAAAATAGATTAAAACCCTGAGTATGAATCCTAAAAAGGATTTCCATTCCCTCCCTGTGGAGTGAAAAATTTAAAGGGCTCTGGGATTAGAAACTGCCTAAGTAATGCTCAGGCTTGGGGTCTTTTGCAGCATGGATCATTGCTGCTCAGCAGGTCACTTCTGTTTTGCTGAGGAGACATGCTTCTAATCACTTCTATTATTATTTCGGGTTAGCTGGGGGTGGAGATGGTGAGAAAGGAGAAAAGGGGAAGTCTAGATCAGCCATTGCTTCCGAATGAACTTGGTTTCCAGGGAAGACGTCTGTTCTACTAGCTTCACCTCTTTGGGGCATGCCTGGTACAGCAGAGTCTTCTTTCCATTTCAGGGAAACCTTGCAGCCACCTTTGTGCTGCTGTTCCAATCCTGATGGGCCCATTCTGTTGAACACCCACCTTGCAGAGGCTCCCTTAGCTTCACTATCCCCGGAGCTCCTGGCTGGGGGCTCTAAGTGAGCCATTAGGTTTATGTGGCTTGGATGAGTCAAATAATCCTGTCTGGAAATAATGAAACTTGGTTCCTATGACTCATCTAAAAATATCTCCTAAGCCTTCTTAGCTCCAGACCCACAGATATTAACTGTGGACTGGGGGCAGCTCAGGCCATTTAGTCTAGGTGGTTATATAAATTACAAAAACACCCGGTGCTCTCCAAGGCTGGAGGAAGGAGGTAGGGGCTGGTGGAGGACAGCCCTGCTTCTTTGGTTCCCATGAGAAATACTGTCTTATGGGGGAGACAATGAGGCTCATATCATCATGCCTCAAATCTCCTTTTCTTTTCTTTTTTTAAAAATATTTTTATTTATTGTTTTTATTTTATGTGTATGCATGTACTGCCTGCATGTATGTGAGTGCACCCATGTCATGCAATGCTGTGGAGGTCAGAAGAGGGATTAGGATTTCCCTGGAACGGGAGTTAAGGATGGTTTGTAGCCGCCATGTGGGTGCTGGGAATTGAATCTGGTCCTCTGCAAGGACAGTCAGTGCTCTTAACCACTGAGCCATCTCTCCAGCCCCTCAAATCTCCTTTTCAAACTTTCTGAAACTGCTGATGAAATCATAAGTTGTTGTTGTTATCTTAGGAAGATGTTGTTCTAAAAAATAAGTAGCCACTGATTACTTTCCAAAAGTCCTTTGGGATACAATTATTACTTTAAGTTTTCTCTTTAGGTTCAATTTTTTTAGAGCCAGGAACAGTCTGTTTGGAATTGCAATAACAAGTTGTTTTCTACTACCTGGTCTCCCCTTCTCTCTTTTCTCTCATAGGTAATTAATACCTGACTTTCCTCTAGAAAGCCTATCAGCCCATATGTCCCTTTTCTCAATGCCTAATGCCGTTTTCAGGCTTTCTCGATAATAAAATCACAATTATGTTTGTGTACCAACAGACAAACTGCTAGCCTTAGGACTGTCCTTCTAGTTGGAGATGGCATGCAATGCCATTCTGCTCCTTCACAGTAAGACTAGCTGGAAGTGAAAAGGAAGTTAGCTGGAGACTTCTGGGAGATTTTTGGAAGTGCATGATAAAAGAAGACATAAGAGCTAGTGTACTGGTGGTGTATGCTTGTAATTCCAGCACCTGGTAGATAGAGACAGGAGGATCGGGAGTTCAAGGTCAACCTTGGATAAAGAGCAAGTTCAAGATCAGCCTGGGCTATATGTGATCTTTCTGGAAAAAAGGCTGGAGGAGTGGGGGACACGTGCTGAAGCAGATCCTTCCTCTTTCCTCCTCCCTTGGATGCAGACATGATGGCTGGGTTGCATTTTATCTATTGGAAAAGCTGACAGACCAACAACAGTTCATAAATGCTTCATTTCCCCGATGTTGCAGGTTTCCTCATGGGTCCAGCCCATGAGGGGCTGCAGGGAACAAGGGTTCTGGCCAAGGTGGGGGTGAGCGGCATGGAGTCAACACACAGACACTGGGAGTAGGGTGGAAACAGGCACTAGGTGAGGTGCTGCAGACTGGTTTATTGCTGGAAAGGGAAGGCCTTATGTATCTCTTCCCCTGCCCCCAGTGTGCCATAAACTGGTGTTTCGCTCCCTGAGAGATCCCGTCATCCAGGCCGCTCACAGCATCAGTCTCTAGGTCTGGGGGCAGATTAGGTTGGCTCTTTTGCGGAAGTGTGGGCTGCACTCTCAAGGCGGAAGCTGTGTTCTCTAGTGCAGCCTGTGCTTAGGCCTGGCACTTCCTCTCCTACACCCTGAGTCACTGATTTTAAGCAGGTGATTGCTTACGTCCAGATATATTATAATGTGTATTAGTTAGGTATCATTAGAGGGACAGCACTGACAGAATGAAAATATGTGAGAAGAGATTTTATTAGACTGGCTTACAGGCTATGGTCTGAATAATCTAACAAAGGCCATCTCACACTGGAGAGGCTGAGAATCTGGTAGTTGCTCAGCCCCCTAGGCTGGATGCTGAAGGCCTGAGGGATTCCTTGAGAGCTTTTTCCCTTTAGTTTATGTTGGAAGCCTCAGAAGCTTGTTCTAACATAGGCAAAGGATGTCACAGCAACAGAATAGATGAACTTGCCAGAAGGAATGAAGGCAAGCAGGCACAAAGCAGGTTCCTTCTTCTGTCCTTTCATCTGGGCTGCCACCAGAAGGGGCCACCCACATTGAGGATGAGTCTTCCTAGTTCAAATAATCTGATCAAGAAGGTCCCTCATTTTAGTTGATTCCAGATCCAGTCAAGTTGACAACCAAGATTAGCCATACACAGTGTGAGAAAATCAAACTCACACTTTGCTAAGCCACTGTTAGCAAGGCTTTGCTAGTTGCAGACGAATGTGTTTCTGACTGGTACAGGTGATGTATCACTAACAGGAAGTGATCTACTAAGGAAATGTGTTCCCAGAGGGCAAGCCACTCCATGCTCACTTCTACATCAATGGAGGGCACCAAAAAGAACAAAATCTAAGAAAACTGGCTTAGCTAGTAAAGACTTTGTCCTTCTTCCGAGGACAGGGAACCTTGCTATACGTTTCCAAAGGAATACAGTAAGTGCATGGACTGATGGCCAAAACCACTTCTCCCTTTTTTTCTAGTGACTGTTTTAATAGCAATTATCTTGCTTTATTTTCTCCACTAGTATACATTGGCATTCTGATGGATGGTTACATGTCATTTGCTCAAAGACCACAGATCATGAAGAGCCATACTCAATCCCACAAAGGGGAAAATCCATATCAAAATAAAGCCTGGGCTTGCGATGGGATGAAGTAAGGAGAAAAGATTTTGGGTTGGCTCTCTTTCAAGATTGACACAACTGCATTTAGTGCTGCATATCAGGCAGCTACATTATGTTGACAGGGTATTTCTGCAGCTGGGAAGAAATTTGTATTGAAGAGGAGCATCCATGCAGTAGACTGTAGTGGACGTCCATTCTTGTAATCTCAGTGTCTATTGCTCTGGTATAATATTCAGACTTTTCAAAAGAGAACTATCCCTCCCCTCTCAGTCAACATACTAAGGGAAATGGGGGGATGCAGCTGGTCAAATCTCCAGACTCATAGAGGGCAGGTTAAAGAGAGGAGCGATGGGAAGAACATTTAGCAGACCAGGCTAGGGAGAATCGGGGACAAGAGGAAACTGGGGGATGTTTCTGGAACTATTTCCCGGCACTCATAGGATTTATTTCCATAAAAAAATGATTGCTTCTTTAAGCCAGTACATTTGATGGTTTTCTTACATAGCAAGAGATAATAATAACAGAACCTCACCAGACAGCAAAGACTTCTAGAGAAGAGACTGAAAAGAAATCTTTGAGGTATGTCTTTATTTGAGAAGAGAGATGTCAACTTCATTCTCCTCCTCCTTGAAATAGTTACAGAACCAAAGGCCTGTGAGAAAGGTGTAATTAGAGCCTTCTCTTCCTCCCACCCTCACATCCAACCACATAGAGGAACTGGGAAGGAGCATGCCTAGCTGCAGGTGTCCTTGACATGAGCCATGCGTGGGTTGTGTGAACTTCTTTCCTCTTTTGAAAAGGCTTTCTTCTTCAGTGCCAAGGGAGTGCCTGGATGGAACACCGATCCAATCTGGCACTTTGGTTGTGTGAACTGAGGGGAGCAGGGCCTTTACAGTCCCATCTGATAACTGGAATGCATTTCTTCAAGGCCCACCCACAATCAAGATGCAGAGAAAGTTCAGGTGGAGCTGGAATAACCAGGGCAGACACAGAAGAGAAATCCTCTGCCCTGAGAGGAAGTGGGCCCAGCACAGAGAGTACTTTGAAGTCCTCAGCAAAGAAGGGAAAAGACTATTGTTCCTACATGGCTGGCTAAGTGCATGTACTGATTCTACAAATATACCCCAAGCTAGTATGGGGACTTCTTAGATGTTAGAATATTATTTATTTTGGGGGCTGGAGAGATGCTAAGCAGCTAAGAGCACTGTCTGCTCTTGCAGAGGACCCAGGTTTGATTCCCAGCACCCACACGGAGGCTAACAACCCTCTGTAACTCCAGTTCTGGGATCTGACACCCTCTTCTGACCTCTGCTGGCATTGCATGACATGGGTGCACCTACCTACATGCAGGCAATATACTCATACACATAAAATAAAAATAATAAATAAAATATTTTTTTAAAAGAATATTTATTTTTAAGAAGCTCTGGGGCTGGGGAGATTGCTCAGTGAATAAAAGTGCTAGCCACATAAGCCTGATGACCCAAGTTTGATCCCCCAAACCCATGTAAAAAGCCAGATGGGGTTGCATGCATCTGTAGTTCTAGCACTCCTAAGGCGAGATGGGAGATGGAGAGAGGGGAGTTACCTGGAAGCTTATGGGCCAGCTAGCTTGGAGTACTCAGCACAGTAGCAGAAACAAGAGGGACCCTGCCTCAACAAGGTGGAAGACAAGAACTGACTCCCCACAGTTGTCCTCTGACTTCCACACATGCACCATGACATGTGTGCACCTGCACTTGCACACTCTAGTTAATAAATAAATAAATTTTTAAATATATTTTTGTTTTATGTGTATGAGTGTTACCTTTGCATGTATGTAAGTGTATCCGTGTTGTGCAGTACCCATGGAAGCCAAAAGAGGGTGCTGAATTCCTAGAACTGGAGTTATAGATGGTTGTTAGCTGCCATGTGGGTGCTAGGATTTATACCCAGATCCTCTGCAAGAGCTGCCAGTGCTCTTAACCACTGAGCCATCTCTCCAGCCACAGTAAATAATTTTTAAAAGGAGTCTTTATAGCTATACATATACAATCTGAAGCAAATTTAGATAAAATGATAGGATATTTTGGACATGCTCCAAAATAATTCTGGGATGAGGGACTATAGCTATTGGAGGACTGAGCATGAATAATTCAGCCATTGTGACTAGAAGACAGGTAGATACATGAGCCCTCACTCTAATTTTATTTTATTTCATTTATTAGTGGGGGATATGTGCTTAGGTGTGTATAATATGTGGGTATGGGTGTACACACCACAGAGCTCATGTGGAGGTAAGGGGACAAATGTGTGGAGTCTGCTCGCTCCTTCCACCTTGACATGGCCTCTGGGCATGGAATGCAGATTGTCAGACTTGCACAGCAAGTGCTTTTACCTACTGGGTCATCTGGCTGGACCTCTACTTTTAATGTACTTGGAATTTCTCATATCCAAATGGATATCAACACTTCTGGGTGAGGTGTGCGTGGTTTATAAGTAGGACCTGCAAAGGCCAGGAGACTTAAAGTCCTCATCAAGTGGCTTCCAGCCCCTCATCCATCTACAGAACTCCCTGTAACTACTTTTCTTTTTCCGAGACAGGGTCTTCCTGTAGTCCCAGCTGGCCTGAACTCACTGTGTAGACCAGGCTGGCCTTGAACTCACAGAGATCCTCCCGCCTCTGCCTCCCAAGTGCTGGGACTAAAGGCGTGTGCCACCATGCCCAGCCCTGTGACTACTCTTGACTCCATGTGTCCACACACCTGATTATACCTTCCTTTCTCTTAGTGCCAAAGCCATGGAAGGCCCATCTTTCATTCCCTCCAACCCAGTCTCATCATACCCTTTCTTCCACACACCACCCTGCCTTGGGCCCTACCACACCAGCCTTCTCTCAAGTCCTCCTGCTCATCATCCTCTTTCCTGCCTCAGGACCCTTGTTCTTGCATTTTTTTTTCTTCTGGAATGTTCTCCCACCCTTCCTCAGTCAATTAACTCCCTTTCTTTCCACTTATGCATCAGAACTACTTCTGTATCTCCTTGTGGTAGGCAGAATGACCCCCAAAAGGAGAGAATTCTGGGTTAGTTACCTAGTTGGATCAATGTTTTCACAAAGGTCCTTCTAAGATAGCAGTGAGAGAGTCAGAGTAACCATGGAAGCAGAATGACTGTCAGCTTTGAAGGTGGAAAGAAATAAGGAGCACAGGCTTCTAGATGCTGGAAAAAGTGAGGAACAGAGCATCCTCTAAAGGCTCCAGATAAGATGCAGCCCTGCCCTTGGTTTCAGCCTAGTGAGACCCTTGTTAGACTTCTCACCTCAAGAACTGTTGGGGAATAAACTGTGCTGTTTAAGCTTGAAGTTTCTGGTGATTTGTTATAGCAGATATAGATTACTAATAATTTGAGGAAGACTTTCCTGGCTGCTGATCCCCCATCCACCCATAGATAAGGAGCTCCTCCCATGCACAATCATAGCCTTCACTGCAGTGTGCAAATGTATGTTGGGGTAATTACTTGTGTGGTATTCATTCATTCATTCATTCATTTAGAGATATAGTCTCATTATATAGCTCAGGCAGCCTAGAACTTTATGTTGCTCAGATTGGCCTCAAACTCACAAACTCTCCCTCTCAGTCTCCTAAGTTTAAATATTACAGGTGTGAACCACTATGCCTGGATCTGTATCACTGTATGCCTGGCTTTCCCCCACTAGACTTAGATTCTGAGCTTTAGAAGAGCAACAGTTTTAGTGATGAGCTCACTAATAAGTGCTCAGAGTACAGCCCTTGCTCCAATGAGGGAGCTTGGGGACTGCCTGTGGCTAGCTTAAGGACTTAAAGGAATTTGGGCTTTAGTGAACATTGCTTAATGGGAAATCACTATGTTTTTCTAGTAGGAAAGAGGTGTTAGTCACTTTTTATCACAGTGACAAAATACTTAAGAAAACAATTTTAGGAGGAAGGGCTTATTTGGGCTCATGGTTTCAAAAGTTTCAGGTCATGGTCAGCAGGTTCCATTGTTATAGGCCTGTGATGAGGCAGAATCTCATGGTGGAGGGAACACAGTGGAAGGATAGTAGAGCAGAGCTGCTTACCTTATGGTGGCAGGAAGCTGAGAAGGAGGAACAGGGACAAGACATATGCTTCAAAGGCATATGGCCCAGGGCCCTACTTCCTTCAACCAGCTCCCATATCCTAACAACCCATTCAGAATGAACTCACCAATGGATTTACCCCTTGATGAAGCTACTGCTTCATGATCTAATCACATCTCAATAACACCACCAACTGGTGACCCAGACTTCAACAATATAAACCCTTTGAGAGGACACTTCTTATCCAAACACATCCAGATACATCATTGAACTTGAACGTTGGAAAGGTTAACCAGGTCCCAGACCAGAGGCTAGAATGGAGGTGGGATGGGTCCAGAGGCAGAGAGAGCCACTGGAAAGGCACAGTAATACTCTTGACTGAAATGCGGGTACAGTTTGAGATGCTGGAGATGAGATGGAGAGTCATAAAGGTCCTATTTAAAATCCACACTGGGTAGCACTTGGCAGGTGGTTTGAAATGAAATTCCTACCTGAGCAACAGATGAATAGAGAAAGGCACCCTAATCAGAGGAAGGGAATGCCAGAGGTTTGGAAACCTTGGTGAGCTTGTGACCAGTGTCCCTCATGTCCTGAATTTCACTAAGTGACAGTCCTGGGTGCTGAGGGCCAGAAGAGCAAGTAGCCTTTCTTTCTCATCCTGTAACTCCGTGATAGCCAGAGCGGAGCAGTGCATACAGATGCTATGTGGTTTCTGTTTAATACAAGGGGAAGGTGGGTCCTCATTTGCTAAATACGCAGAACAACAGAACAAGATGAAGTAGTTGGAATGAAATCCAAACTCCTGCTTGACTGCCGGAGTCAGGCATTCTCTCTCTTGACAAGCTCATTACTGTTGCATCAGCTTCCTGCTGTTCTTCAGACTCCAGATTCACTCCTCCTTAGACCAAGTGAAGCTGCCATTTCCTCTGCTGGGGACACCTTGTCCTTATGTCTTCAGTGTGTGTCTTTACTTCATGAAGTTCCTCAGCAAGGCCTTTCCTAACTGCTCAGAAATAGCTCCCAGCCCCCGCCATAGCTCTATCCCTTTGTACAACTATGCCCTTCATGACACTAAGTACTCCCTGTGATCATTAATATTGATTTTCAACTTGACAGGAACTGGAACCACTGAAGAGACAAGCCTTTAGGTATGTCTGTAAGGAATTATCTAGATTAGGTTAATTGAGGTGAGAGGACTCACTCTAAATGTAGGTTGGGGTCCTGGACTGAATAAAAAGGAGAAAGAGCTAAGTACCAGCATTCATCTCTCTCTGCTTCCTGATTACTGAGATATTGTGGCCAGCCACATCAGGGTCCTGCTGCCACACTCTCCTTGTCTGATAGAATATATCCCCTGGAATTGTAGCCCTTCCTTCTGGGCAGGTTAACCAAAACTAAGGATGTATGAAGAAGCTTTATAAAAATCCGCTAGTTTGAAAGCTAAATAAAATATAATTTAAAAATGAAGAAGAAATGGAGTTTGAACAGAGGTATCCTACATGGGTGGACAATGCAGATCCCAGAAAACATGGATTATTAAATGAAAATATCAATGCCAGTCACTGTTACCTCCCTATGAATTATTGGTCAGAGAAGCCCCATAGGTACTTAAAGCAACACCATAACTAGATGCTTAAGAACCTATCACTGAAGATATTGCACACATTGGTTGCAGGATACAGAGAAATCAATCTTGAACTGATCAAGAAACTCTCCCTCTGGCTAGCTTTCATGGTACTGGAAAGTGCTATACAGGCTGGGGAGAGTAAAAGACAGCAAAGGTCTTACTCAGCATGCTACAATACCAACCTGCAGGAAAGATATTCCCACTGGTGCAGTAGTGGCATGATTGTTATGGTAACCAACCACTTTCTAATTGGCATTGAGAACTGCTCCACAGAAGGTAATTCATACCTGGTGCTATAAACTTAGTCAGCAGCCCATTGACCACAGGGAGAACCTACTGCTGTTGTTTTGCTAAATGGTCATGTTGTCAAAACTGCCTTTGAAATATTTATGTTTTATACCCATAGATTTGTGCTGCTCTCAGCCTTGATCAGAGCAGCTCCTTTTTGCAGTCAGTAATGGTTAATACAGACTCATAACTGTTCAAAGTGCTAAAAATAAGTAACAGTGAGTGTTCAGCCATAGAAGGAACATCTGTATCAAACTCCCACCCCAAGGCTCAGGGAACATCGCTACTGGAGAGAAAGCAGAAAAAATATAAGCGCCAGAGGATGGGAGGGGTGCTGCGACATGCTGTCTTCTGACGTGACGTGACTATTGCACTCAGGAACTCACAGCAGCTGTCGTCACCTGCACAAGAATTGCACAAGACAGAGTCAGTTAAAATTCCAGCATTGATGGGGGAGGGGCTACCAAAACTCCACAGCAAGCAGAGGCGCTATTGGCAGTTGATGACTGCTGGGAGCTGGGAGGGGGAGAGTCAGTTTTCTTTGGGGATGTGGTCATTGGTAGGTTGTTCATGTCCCAGTGGATGGCCCCACACCCATGCGCATATGGGAAACACTAATTGGACTCAGTGTATTATTAAAAAAAATAAAAGAGGACATGAAGTTTGGAGGGAGATGTATATGGGGAATTGGAGAAAAGAGGGGATTGGGTGGATATAAGGTATATATTATATATATTATATATATATGAAATCTTCAAAGAATAAATTTAAAATAGTATTAAAAAATTCTTTTCTTTCTTAAGTTGCTTTTGTCAGGTATTTTGTCACAGTGGGAAAAGTAACTAATATACTCCTCAAATAGAATTACTGTCGTTGTTTGTGTAATGAGAACTGTACTAAGGAAGTTCCTCATTTTGTGAATATCTAGACTGTACCTATATAAGCCTAGATAGTATAGGCCAGTCTCTAAGTGGGGCCTCTCAATGCAATCAAGGGATGCAGAAATGGGTAATACTGTTGCTGCTACAGCAGACTGTTTATAGTAAATATTATTTTTTAATAACTAGGAATAAATTTTAGGATATGGATTGATGGCTCAGTGAGTTAAGTGCTTGTCATGCAAACATGAGAT
Organism: Nannospalax galili; assembly: GCF_000622305.1. Taxonomy (NCBI): domain Eukaryota; kingdom Metazoa; phylum Chordata; class Mammalia; order Rodentia; family Spalacidae; genus Nannospalax; species Nannospalax galili. The sequence goes on from NW_008347292.1 coordinate 883,976, forward strand.
CTGGAGTTCAGATCCTCAGCACCCATGTAAATGCCAGGTGGGCATGGTGGCCTACCTGTAATCCCAGAAATCTGGAGATAGGAGATCCTTGGAACAAGCTGGCTAGGTAGACTAGCCAAATTGGTGAGCTCTGGGTTCAGGGAGAGACCCTGCCTCAATATATAAGATGGAAAGCAATCTAGGGAGACACCCAACACTGACCTCTGGCCTCAGCGTGTACTTGCCCACACATATGCAAACATGCCCATCACAAACACATACACTCATAAAAGGAATATATTTTAAAATAAAAAATTTAAAGGTGATATAATGGGCCTGGTGAGATAGCTCAGCATTTAAGAGTGCATGCTGCTCTTACAGAGGACCTGAGTTCAGTACCCATGTCAGGTTGCTCACAGCTACCTATAACTCCAGCAGGACTACCTATAACTCCCTCTGGACTCACTTGTACTAAACAGGAACATACCCCTGACACATGCATACATATAATTAAAAATAATTACAATTTTAAAAAATTATTTTTAATTTTATGTGTATGAGTGTATTGCCTGCATGTACGTAAGGGCACCTGCATTGTGCAATGCCCAAGGAGAGCAGAAGAGAGTGTCAGATTCCCCTGGAACTGGAGTTATGCATGGTTGTCAGCTGCTATGTGGGTGCTGGGAATCAAACCCAGATCCTCTGCAAGAGCAGTCAGTGCCCTTAACCACTGAGCCATCTTTCCAGCCCCAATAATTACAATTTTTAAATTAAAAAGATAATATAATTATATAACCAGTAACATAGCATCTTGTGATCATTAAGCATAATGCATTGTATGTGCTATACTTCATACAACCAACAGCAGTGGCAGGTGGTTTACATCATGACATCATGAGGTGATAGGAAATGTTTACGTCATGACATCATGAGGTGATAGGGAATGTTTGGTCCCATTGTAGTTGCATGGGGCCACCATTATACATGTAATTCATCATTGTCTCAAAACATCATGAAGTGGTGCACAGATGTGTAGAATTATCATTGTATTATCTGTCTTTCCTGCTCCATCTGTGGCTAAAGACTGCCTGCTCTTGTTTCCATTGTAGTCTCAGGACTGGAGCACAGGAGTACAGTGGAAATATTGACTGAAGGAGTGAGTGGGCAGATGGATCAAAGACTGTTTTCTTCTTTCCCTGCTTCCCATGGTGCTTTTGACCTAGAGGTCTTCAAATATTTGTAAAGTTAACCAAGGGCTACATTCTCCACACTAAAAATCTGAAACAGAACCTGAAAGCTTGTATTAGCCCCCTGCAAAGTGGTTACTGTTTCTCTTTATTCCCAAATAACCCCTTTCATCTGCACGCTGCATGAAGTTCCTTCAGAATTTGTTGCAGAGCCTAACAGAGCAGTCAAGTGCTTGCTGCCAGTTGCAGCTTGGTCTGGAAGCCCTTGGCTGACGGCTGAGGAAAGGAGGGTAGGGACGGGGTGTGCTTGGGCTCAGCCATGGCTGAAGCTGTCAGTTCTGTCCTTAAGCAACGGGAACCTTGGGTTTGTTTTAATATTCATCTTCTCGGACTCTCATCGGCACTTCCTCCATCTTCCCTGCTTTCCATAAGCCCATGACCTTTTCTCCTCTGTCTGGTCTGTAAATCTACTCTGCATATTTTAGACTGGCTTATCACCCCAGCCGAGTCCCAATTTTGTCAGACTGTAACAGGAACTTGGCAGCTGTTCTTTGTGTACTTTCTTGACGCAACAGATCTTTTAAGAGGTCATAATACAGACATTTAACCAGCCCTGAAAGGGTATCAGACCCCAGTATTCTCTGCGGAGATTTGGTTGAGTAAAGTATCCTCTCTGAAGCCAGTTCTTGTCAAAATGTGGTTTTAAAGTTATGATTTGTTAATCCCAGCACTTCAGAGGCAGAGGCAAGAAGATTTCAAGTTTAAGTCCAGGCTGAGCTAGACCCTGAACAACAACAAAAACCCACTCAGGTCCTCGATATGGCTCAGTGGGTAAAATCACTTACTGTGCAAGCTTAACAGCCTGAGTTTGATCCTTAGAAACAATGGTAGAAGGAGAGAACCAGCTCCCAAAAGTTGTCCTCTGACCCCCACAAGCTCACTGTGTTATGTGTGCACCCTCACAAACACATACACCTCTCTTACAATAATAATAATGATAATAATAATAAATAAAACTTTTCAAAAGATTCTCATGTAACCATCTGGTAAACAAATATACAAGACTAACTCCCTAAGGAAGGAATCTGCAGTATTGATGAGTAATGTTCAAAGAACATTGAAAACAAGATATTTAGCAACAGATACTATTTCAAAAAGAAATATGGATAAAACTCTGCTGAGATATGAAATTGAAGAGTGTCATATAGGGCAACATAACTTTTGGTGCTATCTTTTCTGTGGGATGGAAACAATTTGCATCTCCTTTGAACAAAAAATTTTTCAGATACTTTATTATTCTTTACTATATGTGTATAAGTGTATTACCTGCATGTATGTAAGTGTACCTGTGTCGTGCAATATCCTCAAAGTTCAGAAAAGGGCATTGGATACCCTGGAACTGGGGTTACAGATGATCATTAGCTGCCATGTGGGTGCTGGGGACCAAACCCAGGTCCTCTGCAAGAACTTTTAACCACTGAGTCATCTCTCCAGCCCCTGAACAAAATTCTTTAAAACTTTAATAAATCTTTCTCAAACTAACGTAGAAATTGTACTAATTCCAACACAATAAATAGCAAAAAGTTATATTAGGCAAAGTCACACTTTCCTAGAGAATTAAGCACTCTGAGAATGTCTATTAGACAATATTCCAATTTGATTTTAAAGGACACACAATAATCCTTGCTTTTTTTTTCTAATTCTGAGTAATTTTCTTAACAGTTTGCTTGTATAAAAGAAAATATAGGGGTTTGGAGAGATGGCTGAGCAGTTAAGAGCACTGTCTGTTCTTGCAGAGGACCCAGGTTTGACTCCCTGCACCCACATGGTGGCTAACAACCATCCATAACTCCAGTTCCAGGGGATCCGACACCCTCTTCTGATCTCTGCAGGCATTGCACAACACAGGTACACTTAGACATGCACAGGCAATACACTCATGCACATAAGATCATATAAAAAATCATAAATAAATAATTTTTAAAAGAAAATATGGAAAAACATGTTGCATAGCCTACAAAGGAGAGAATATTGAGTTACATATAAGGCCCTTCCTCCTTAGTGAACTAGAATGATAGTTCACCAAGCTACCGATAACCACTGATTCCTTCTTAAACATGCATAACATTATGAGCATCTTTCAAGGTTATGAAGATACCGACCTCTTTTCTTTTTGATCCAGTTCCCAGGGCTTGGTAGCTGCTTCCTGTCATCACTGTTTCGGAGTCACCTCAAGTTTCTCTTTTTGGCTTCCCTTCAATGTCTGAGTCATAAATTCATATGCAATGTTTTCCATTAAAATAGTAAGTATGGAATTTATTTTCCTGACTTGACCTTAACTCCTACAATTGGAATAGGAATGTATATTTCCTTGATTTCTTTTTTAAAGACTTATTTTATTTTATGGGGCTGGAGAGATAGCTCAGCAGTTAAGAGCACTGGCTGTTCTTACAGAGGACCTGGGTTTGATTCCCAGCACCCATATGGCAGTTAACCATCCATAACTCCAGTTCCAGGGGAATCCAACACTCTCTTCTGACCTCCATGGGCATTGCATGACATGGGTGCACTTATACACATAAAATTAAAATAATAAAGATTTATTTTATTACTTATGTATGCATGTGTATCTGTGTGTATATGCACGTGTGTAAGGATGCCCCTGGAGGCCAGAAGAGAGTTTCGGATACCCAGAGCTGGAGTTACAGACAATCATAGCACTGACATGGGTGCTAGGAACTGAACTCCAGTCCCTTCAAGAACAGCAAGTACTCTTAATCACTGAGCCATCTCTCCAGTACATTCCTTTTTTTAAAAAAAATGGTAGTTTTCTATTGAAAACATGCTTTGACTCCTAAAATTTTAGTAATTATTATATTCAAAACTGTTTCTCTTACTACTTCTAGAAAGCACTGTTGAATTTTTCCCTACTAACAGCACATTCTCAAGGTACTTTGTGTGTATTACCTTGCTTCAGCCTCAAAGTAATCATATGGTCTGTTTATTATCTTTATTCTCATTTTAAAGACGAAGGTAGTGAAGCCCAGAGAGTCTGAGTGGTGCCCAAGATGGTCCCACTAACAAACAGCAGGTCTGAGAATCAAGCTGAGCCCACCTAAACCCACTCTTCTGCATGAACTGTAATGCACAGGTTCTGGCCATTATTCGTATTGTGATTATGCAAGAAATAAACAGGGCAAAGTTTTATTTTTCCAATTGGAAAAGAAAACCTATGAGCAGTTGAAAGCCTGGAGAAGAATCACCGGGGACCCAGAGAGAAAACATACAATGTCCTCCCATGGCATGTTCCTTCAGGACCATGGACAGTGGCCAATGTTCTGCTCAGAGCGCCATGATCCGAAATCGCTGGCCTACTCCACGGCAAGGCAAAGCACCTCTTCTACCGTGCATACTGCTTTGTATCCATCAGAAGGCCATGAGCTTTAGAGAGGTTCTTGGGTAAGGAGATGCAGGTGAGTTTTGACTGCCAATCTGAGTAATCTGGTACAGGGCAGTGACTCTCTGAAGAGCTACCCTTTAAATGTTTGCTATGGGCTCCAAGTGATTCTGTTCCCACAGGTCATTGTTAAAATTTCAAATTTATTCCAGAATTCAATAGCAGAAAACCAGGTACAACAAGAATGAGACCAGGCAGGATATCTGAAGCCAGAGATAATTTCAAGAATTTGGATGGTAATCCTAAGGGACAGTCTTCAAAGCCTGAGGATGTGAGGTATGTAAAGAAAAGGTTAAAGGATAGCTTAAGTGCAGAGGCTACAAGTGAAGTGAATTCTAAGACTTGACCATGTTGCCTGAGAGTGGCCCCAACCATAGTTCTGTGATGATGGAGGCAGATTTACAGCAATAAATTACAATGATGAAATTCCTGCCTCTACAATTGCTAGACTTCGATCTTGAAAACAGAAGTTGCATTTAATTCAACTTTGGGTCCTTAGTTCTAAGTGCAGGGTGCAAGGTGATTGTATATTGAACCAAACCATCTACAGATTCTATGAAACCTTGGCCCACACCTTCCAGAACTGTATGAGACTATTTTCTCATTTGTAAAATAAGGTCATGCTTTCCTCCCATAGTTATTGTGAGGATCAAGTAAAATAATCCAGGGGGTGAGCTTTATGATGCAGTAGCTATGATGCAAATCAATCAGCTCCTGCTTTTGTGTTTGAGAATTGGGCATATGGTGGAATCCACAGGACAAGGTTTTTTGGAAACAGGAGTAGATTTTAAAGACTGTCAATAAAATGCTGCATGAATCCAGAACTTTACACCTCCAAAGCAGGATTTATGACATTTTTTCTTTCTTTTTTATATTTCCATGAAATTAAAAAAGTAACTAACAAGCAGTAAACAAATTCCACTTTATAAGTACTTTGTTCAATTTAGTGAACACAAATATAACCCGATTGCCTGTAGAAGGAAGGCCTTCTCCTCCTGAGTTGTGTGTATGGTCATGTTTGTGAGGGTACATGTGGCATATGTGTGTGGTGGCTAGAGATCAACCCTGGGTGTGTGGCTCCTCAGGAGCTGTCCATCTGGTTTTATGAGACAGGATCTCTCAGAGGGACCTGGAACTCACCAGTTAGGCTAGGCTGGCTGCAGGGATCCTGCTATTTCTTCCTCCTCAGAGCTAGAATTAGAAGCATGCACCACCCCTTCCAGTTTTTCACATGGTTGTTGGGGACCAAACTCAGGTCCTCATGCTTGTACAGCAATAACTTTAGCCACAGATCCATCTTGCCAGATTCTGATTTTTTTATTTGTTTGAAAAGTCAATAGCTGGCACTGCTTTAAAATCAAGCATTCAAACAATCCCACCAAACTCCACCAGGAGATGTAATCTCTTGACTTCCAAGTCCAGGCCAAGATATCAACAAGATGCTGAAATCACTTGAAAGCTGTGTAGTATAACGAGACTACAGTGTCTGAAGGGGAGAGAGAAGGGAGAAAGACAGATGAGGAAGGGGAGAGAGACAGAAGCTTCCTGATCAAAAGGTCAAAAGCTTCCTCAGTCTCAGGAAACATAGAAGTGTTTCCATTTTGGGATGACTGCTATTTAGGATTAAAATATCCACTTTGAGGTTTTAAATAGATGAGTGCCAAAGTGACCCCACTGATGTCACTCTGGAAAGACACATTAGGTGACACTTCACCACGTTCTTTCCAAAGATGTAAATGTTATTTGTTTCAAACAAGGAAAGGAACAACAATGGTCTAAGTCCCATTTCCCAAGCTATTCTTTTTCTGGGACGAATTAAATGTAGTTTGCACTAACAGATATTCAAAGGTGTTTAATCCACTGCCTCTCATAAAATAAGGCATTTTTTAGGCTGGCACATTTACAAATAAAGAAAAACATAACCTGTAATCCCTCATGAACTGGAGCCACTGTTCAGCTCCATTTTATGAAATGACACTCTGGAGTACTTTCTCATGAATGCATAAACAGAACACAGCCTGGGAAGCCCAGGTAGGTGCAGAGCATAAATATTACATGGGATAAATTAGCCAGGCCCCACAAGGAAGCACATCTCAGCCTCCTACCCTAGAGAAAAGGATGAAGAGGAAATTGATATAGACAAGTAACGGGTCACTTGATGGCTTCTGAGGAGTCTGGATCATGCAGACAGAGCATATTCAGGCCTGCAGAGGAAGCAGGGTGGGAGAGAAGAGGGAATGGAGATGAGTGCTGTATTGCACAGGGCAACACCCATGGATGCAAGACCCAGATCATTATTATCAACCCTGATTGTTTTTTCTTGGGAAGCAATAGAATGAAAGTGCTAAAATTGTAATATCTCCTTAACTTTGGCTCCAGTATTACTGAGAGTCTACATACAAATAAAATAATTACTGAACATTCAGTTTTCTGTAAGTTGTGTCATGCTGCAGACCAAAAGACCACGATGGCATTTCTGCCATCAAGAGCTCATATTCTCACTGGGGACAAATGCTGTTGGAACTCATGGTGGCAAATGGACTCACTTCAGGCTAAGTAATATTGAAAATATATTGGCTGACAAACGGATCTGCCAAATGTAGTAGACCTATATAATGGAATACTATTTAACAACATAAGATAACAAACACTGATATATTTCTGAACCAAGAAATAACAATGAAACATTGTAGGAAAACATAGGCAGACCTTATGATTGAGGTCATTTAAAGTCAGGAAGTGGACAGTGGTTGTTTAGGACTAAAGGCATGAGTGGGCATTGATAACCAATTACAGGAACGAACTTGGAGGGACACAGTTCTAAAACTGGACTGTACTGATGACTGAACAATTACATGAATTCACTAGAAGTTATTGAACCATCTGTTTGCACTGGGTACAGTTTATAGTATGTAAATTGTATCTTGTTACAGACCAACAACATAAAATAAGGGTATTTCCCCATAAATATATACACTTATTATTTGTCAATTAAAGTGATGTGAGGTGGGACTGTAGAATCAAGCACACATCTGGGAGAACTGGGAAATAATGGAGGCTGATCTTATAGAGACTATGTTGGGTATCACCATAGCTTATACCACTAGTGTCACTAACATGGTACCATAGTTATGAGAACCAGAAGAGCTGTCATTTCTGTGGCTTTCTTTTCAAAATGAGCTCTCCCCCAAGATCCCTTCTTTTCTGTTCACACATTTCTGTGTCAAACTTGATCCAACGTTTGTCTCTGGCAGAGAATATCAGGATCTCTCACTTTAACTGAAAGTCGGGAGGGTAGATATATGGCATTTTCCATTTGTCTCGCAGGAAGCAGGCACTGTGTATAAGAAGTTGAGGGTCATCTCAAATACAAGAAGGGGTTCTGATGCTAGATGGCCTAAAACAAAAATGAATGGCCATTATAGATCAGTTCACACCCATATTTTAGAGATGTGCTCGATAGAGGCATACATGGAGAGTTTTGAGTACACTTAGTAGAGGAGGAGGGGAATTTAGACAGATGGGAGCTAAAGCAACAGCATCCTGGAGGGGACAATTTGGTGTTTAATGAGGAGTATGGAGCAGGAAGGGCACTGTAGACAGCAGGACTCAGGAGCTTCACGTTCCAGAGTATTGAAGATGGGGTGGGAGAGTGGGAGCTAACGAGCTTTGCTGTTATGGGAGATACAGTTTATTTTGCTGGTACTAGGTGTCACACAAGTGCTCTAAGTTGGAGAATGAGCTGGTAAAAATTTGCATGTCAGAAGGACAAGCTCAAATTCAGCAGCAACATGCAAGGTGAGTTTACAGAAGCAAAACAAAGGGCAAAGAGATAGTAGGCAGCTGCTCCAGTTACTAGGTGTGGGCTTGAGCTAGAGTAGAGAGGAGGGACTGGAATGCAGGAGCATTTGTGAGTTCGAGGAAACAAGAATTAATTCTTGAGTTCTTGTGGAGGGTGAAGGGTGATGCACAAGTAATCTGGGTGATGGGAAGTCATTGACTACTGGGAAGAGGGAGATAATCTGTTCAGTTTGGGACAGGTTGAGTGGCAGGTGGCCATAGGCTAGTCAAGATGTCAGCTCAGCAGCTGGAAACATGAGTCAGTTCATAGGAAGGATTAGAAGCTATGATTTGGCATGCCATCCTATGAACCAGACTACAAAAGAGTCATTGGTTCATTCAAGTCAAGTTTGCATGGGGAGAAGGGTGAGAAAGGAATCCTTGAGATCAAACACCAATATTTAAGTAGGAAGCACTGGGAAAGAACCAAGGAAGGGGCCAGAGCACAGGCTAGTGCAGTGGACCCTTCCAATGATTGTGATCCACCACCACATTACCACAGCTGAGAGGACAAAGAAGAGCTGGAGTGAAAAATAATCCCCCTGTGAGTTCAAACCTATGGAGGCCCTCGGGAACTCTAGTCAAACAATCCCAGAAGAACATCTAACTGTCAAGCCTATCCTTAAGTGTTCACATCAAGCCCATCCTTAAGCGAGCTCCCAAGTGGCTCTGAAAGGGCAGTTCTGGGCAGAAGCCAGAATTCTTAGGCTTGCCTTGTCAGAGCCAGGGTATGGGATGGGAGTGGTCTTGGTGGCTCTCTCCCCCAAAGCCTAGCAGTCTGGGCTTCCAGCAGTTGGATGAAGGGGTCCTCCGTGGAATTCTCTGGGCAGGTACCCTGCAGGTCTAGGGCTATATGGAGAGTATAGAGTCAACATGTTCTTCACCATACACTGTTTGCTATTGTGTGTGGTGCTTGCTCTGTAAACATGCAGCATGACTTTCTAGTCCAAGGAAAATGTTTTCACAGATGAGGTCTTCAGCTTTTCCTAAGAAAGGTTCAACTCACTCTACTGAAGAGGCAGATGCATAAACCCAGGCAGACATATCCTTAGCAGACACAGGATATATGTAGAGTTTATTGCCAAGGCAATAAACCATCTTGACTACACTTCAGTGTTTATCAAAGTCACCAGCACTTGGCTCGTGAACCTGGATCTCATCTTTCATCCCTCTCAAATTCAACTTTGTGCAAATAGCTGAGGTTCAGCATTTCAGAAGGATGTAGACATAAGTGAGCATCACTCATGGCCTAGAGATCCTGTAAAACAGAGACAAGTTTCCATGCCAGGGCCTTGGGCCACTGGCCTGGAGGATCCCAGCTTCACCCGTCAACACTAAGCCATCCATTTCCAGTCACTGGAGAATCCTATATGCCCTGGCTCATTTTGAAAATCTTGACATCAAAATCTTTAGACCTCACAGAGACCTTGAGGTTCATCTCATATGCATCCTCATTGTCCAGAGCTCCAGCATCTTATTGTACAAACATACCCTATATTAGCAACAACAAGCATGCCTTATTTACTGCTGTTGTAAGTAGGAACTAGCCCAGTCATTGTGGAAGCTAGAATGGAGATGTTTCAAAAAATTAAAAACAGAGCTAACATATGACCCAGCTACACCACTTCTGGGCATACAAGGCACTCCATAGCCTACCACAAAGATACTTGCACATCCATGTTTATTGTTGCGCTATTCACAATAGCAAGAGAATGGAAACAGCTTAGATGTCCATCAACAGATGGATGCATAATGAAAATGTGGTACATAAAACACAATGGAAATTTACTGAACTGTAAAGAAAAATGAAATCATGAAGTTTGAAGAAAAGGGATGGATCTGAAAGGAATAATATTAAGTGAGGTGACCTAAACTTAGAAAAACAAAAACTGCATGTTCTCTCTCCTATGCAGATCCTATTTTATGATGTCTATATTTATAAATTGGTGTAAATGTAGATAAAGCCCTAAAAACTAGAAGAGGGCTGGGAAGATGGCTCAGTAGTTAAGCACTTGTCACACAAGCATGAGAACCAGAGTTTGGGTCCCTAGAACCCATTAAATGCTTGGTGAACATGGTGACCAGCCTGTAACTCCATCCCTGGAAGGTGAAGATAAGGGGTCCCTAGAACTAGCTGGCTACTGATATTAATCATATGGGGGGGCCTCTGGGTTTGATTGAGAAGTTCTGTGTCAATGAATAAGTTGAGGATAATTCCTGGCATCAACTTCAGGCCTCCACATGCACATGAACACATGTACATGCAGCCACACACTTGTGCCTCCATACATGCATACACATGCACACCACACATGCACATGTGAAAATGAAAAAAAAAAACTAGGGACTTGGAGAGATGACTCAGCAGTTAAGAACACTGGCTATTCTTACAGAGGACCTGGGTTTGAGTCCCAGCACCCACATGGTGGCTAACAACCATCCATAACTCCAGTTCTAGGGGAACTAGACACCTTTTCTCAACTCTGCAGGCATTGCATGATGTGGGTGCATTTACACACATGCAGGTAACATACTCATACACATAAAATAAAATAGATAAATAAGAAAAAATTAAAAAACTAGAAAAGAGACCAAGAAAGTGTCATCAAAAGAGGTGCTGAGGATACTGCAGGGAAGTCACATGATGTGAAAGTGGGAAGGAGACTGCAAGGGAGGCTACGTGGGGTGTGGAGGGATGGGGTGGGAAATCTACTAACACATGCTTTATTTGAAAAAATGCTATGCTGATATCAAGCACCTTGAATGCTAATTTTTTTAAAAAAAAATTTTAAATGCTGGGCTGTATGTGGTGGCACACATTTTACTCCCAGCATTCAGGAGGCAGAGGCAGGCGAATTTCTATGAGATCGAGGCCAGCCTGGTCTATAGAGTGAGTTCCAGGCTGGCTGGGGCAACAGAGAGACCCTGCCTAAAGAGAAAAAAAACCCCAAAAACCCAAGAATGCCACTTTGGTCCAAACTGCTGCTTAGACTCCAGGCTAAATTTCCCTTTATTAAAAATGTTTATATCTTTTACATTTGATTGAAAAACAATTGTAGCTTTGTTTTGCTTTGTTTTGAGACAGGAACTCACATACAACCCAGGCTGGCCTGGAACTTGTACTCCAGCCTCCTGAGTGCTGGGGTGGCAGGTGTGTTTCTCCTTGCCTGCCCGCAGAAATGATGGTTTTTGCTGAAAATGTGCTTCAGTGATGTTTAGTAAACCCAGTCCTAACTTTAAAAACAACATATATTTTTCATCTTATTTTTAAAATGTTTTATTAATTTTTGAGAAACTTTTATAGACTCAGGGTCTCATGTATTCCAGGGTGACCTCAAACTGTAGCTGAGGATGACCTTGAACTTCTGACCCTTTTGCCTATGCCTCCTGAGTGTTAGGATTACAAGTGTGATTCACCATAGCCAGTTTATGCAGTGCTGGGGGTTGAACACAAGGTTTTTGGCATGCTAGGCAAGAACTATACCAACTGAGCTACATCCTTAGCACTAATATATATATATATAATTTGAGCAAGTATACTATATAAATCCTTAAGTCTTCCCATTTTTCTATTTATTTCTTTTGAATGGAGGCAGGAAAGCGTTTGCTTTTCATCTTGGGAATCACCTTCGCTGACCAGCAGTGACTGTGGTAAAGGACTCTGGGGTGCACAGGGTCAGTCACTAAAGCAGTGTGGCTGGCGAGCAACGTCTCCCTGGCTGTAAGCACAAAAAACAAAACAGTGGAAGCCAACAAACAAGCTCTGAGAGTGATCAGCATATTGGGGGGGGGGGCTTGCTGTCTGGGGGCACCTCTGAGATTTTTCCATTCCCCTTCTGTGTGTCCAGCCTCTTATCCTGTTATAAGAAGACAGTGTCCCATTGTTTCAGGGGTATTTATAAACTACATTAAACAGATTCCTATATCTCTACCTGTCTTCTCTTTCCATAGCAAAGCAGGGCTAAAATATTTAGCAACTTTAATTTTAAAACAAAGGGGAAAATAGAAACTATGCGGATTCTACATTCAACTATCTGTCTACTATATGGATGACTGAATCATTTCCATACTCTGTGCTCCACAGAGTGATTGTTTGAACACTAGTTTGCCCCTTCCCCTCAAGCGCAAAACACAAAATGCAAAACGGTCTCCAGGTTTACTTTACTCAGAGAAAAGGAACTTGACCCCCTTCATGTACCACTGGACTTCAGAGCTGTCAGTTGGAGGCAGAGAGAGGAAGCAGCCAACCCCCGCCCCTTGCTGAAGTCATCCCTCTGCAGAAGTCTGTGATTCATTCTCTTGTTAGCAGAATTTCTTGACTCTTGGCCTCTTTTGGTGCCTGTAATCAAGGCAGATAGTACAAAAGTGGGCAACAATGTTGGTGGGGGAAACTAAATCAAGTTCAGTTTGAAGCTGCTTGTGTTTGAGGTGCCTCTGGGTCACCCCTCTGATGAGGTTCACTGGACTGTGGGTATCTGGAGTTCAGGACAAAAGCCATCTACTGGACCAGACAAGCATGCTTTCGAAAGACAAACATTGTGATTTTAGCATTTGCTAACTTACATGCTGTAAATATGACCCTTATGTCTGATTTGGAGCTACCAATGCTTTAAAAAGCAGCTTGGGGGCTGGAGGGATGGCTCAGCAGTTAAAAACACTGGTTGTTCTTGCAGAAGACCCGGGTTTGAATCCCAGTATCCACATGGCAGCTAACAACTGTCCATAACTCCAGTTCCAGGGGATCTGACAGCCTCTTCCATCCTCTGCAGGCATTACATGACATGGGTGCACTTACCTACACACAGGCAATACACACACACACGTAAAATAAAAATAATAAATAAAATATGAAAAAAACAGCTTGTAAAATTTCCATATCTTTTAAGGTTTCATGACACTCTCATGAGTATATACAAACCAACTACAACACAACACCCGAAGGTGAGAAGTGTACATTTCAAGTCAATAATGGCAGACAAAAGCCAGAACATTCTTGAAGTGTGCATGCGTAGGAGAGAAGAGGGTCAAAGGCCTGATTGCTTGGCATCTTTGGATTCTCAGCATTCTGCACCTCCTTCCACCTTCTTCCTTGGACATACAACAAGCTCCTCCTCAGAGGGTGAGAGGTCCCATGCTCAGTGTGTAGAGCTCCACAACCAAAAACCCATAGAACTTGGGGCCAAAGTCAGGAAACAAAGAGTTGATTCCATGAGGAGGAATCATCCATGAGGTTCCTGTTCTCAAAAACCAACCATGGGCAGTGACAATAGTCACCTACAAAACTTCCTTTACCTCAAGGCACTCTATGAATTCAACTACCAAGGAGGCCCAGAAACAACCAGGCTAAGGTAATTTGAAGGACCACTTGCTACTTAGATAGCAGCTGGCCAGGCTGAAGAAAGGATGCATCCTAGAAGGGCAGCATGTGTGTAAGGCCTCAAAGAGTACAACAAGGAAATGTCCTTAGCTGATTGGTCCTCACATAGCTATCCCTGACCAATGGCTTTGAGCTATCAAGTGTCTTATCGTTATTCCCCTTAAAGACCAACTAGCTCCCCAGACATGAATTAGCACTGCCACTGAGCTCCCATGCAGATGTATAATATCCCCTAAAGTAGAAAGGATGGCATGGTCCTGCACACTGTATGCTATATGTGGTCATATATTTCTTATCATTGGCACTCTGGCTCATCAGTCGCGTCTTCTGAGCTGGGTCAAATAACTTTCTCCTGACTCTAGCAACTAGGTTAGCTGTTACCACTCTCATTATGACTCCTACTCCAGCCAAGCATTTGTAGACTGCAATATCAGACCCTGAGGCAAGCAAGCACTGGGTATCTGTAATCTTAATTTATGATTATAAAAATCTCATTAGATAGGTCTTCTTAATCTCATTTAAATTAGGAAAGTGAAGCTCAAAAACATTAAGCTCTGCAAATGCAATCCTGAGGATCAGAGTCCGGTCCATGAGGTTCCACCCCATGGCCCACTTGAAGGCCCACAGAGTAGCCAGTGTCACTGAAGCTCCTGGATCTTTACAGCATCTTTCAAAGCAGCAGGCATTCATTGCTCTGTGCCCAGGCAGGTGGCATCAGCTGCATCCCTCATGATGGGATACTGCTATAAGATGAATGAGGGGGAAGTGATGGAACAAGTGACGAGAGTCTAACAAGCCAATGGAGTCTTGATTCTGAGGTTTGTGTAGCAGAGCCCTCCAGCTCTGTTTGAGCAGAATGGGTTGTCTCATAGGAATGTTTCCTAAACAGTCTGAGACATGCTGTTGCCTTGAGCCGCACATGTGCATTATGGTTACTATTCAGAGAATATCTAGCTTTTTTCAAGGTTAAGATATTCTGACATCCTGGAGAGGTATAATAGAACTGGTCAGGAGGTCCAAGCCCAGTCTTAGAAAGAGCTGGATGGACCAGTAATAATACTAATCAGGTGGGAAATAGAAATGGTTGTAAGAAAAAGAGGACAGGGGGCTAGAGAAATGGCTCAGTGGTTAAGAGCACTGACTGTTCTTGCAGAGGACCCGGGTTCAGTTTCCAGCACCCACATGGTGGCTAGCAACTGTCTGTAACTCCAGTTCCAGGGTATTCAATGTCCTGGTTTGATCTCCACAGGCATTGCATGACATGGGGACACTTACAGACATGCAGGCAATAAAAATAATGAAGAAAATATTTAAAGAAAAAGAGGACAAAGAGAGGATCTGATTTGAAGAACACATATGAAGAGCCAGGACCTATGTTGGACCTTCCTAGCCCTTCACTGACCTGACAGCTCCCCAACCCCTCCACAAAATCATGGACTCCCAGTATATCCCAAAGATATAGGAAAAATTTGAAGTCAGTGTTTCTTTTTCTTCATGGATTGTGAATCTTCTTCAACTGCTTGTCATAGGAATTTTCCTCTCCTGCTGGCAAAGTGCCAAGGAAAGAGTCGGAGACAAGCAGGGAGAATGCCCTGGGTCACCTGGAGGGCATGACAGCAGATGAGTCAGAGTGGAGGCCGGATGACTGGGCACCAGCTCATCACCCTAATTGTGTTAGCACCTTGACCTGGTTCATGCCCAACCTGCATGGTGGGCTGAGAGTACAAAGACCTGATTTAATTTTAGCAAGATGGTGTCTCTACTTCCTCGTGACAAGAGCAGCAGGCACAGGCAGAGATGCAATCTCTGCTCCTTCCCACATAGAAAGTCACTTACCATTCTCAAGGACAACCCAGAACCAGCCTATCTTTCCTGCCATGCATACGCATTCGGTTCCTAAATATGAAGCTTCTTGACCTGTGGCCAGCATGACCTCTGTATAGGGGTCTGTCCCATTTATATGAGGCCTTTCCATGTCCTTCCTTGTGTACAGTCCCATCTGGAACGCCGGTAAACACCCCTATTTACTTAGTCATCTGGGTAGTTTTGCAGGGAGAAGGGCCCTCTGCAGAGGAAGTCCCTTGATCCTTCTTGTATAAATTACTATTCTTGCTTTGTGGAGACCTGAGGTCAGTATCCCCCATTGGGGTCAGGAAGTCCCTTGATCCTTCTTGTATAAATTACTATTCTTGCTTTGTGGAGACTTGAGGTCAGTATCCCCCACCAGGGTCACTTGCCTTGCGGAAATTTGAGGTCAGCATCCCCCTTGGGGGTTACTCTTCCTCTTATACACTTGAGGGAAAGAGTTTATCTCATGTCCAGCCACAATATCTGAAAAAGAAACCCTGGCATCTTCCATTGACATAAGAATGGTCCTAGAACTGAGGCCTCTTCATTCTTTTAGTGGATAATTTTGTTGTATTCAGAGACAGGCAGGCAGAAAGCAGATATCCTAATGTTAGAACTAAGACCATGGGTCATTCTGCATTTTAGAAAAATTAAATGTGGCGGGCATGGGGAATTTTGATATTTTGGCATTTTATTCCTTTCATTTTCCTCCAAACACAGCAGGTAAACAATCATTTATTCTCTCCGCTCTGTTCTTTTACATCTAGAAGTCTTATCTTCAAAGCTTCAAAGAAGACTATATTCACCTCAAAATAAAACTGAAAACAAACATTAAAAAAAAAAGTATGAGATCATAGCAACTTTGTAGAAAGAGGATGAAATGTTTTCTGCCATCTCTCGCTACTGAAAATGTGAAAAGAATGTAGCTAAGTGTAGACAGTGCAATTTACTTTTCTGAAACAAAGAAATTACAGGGTTTTGATTTACAGAGAGGAATTGAGGAGTCTGTTGGCACTAAACGAGTACATCATGTTCAGTTGATACCTGAGTCTCCTAGAGACAAAACTCTGCAGAGTAGTTTTACTATTCAGACAGAGAAGAGGGCAGGCAAGGTGACCCTTCCTCTTTGGCCTACAACACCATGAGTTGTTCTCCAGAGTAATTGCTTTTGTGATTTTGCTCCCAGTGTGATAGTGATCTGTGTTGTCATGAGGGAGGCATTTGAAATATAGAGCAAATGTGCTTACATCTGATATCATGAAGTCAAAAATATACCTGTAGCTGGGCGTGGTGGTGCACACCTTTAATCCCCGCACTCAGGAGGCAGAGGCAGGCAGATCTCTGTGAGATCAAGGCCAGCCTGGTCTACATAGTGAGTTCTGGGCCAGCTGAGGCTACAGGGAGACCCTGTCTCAAAAAGACACACACACACATATATATGACATCAGGAAAATGTTTAAGAAGTCAAGTCCTTACCTGCACTGGGTCTGCCTAAGAATAGGCTCATCCAGTAGTCAGGCATGGATGGAGGAGGGGCTCAGGGAGCCCCATCCCTTGCTGCTGAACTATTTGCTACTGATAGATTCAGGGAGAAGGGGAATCATTGCCTTCAGCTGTGTGCCTACTAATGACCCCACCAGGCACCAATGCATAGTTTCAAATCAAAGGTCAGATAGGCTGGAAATTCAAGATCAAGGCTGGGTGGGACTGGCTTGTGGTGAGCCATCTCCTGGCTTGTAGCTGGCCACCCTATCTGTGTATCCTCGTGTGATCATTCCTCTTTTCCTTGCCTTGGGCCTTATTGGAGTAGGTCCCCTCCCTATCATCTCATTTAACCTTAGTCATCTCCTTAAAGCCTTATCACCAAATATAGTCACACTGGAGGTTATGGCTTCAACACATGGATTGGAGAGCACAGTTCAGTCCATAACAGCTAGTCTCCCATTATGCTGAGTTGACCCCATGACAAATCCTTTAAGCATCATATGGTGCATAAAACATACTCTTCTGTACAGAAGACCCCTCTAAATTCCTCGTCACTAAGCTGAACATCTCTAGGTCCAAGGAAGTCTTCCTTGAGTACTTCCAATCAGTCAGGGTTAGAGATCATTCTAACAAGTCTTTATAATTTCTGCCTTATATTTGCATTCAATTATCTGTCACATTTTCTTCCCTGACTCTTTAACACTGACTGTCTTAATTTCTATTTAATTCTTTTGTAAATTTATACATGTGTGTGTGCATGCATGTATGTCTGTGTTTGTGTGTCTGTGTGTAGGTATGTGCATCCTCTGCCTGCAGTATCCACAATGGCCAGAAGAGGGAACAAAATCCCCTGAAGCTGGAATTTCAGATGGTTGTTCCAGATGTCATGTGAGTGCTGCAAACTGAACCTGGATCCTCTGCAAGAGCAGCAAGTGCTCTTAACTACTGAGCCATCTCTCCAGTCCCCATATTGAATTGTTAGTGTCTCACACTGAACCTAGTGATATAATGCACACTCAGTAAAGACTTCTTAAATTTACATTGAAAAAGTAGATTGAAATAGTATATGTCCTGTGATTATAAATCTTTAAAACACTTGAAATAAACAGAAAGTGTTAGGAAAAAAGTATACCAAATGACAATAATATTTGAGTTTGTTAGTGGCGTTTTTGGTGGATTTAATTCATATTTTCCCTATTTCTCATATTTTCTGAGTTGTGAATGTATTGTTTTATAACTTTAAGAACTATAGATTAATTAACAGATGTGTAAGAGCCAGAGGATAAAGACAAGTGGTATGAAATACTGTCTTCTGGATGACATGGCTGTTGAAATCATGAACACACAGCAGCTATAGTGACTTGCACAAGACCTGTGCAAGGCTGGGCCCCTCAACCTTCCATCCAGGATGAGGGAAATCCTGGCACTACCCAAATCCTTCCTGAGGAGCTATCAGCAGTTAATAGCATCCAGGGAAGAGGGAGTCACTTTCTTTAGTGGTGTAGCCACTAAAAGTTGTCCATGCTCCAGCAAATACCCCATTCCTATGGCCATGCATGCAACCCTGATTAAACTCAGTGGGTCACACAACAAAAAGCACATAAAAGTAGGAGGAAAACAGGGAAGAAGAAGAAGAAGAAGGGGTCATCAGGAGTGGAAAAGGGGTAAGAGAGGGTATTGAGGAACAAATATGATCACAATGCACTGTACTCACGTATGATATTGTCAAAAAATTAAAATACTGTACAATTTTAAAAACTAGATGTAACATGCAATTTCAGTACTAAGTCTTAAGCTGACTTATTTCAAACCATATTCCAAAGGAACTAATCTATTGTAAAGATTCTGAAGGGTGCAAGTTGCCCCAAGTTGCCCCTGATGGGATTTGACCTACATGTTGCTAATTCGGGGAGGGGAGGGGGAATGTGAGCTCACAAAAGAATGGTTCATTACTGCCCAGTGGGGCTTCAGTAATGAGCAAATCAGTCACCTTGGCAGGTAGGAATTCTCCATATGGCCATTCTGCCCTGGGGATCTGGGTTACAAAGACATCCCACAGTTCCAAAGCTGGAAGACCAGTGAGGTCTGGAAATCTTTCATCAAGGTGAAGCTACCTGGCATTGTCCACAGGTTCTTAGCTTTGTTCAAGGGGAGAGAGGAAGCCAACACCTGAGGCTTCTTTTAGACTTTCTGGGGCTAAAGAGCCAGACACCTGCTGGTGTTTGTTAGCTGAAAAGTGGTGCC
Source organism: Nannospalax galili (assembly GCF_000622305.1). Classification (NCBI taxonomy): domain Eukaryota; kingdom Metazoa; phylum Chordata; class Mammalia; order Rodentia; family Spalacidae; genus Nannospalax; species Nannospalax galili. The sequence continues at coordinate 903,393 of NW_008347292.1, forward strand.
ACATTTTCGGGAAAGAGACTGCTTCTGGGACTCATATTGGAATTGTAGAAGGTAAGGGACGATGTGCTGGACTTGTAAAGGTGGGATGAGAGGCTGGAGATGGAGGACAGCTAGCATACACAGAGCTCTGAGTAGTGCAGTCACTGCAGCAGGCTCTGTCTTCCACACAGCTCCTACCTACCCCATTCTGCATGCAGAGCCACCTGCCACTGCAAAGGTTGGCGGTGCTAGCAGCCTCCTTCCTTGGGTGCCTCTATGGCTGGAATACTCATGTGACCCCAATCTTGGCCAAAGAGACCCAAGGATAGGATGGTTGGGACTTCTGAAAACAGTTTTCCACCTAATGAAATGTGACAAAATGTGAAGCACCCTCTCCTTCACCTGCCAGTGCAAGACAACTCTGCTTTAAAGGAAATGTTTTATTCTGGGTTGCGTATGAGAGATCAAGGCACCAAAACCTTATGCTTTTTCTACCATATGCCATCCTGTGTTTAGCATTGAGAGTTCGATGCTATTAACTAGAATAGTTCATTAGGTAAATATCCTTTTATGAAAGAAATACTAAGGAAGATGTGTTTATAATCCAGGCCAGAGTGCTCCTGTAGGATGGCAGGTCAACCAGGAAGCTCCTTGTGCTGTGTTATCTGGGCTGCAGGTCAGCACAATGAAGGCAGGAGCTTTGGGGTGGGCCCTAGACACTGGTATTTTTTCCACGCTTCCAAAAGATGCCAAAGTATCGTTCCCACAGCTGAGATGTATGGATGGTACAGAACATTATAGGATGGCTTTGAAACAGAATAACTTGAACTTACTGAAATCCAATCTCTGAGAAGATCCAGAAGAACTAGATCTACATTTACATCTTTCCCATTGATGCCCCCTTGCCTAGAAACCCTCAGTTCAGCTTTTAATTTTTTAATTTTTATCTTTTAATATTTTATTATTTTTATTTTATGTTTACGCATGTATTGCCTGCATATATGTAAGTGCACCCATGTCATGCAATGCCTGTGGAGGACAGAAGAGGTTGTCAGACCCCTGGAACTGGAGTTACAGACAGTTGTCAGCTGCCATGTGGATGCTGGGATTTGAACCAGGGTCTTCTGCAAGAACAGCCCAGTGTTCTCAACTTCTGAGCCTGCTCTCCAGCGGTTTTTAGATAGTATTAAGGACTTGGAGATGGCACCATTGGTAAAGCACTTGCCTTGCAAGTGTGAGGGATTGAGTTTGAGCCCCAGAACCCAATATGCCAAGTAAAATATCAAGTGTGGTAGTGGGTGCTTGTAATCCCAGCACTGTGGAGACAGAGACACAGGGATCCCTGGGGCTTGCTACTCAGCCATCCTGGCCTACTTGGCAAGCTCTAGGCCAATAAGAGACTCTGTCCCAAAAGTGTTTGATGGCTCTTGAAGAAAAACACCCAAGATTGACCTCTGGCCTCCATACACATGTACCATCACATACATATGCACATAGATACACACATACATACACACACACATACAAATAGTGTTAAATGTGGTGATATGCCTTTTGCCTCAGATGGGGAGAAGGTTCTTATTTGTAGCATTTGTGAATTTCTGTGGTATAAAAATCTCTCCATGGCTCATTTCAAGCTACAAGTATGATGTGCCCTGTCTGATAAATTTCTGAAAAGGTAAATAGTTGGTTCTCATCAGCCAGTGTGAGCTCAAGTTCCCACTGATAAGAGTCCACATGATTTTAGAGTGTAAGCAAATAATTTAAATGACCAAATGTAAGATGTCTAAAAGCAGTAGGGACTGTGGCAATGCCCATCTAAGGACATGTGAATTCAAATATGTAGAGAAACAATGTCTGCAGTAGAAAACCACTTATAGATAGAATTCAGCTTCCATACTTCCCAACTTGAGTGATTGATTAATGTTTGATGAATGAATCTAAAATTCCTTACTGAATTTTTTTTTTGGTCTTTTTGAGACAGGATCTCCCTGTAGCCTGAGCTGTCTTAGAACTCACTATTTAGACTAGGCTGGCCTCAAACTCACAGAGATCTACCTACCTCTGCCTCCCAAGTGCTGGGATTAAAGGCGTGCACCACCAATTTCCCATCATATCCTTTTTGCAACTATTTTGCTCAAACAGGAGGAGGAGTATCCTTGTCAGAGACTGCTGTTGACCGCTGGCTTTGATGGTTCCAGCCAGGAGCACAGACAGGGGCTTCTTAACCCTAGATCACTGATGGTTTTCATCCTGAGAAGGATCATATTGGGAACATTCTAGAAGGACAGCAAGTAATGATAGAGTCAGGCTCCAAAGGCCCCTGCTTTACTTTGTATCTGCAGTGTCACCCAAGGGCCCATGTGTTAAAAGCTTAGTCATTAGCCCATGACATTATTGGTTGGAGACATTAGGAGGTAGGGCCAAGTCTTTAAGTTATTAGGGATGTGCTTTTGAATGGGATATTGGGATCCTGGTCTCTTCCTTTCTGTTTCACATCCCGACATGAAGTGAACGGTTTGTTCTATCATGAGGTCCTGCCATGGTGTACAGCCTCACCACAGTCCCAAAAGCTCCATGGCCAACCAACCATGCATTGAAGCTTCCCAAACCATAAGACTTTCTCCTTTATAAACTTATTATTGCAAGAATTTTTTCATAGTAATGGAAGTTAACGCAGGCTTCAATACCCCTACCTCATTCCCAGTGCCTGAAGCAGCCCATCCAAGGATCCACAGAAACTTCCTATCCATGAGTAGTCATGGAAACAGATGATGCCCCAAACCTTCCTTCTTCTTAAAGACCTCCTACAGGTTTGTGAACAAAAGCTGTATATATGTCTCAGTGACTCTCACCTCACAGAAGGAAACAAATGATAAATTCAAAATCTATTGCTTTTTGTCCAAATAGATAACACTTTGTCAATCTTCCTGAGAATCCTCCAATGGGTGGTCCTATTGTCCTTATTTGATAGAAGGAACATATAGTAGTTACTTTTCTTGTTCCTATGACAGAACATACGACAAAAGCAACTTTGGGAAAGAAAGGTTTAGTTTGGCTCAATTTGGTGGCACAGTCTATAAGGGCATGGAAGACAAGGTGGCAGGAGCAGGACACAGCTGGTCACACTGCATCCATAGTCAGGAAACAGAGAGATGAAGGCAGGTGCTCATCAGGCTTTTCCTGTACCCCCTTTCATTCCATCTGGGACCCCAGCTCATGGGGTGATCCTTCCCGCTTTGAGACTCAGTCTTTCCTCTTCAGTTCAATCTCTAGAAACACCTGCACAGACATGCCCACAAGTGTGTCTCCTAGGTGAATTTATATTCAGGCAAGCTGACAAAGAAAATGAACTATCATAAATATACCCCTTGTCAACTCGACACCCAACACATAATTTTAGACAATAACATTCTACCTCTGGCCCCACAAAAAGCTCATGGCCACCTCATGATGAAAGTACATGTAGTTCATCTGCAGGAATACACTAAATCTTAATAGCTCTAACATTGTTCAAAGGGCCAACATTCAAAGAATGCCTTGAAATACAAGGTACTCTCAACTGTAAGCCACTATCAAATAAAAAAGCAAGGTGCATACCTACAATGAAATAGAGTAAACATTTCCATTCCATAAAAGATGAATGACACCTCCCTCTGCTTCCCTGGGCCTGTACCACCCGCAGGCCTCTCTCCAACCCACAGGCCTCTAGTCAATGGCACCCTCCACACCTTGACCCCCCCAGCCTCATTCACCCTCCCATCTCCTCCACCTGTCTCTCCTACTAGCCTGAGTCCTGTCCCATTCCTTGTCTTGGCACCCCAGACACAGGGAGAACCACTACTGCTTACTGATCCTTTGCATCCAGACAAACCCAGTTCCTTCTTGGGTCCCCAGGAGTACTCTGGCCCTGGCCAAGACTTCATCTCCCTCTACTTCCCTGGGCCTGCACGACCCACCAGCCTTTTCCCTGGACACCAGGGCTGACCTTTCCTCTTCCTGATCCTTTGCATCCAGACCAACCCAGATCCTCAGTGCAGTCCCCAGGAGTCCTTGGGGCCACTTTCCTTAACCATCTTCCTTTGCATCTCTGGGTAGCATGGCCACCAGCTGCCCTAGAGCCACATCTTTCCTGGGCCTGGCTCCCACTCCAGTCAAGACCCCAAATTCCTGAGGCCAAAATCTTTCCTGGAGGGATCCAGACCTTAGGAGAAAGCCTGAGAGTATCTGATCCTCATCTGACTTGGGCCTCTGTGGGAACTCCTGAAGACAAAAGCAATCTGGCCACTCCAACATAAAATCAAAAGAGAGAACCAGCTTAGAAGAACCAGCTTTTCAAGCCCCAAAAGTAAACCACAAAGACATAAAGTTTACAAAAAGAAGCAGACTTAAACTTGAAGGCTTGAGTCTCACACAAGAAGCAGAAACTACAAAAGAAATTCACATGTCAAAATCACAGACAAAAAATAATAACATGAAAAACCAAAATAACATATCCCCACCAAGTACCAATAGTACTCTAGAGGAGTACAATGAGAACCCCCTAGAGATAATGCAGAACATGGAGCTCAAAAGAACAACTATAAATATGATGAAAGAATTCAGTGAATTTAAAGAACACACAAAGAAATCAATGAACTGAAGAAAAAGAGGGATAAACTTCTGAATTAATTCAGAAAAGAGTTAGAAATATTGAAGAATGTGCAGGCTGAAATGAGGAAGTGAAAAACTAAGTAAGCCAATTAGAAATG
>NW_008347292.1:908295-909443 GCF_000622305.1 Nannospalax galili
ATCAGGCATACAGGAAGGAGAAGAATCCCAAGATAATGGCATGGACCAGATCTTCAACAGAATCATGGAAGAAATTTCCCAAAATTAAAGACATGCCCATACAAATACAAGAAGCATACAGAAGCAAACAGACAGGACCAGAAAAGAAACTCTCCATGGCACATCATAGTAAGACCACTACACATACAAAACAAAGAGACAATTCTGAAAGCTGCAAAAGAGACACAACAAGTCACATATAACGGAAAACCCATTAGAATTACAGCTGACTTTTCAATTCAAACTATGAAAGCCAGAAGATCCTGGACCAAAGTATTCCCAGTTTTAAATGACCACAGATGCCAACCCAGATTATTATAGCCAGCCAAAATGTCTATTACAGTCAAAAGGGAAAGAAAAATCTTCTATGACATAAATAGGCTGAAGGAATTCTGTCCACAAAACCAGACCTTCAGAGAGTTCTAGAAGCAATACGAAGAGCTGAAGAAAGGAATGACTATATCCAAGGGGTTGCAGAAAGAAATTCAATGAAAGTATAACCATGTAAAAGTACAGCTATATCAAGAAAGTAAACAGAAATAAAAATGATAGGATTCAATACTCATCTTTCACTAATAACTTTAAATATTAATGAACTGAACTCCCCAGTCAAAAGACACAGACTAGGTGAATGGATTAAGAAACAAAGCCCATCTTTTTGTTGTCTGCATAAAACTCAACTCACTTTCAAGGACAGACATGATCGTAAAGTGAAAGGATGGAAAAAAATATACCAAGCAAATGGTACTAAGAAAAAAGCAGGTGTTGCAATTCTAATATCTGACAAAATAGACTTTAAACTAAAACAAATCAGAAGAGACAAAGAGGGCAACTTCACTTTGATCAAAGGAACAATGGATCAAGAAGATATTATAATCATGAACATATATTCACCAAACTCTGGTGCACCCAACTTCATAAAAACAATACTACACAACTTTTAAGACCCAGATTAATCCAAGCTCATTAATAGTAGCGGACTTTAATACCCCACTGTCTCCATTAGATAGGTCAACAGGGCAGAGAGTTAACAGAGAGACATCTGAATTAAACAATACCATATATCAAATGGACTTAACAGACATCTACCGAGTATTCCACCCAAGCAC
>NW_008347292.1:914960-916345 GCF_000622305.1 Nannospalax galili
AAACCCTGATAAGTGAGTATGTATCCAGACATAACTACAGGAACTGGGATAATGGAAGGGAAACAGGGAGATAAAGGAAAAGAAAGAACCTGAAAGAGAAGAACAGTAGGAAACAGGCCTTAATAAGGGAGATATGGATAAAAATTGGGTTAGTTTAAGGGAGGGGAGAGGGAAGGGTATACAAGGAACCTAAGGGATAAAGGGAAAGAAGGAGCTCAAGAGAGGTAGGACCACAGGAGAAGGGTAATATTAGGGGAGAAAGAGGGGAAATGGGGGCACCTTAAGTGGGAAAACCATGATGGAGGGGTAAGACAATGCGAGAGATAAACAATGCCTAGATAGTTTTGAAAACCAGAGAGAACCATATTACTCCTACAACCTACTGACAAATTATACATAGCAGATCAAGAAATATATGTCTAGGTAAGGTTGTTCTGGGAACAATCGGTCTTTGCCCAAGATTTATCTACATGACACACAGTAATTAAACGTACCAGACTGGTGGAACTAACCTTCTTGGATGTTTAACAGACATACTTTGAGGCCTATACTAATTTGGTCAGAGGGACATAAAGGACAGTTTTTGTTCCTTGCCCTCCTAAATCGACTAGTTCCAGGGTACTATGAGCATCTCTCAAAATGACCTGCAATTGTGGTGGGTCACCTGTCCTCTTGATCAAGGAGGCCGAGGAGACCCCACCAGATGGACTTGAACCAGTGTCCAGTCTACAAAGAGGAGGGTCAACACAGAGGAATCATTTCCTCCATGCTTCCAAGTGAAACCAACCATGGTCGAGTAGGACCTTTGACTTATCTTCACATAGGTAGAACTGGTAAAAGAAAGGAGCCAGGGGCTCCTCCCAAGCCCATGTGACCCCTGAGGAACAGATCCTCAAATGACCTTAAGAGTAAAAATAAATTGGCTTATCTGGGCCAACTCTATGGACTTAAACACCCAAAAGTAAAGTATAACCATAAATTAAAGGGGCCAACATAATTTTTTAAGAGTCCATATGCATAGCCAAAGGCTACATAACAAGTAACAATGCCAGATAGGAGATACCTTCTTTTTAGTTGTTGGCCAGGGTAGCCAAAGAGACTCCCAGATAGTAAGTCAGTGTAGAACTGGGAAAAAGAACAGCAGACCCCAATCTTATCCAAAGGAATATTGACAACTGATTACTGCTAGATGAGGAACAGCTGACCTTCCTAAAACAAAGACCTCTAGATAGGCTGACTAGATTCACCAGATGGACAAGTAGTGGGGAATGGCTGGGGGTGCCGACAGCACAGCAGACAGTAGCAGGGATATCAGAGTATAAGGGCCTTAGTCAGGGGGAGGGAGGTTATGGGAGGGTGCCATCTGGGAAGTGGGTGTATAATTG
>NW_008347292.1:916420-992686 GCF_000622305.1 Nannospalax galili
AGTGTATTATATTTGAGGAGGAAGCATGGAAATTTACATCATGTTAATTAGTAGAGGTGATATACATTACCATTGAAATCTACCAAATGACTTTATAGACATACACAGGCGCCAAGGATCCAAGTGCAACCGATTATGACTAGTAATAGATACATGCAGATTAGGGATGCATGTGCCAACATCTCAGTGTTAGTAGCAAATACAATGAGTCCTTCTGCAAGGAACAATATATTCTAAAATGAAATGGAGATCTAAAAGTTAAAAACTCATTCAATTTTATGTCTTATGAACCTAGAAACTTACAGCCACTTGTGAAAGAGATGTACTCTTGCTCTGGAGTGTGTTACTGAATATGTTAAAGTTGTAGTGAAATGCTTCTTCTAATAATGTAGTTATTAAAACTTCTTAAAAATAAATAATGATTTTTTTAAAAAGATGAATGAAAGACTAGCAAAGACACTACAGACCAAAGCAAGCCCAAAACACAGCCAGGAAAATGCCAAAACACACAGCTCCATGTATGGCATCAGGGCTTGTGATGGCATCATCTGGACTCCAAAGGGCTTGGATAGCCCCACTTGCCAGTGTTTCCACCTGTAGTACATGGAGGCTCTCTCTTGGGCCAGTTCCCCTCTGTAATTCTCAGTGCCTGCAGCTTTCCTCAGTCATCCTACAGTCCTTGAATCTCCAACATCTTACAGTTTCCTTTACAACTTAGTTTCCCTTCCATACCTTCACACAATAGCCTCACAAAGCCTCATTGCAGGGAATTCAACCCTACCATACATATCCTGGCATCAAAAGATTTCTGGAGCCTTAAGGCAATCCTCCCTGACCTCATAACTTTTGCATTCTTGCAAAACTAGCATCATGTGGACAATGCTTCCAAACTCTATTGCCAGCTCAAGGTTTATTCTAGCCCTCTCCTTCCACAGCTATAGTGGCCTCTGAGAACCCTGGTGGTTGAATCTAGGATAATGTTTCCCTTAAACAGTTGTTTCCCACTAGGCAGGGAATCCCTTCATCAGCATTCTCGATACAGGCTTTCTTTCTTCAAGTAAATTTGCATTTTCATAAGTTGGAGTCTTTGATGGGTGCCTCAGGGCAACTTTTCTACTGTCCCAGTTAAAAAAAATAAATGAAGCTTCTCTTTAATTAATATTTTTAGCAATTATAGCTGCTTTCTCTGCATCCACCCTGTCTACATCTTTAAGCTTACCCATGCTCCTTTCCTCACCAAACTGCACATTTTTCTTATCTTTCTTCTCTAGCTCACTGTAGACCATACTAAGAACAATGAATAGTAACCATACCCCATCCCAGATGTTATGCTTTCTAGAAATCTCTTCTGCTAAACAACTTACTCCATTAGTTTTGAACTCAGCCTCACTCAGACTTTCAGGACACAGGCAGGATGCAGCCAGATTCTTTGCCAGAATGTAACATGAGTAGTCTTATTCCCTTCTGGAACCTCATGATCTGGGCCTCTACCATTGCTCTGATTATACTAATGTCTATTCAGGGCTTTCCTATCTTGCATAGCCATGCTCTCTCACCCTCCTCCCTCAAATCAATCTGAAGGGCCTACAAACCACATGGTTAGTTTATCATACCAGTGACCCCACTCCTGGTAACAATTTTCTGTATTAGCTACTTTTTGGTTGCTGTGACAAAATACTAGACAAAAGTAACTTAAGGAAGCAAGGATTCATTCTGGCTCATGGTTTGAGAACTCATCTTCCTCTTTAGCTAAGCCTCTTAGGCTCTCACACACCCAGAGGTATGCAACCTTGGTGATTCCAAATCCAGTCAAATTGACAGTGAAGATTGGCTATTACAGTACAGATTTATCATTCTCAGGCATTTCAGAAACCACCTTCTCCTCACCTACCCCAGGGGAACCCTCAGTGATTTACACCAAATCTTTCCCCCACCCCCAGACATCTGGAATGAAGCTCCTTCTCACTAAATCCTCAGTCTGAGCCTACCTTTGGGGGCTCAGCTTTTACCTGACCAGCAGCCTCGGGTGTCTATATGCTCCTTTGATGGCATCTAGTAATCTTAACCTCAGCTAGTATCATCTCAGTATTCTTGGCTGATGGTAGAAACAGGTTGCTACCCTGTGCTTGGCAATCCAAAGAGACTGCTCACAATAAAGATGATTTACTCTTTGATTTATAAGAACTCCTGATTGTCTGACTCCTGCTGGAAAGACCTTGTAAACATTGAGCCTCATTAATCCTTCTCATATTCTCAGACAGGACTTATTCAGAAGCCCTCTTGGCTGCGAAAAGAGTTATAAGCCCACAAATATTTTACTGCTTGAATGGGTAAATCCTACATCTGTGAGAACCAGGCTTCAGGTTCCAGCACCACCAACCACCTCTTATGAAGTTGGAAAAGGGAAGTTTCCTAATGTTGTGGGAAAATCACAAAAGTGAGACCTAAAAATAATGTTTAAGGTCATTTACATTAATGTGTAAGCTGATTGTGACCAGGAACTTTTCTTTTCTATGTCTTTATAGGCACTGCGCCTCCCTGAGAATATTTAGGGCAGTAGCTGTTCCAGAGAAGCCAAGAATCTTATCTAGGCTCCAACCACAGCAGGTGAGAGTGAATCCAAGAGCCAGGACTTCTGGCCTCCACATTGGAGTGGGGGTGGGGGCTGCCTGGATGCTCAGCCCACCTCTGCTAAAATCTGAATTTCACATACATTTTAGTGAAGGGCCTAATCCACATGAAGCTCTAAATGTGAGGTCTCTGAAAGCACAGGGCAGTAAACTGATGAACTGGGGGCTGTGAATCTGAAAGAAGAGATTTGTAGTACGCACCTTTGTTCATTCACCAAGCACTGACCTGACTTTGCTGTGGAGTGAAACTTTCAAAGATCCTATCACAACGTTTGTATAAGGACCTGTGGAAGGTCTCTGAGAAGCAGAAGTGTTTAGGGGCATCATCTGTTCTCATGGCCCACTCAAGGATGGGCAGTTTCAGTGGATCCTTAGTTCAACTGATTGGACACGGGGGAACTGATCAGAATAAAGGTGAGTCATGACGCCTACTCCATTATCAATTGCTCTACCAACAAAATATCCCCAAATGTACCACCTCTTTCTCTCTTGCCCCTAACCTAATCCAAGCTACCACCACTCCCATCTAGATGATCCACCGCCTCCCTCTTTTATCTTCTTTCCATTTTCCCTTGTGCCATTGGAAGCTTTTCTCATGGTCACTGAGGCCAGCCATGAGCTCCTGATGCCTCTTGTCACCTTTGTCCTGTCACTTCTCTCTCTCATTCTCTACCTTCCAACCACATTGAAACCTCTTTGTTTCATTCTGCCCAGAAACTTCTGTAGCTCTTCTTCTGGTTGACTCCTTATCACCAAGTAGCTCTCAGAGCAAAGACCAATCCCCAACAGCCACTAGCTGTCTGTTGCTCAATCCTCTGCTACAGAGATTGCCTGTATTAATTGTGGTTGCACTGTTTTTATACTGAGTCCATGGGAGGAAGGTCCTTACTTGATCAAGTTCATCCCTGTGTTCTAAAGTAGGATAACATGACTTTATCATAGGTATTGAAGATGGCACTAGAATTATCTAGGGATTTGCCTGTATCACAGGTTTAAATGTGTTCTCCAAATTTCTCATGGTGAAAATCCTTATATAGATCTATAACATTGATAATGGCAATGATGCTGCTGAAAACACATATGGCAGAGATGATGTGTCCACTAAATAATGCTCTATTTGCCGCTAATGTCTTGAAGACTACTTGATGCTCAATAGACTAACTCTACACAGCAAGACAGACTATAAGACTGTAAGTCACATTTGTTTCTCCTTGGTGGTGGCAATGAAACACCTAAATGGGTTTCCTCTCTGTTTTTCCCCTGTAGCATGTTCCGCTTGGTGTAGTTATGAAGTGCTTGGCTTCAGAGTAGCTATGGGGAGCATATTCCTCTTCCATCCCTCACTCCATTGACACATGGGGAGGACATAGCTAGAGTGAGAAATTTAGTTCACTGAGTAAAGACACTGGGATTGGGGACTTGCATGTTACTGCATCTTAACTCAGCCTATGCTCACTAATGTTCACACATTGAGTTCTTGCTACATTCTGGGACTTTTGCATATTTTATCTCATTTGTTCTTTACAGTACTATATACAGTAGATTTAATTATTATTCTCAGTTTACAGACAAGGGAATAGAGAGATAAAAAGGATGAACAACTCATCCAAAATCTGAGTTAGAAAAAGGCAGCGTTTTAAATCTGAATCCAGACAGTCTGACCTCAGAGCCCAGCTTCTAATCACTGTACCATATTTTCAAGACACACTCCACTTTGTACATTAAATTGTCTCAATAGTAAAGATAAAATATAAAATCCATTTGCATTAAGAAGTCTCTTCCCATGATTATCATAAGAACATCTCTGAGATAAAACCATCTAAGGAGAGGCCGCCCCATCAGCTTCTTTGTCTCATAAGCACTAATTGAATGATGCTGCAAGCAGGTGTGTTTCATGAAGCCTGTCTGCCATTCTGCCAGCTAATTTTAAAATGTATGGATCTCTCTGCTTCAGACCTGAGGCCATATTGATTCTGGAATATGCACCACTAATTGCTGAGTGTCTGCTGCTAAGAAGCAAGGGAAGAAAAAAAAGCTTGCATGTCAATATTTGTTACTAACCTTGACAAATAAACATTTTAAGTGATGGTGACTTTTTCCTCCTTTAAAGCTTTAATTACTGGCTTGCACACACTGCAATCATTTTGTTCTTGTGTGTGTTTAATAGTCTGTAATCCATTTTAATTACATTCTTTGCTTATCAAGATTAGACTTCCAAACAAGGACAGAACAAAATTTAACTTCTGTTTTCTCTTTCTCCTATTCAGTGCCTCAAAAATGTTAATGGGTTTGAAAACATCTTAAAGATAAAATTTATTCTTTTCACTTAAAACACACAAACAAAACTGTTTTTTTTAAAAAAAGAAGTTTATCTGTACTTTGTCCAATCTGCGGTTCATTGGAGAAGGGTTGGACACACTTGCTTCCTCCATTAGACTTGGAATGTGAAATTTGGAGAAAACTTTGAAAAGACATGGGTGGAGAACTTCTAGCATGAGGAAAACATTCTCTTTTTTGGTCTGGGTGATGAGGGCAAAGTTGTTTTGCTAAAATTCATTGAGCTTGTATGTTTATGTATTTTTCCATATATGAATATGTTATCTAAAACACTGAATAGGGCTGATTTTAAGGGTTGCTCCATGCTTTTGTTACTGGTGACCATTTAAGGATCGTCAAGCACTTTTTTGTTGTTGTTGTTTTGTTTCTTGAGTCAGGGTCTCACTATATAGCCCTAGCTGGCCTGGAACTCTCTATGTAGACCAGGTTGCCCTTGAGCTCAGAGGGTCTGCCTGCCTCTGCTTCCCGTGTGCTGCTGGGACTAAAGGCGAATACCACCAAATTTTATTTTTATTTATGTGTCTGCATGCCATATGTGCATAGGTACCTTCAGGAAGCCAGAAGAAAGCATCAGATCACCTGCAGCTGGAGTTACAGGCATAAAAAGCTACCTCGGGTGGATGCTGGAACTTGAACTTGGGTCCTCTGGAAGAGCACCAAGGACTGAGCCATCTCTAGACCCTCAAACACTTTTTTGTGACCACTTCTAACATTTTTGTTACTAAATGCGGACTCATTAGAGGAGGAACTGTAAGGACCTGCACCTGCCATGCAGAGAAAGCCTGTGGCCTACCTACCATCAGTGATCCAGCCTGGAACTGCAGAGCAGATCTGGCAAAGCCTCAGCCAACTAAAAGAGAGGTGGGGCTTAAACACTGTCCACTAGAGGAATTGTTCCCTTCTGCTACCCAACAGAAATGGGCAGCATCAGGTTGGGCATGCTCCATCCCTAGCCCCAGGATGCTGCAGGAGGATGGCAGCTGAGCTCCATATTGAAGCAGTAATGTTAGGCCTTGCCTTGAATGGCCATTGATTCATGAAAGGCGGTATGAGTGTTATAAACATTCTATAATGAGAGGGGAAATACCTTTTTTGGTGGCCAGTAAGCCTGTCAGTCAGTCAGTCAGTCAGTAAGTATATAAGAATATTAGAGGCCACATTTGATCTTGACCCCAGGACCATGGTTGGCCTGACTTCTTTTGGGTACTCAGCTACCTTTCAAGCTCCTGATTTGTACCTTGCTCTACTGTCTGTAACCCTTGTGGAACCACTTACTTTGATTCACTAGAACTTCTTTTTATCTGTCCTTCTAATGAAAGACTCCAAACCTCTTCAGCTCTTACTGTGTGTGGTTTGGTTGGATCCTATTCCCATTGCTCCAGCTCCATGGTTAGTTCCGTCCCTAACCAGAGTGAAGATTTCAGCATTGGACACACAACTCATCCAGAGACTTCACTCAGCATGCTGGGCTATTGGGGGATGACTGACAGGGTGCAGCATTAGAACTATGCAGCCATGTTGCCACTGTGAGGAGAGAGTTTGGAGCACTGTGGGAAGCATGGGATGAAGCTAATGCGGTGAAAGGCAGGGATGGGAAAAAAAAAAAAAAATCTCAGTGGGGGTGACTGAACCTGAAATCTATGTCTGAACCCAGACATGGGTTCCTCAAGTCTATTTGTCCGAAAAAATTTCTTTTTCTCTTTAAACCAATTTGAGCTGCTCTCAATTGACTTTGTTTTAACTGAAGTCCAACCACCAAGCTTGAAACATATCAATTTGGATTTTTCCCCCTTTTATTTACCAAAGTCCCTGGAGTTAACCATCAAATCAGTCCCAGATGGTTCATTAACATCGGCAAATCTCTTTCAAAATAAAAAGCAGTATTTTTGTTTTAATTAAATCTATGTAGAAAGGTTCCTCCTCCCTACAACCCTGCAAATTCTAACACACACACACACACACACACACACACACGCACACACACACAGAGAGCATTTCAGAATTTCCACCTACATTTTGACTGTGGTCTGACTCCCTTATAGTAAACAGAACGACAGAAGTAATTTTAAGTCTGTTTCCCATACTCTGACTCCTTGAACACAGGTATTTAGAACAGCTCATGCTCCCAGATCCCAGCACAGGAAAGGCAGGGAGGGGTGATTTGCACAACTTGGATGTGACAATGCCTAGAACTACCCCCAGTCATTAGGGAGAAAGGCAGACATCTTCCTACGTCCTGTGTAGTCGGGTGTTACTCATCCAGCTCCCGCAGAGAGCAGGGAAGTTGTCCAGGGTCTCCCTGGAAGCAAATCAGCAGTAAGGTGGGATCAAAACACATCTGTTCACACAAATGTGAAAAGACAGGGATTTCTCACTGTACAAATAAATGACCCTTTCAGCCTGTCACCCTCATCACCTCATCCAATATCCTAGGACAGAGCTGCCACCACACAGGTTTCTGTTTTGGCCTTTGAAGTCCCGGAAGCCTATGTTCCCCTTAGAAACTGGAAAATGAGGGCTGTTTATCTAAAAGCAAAATTGAGGCTATAGCCGCTACCTTAATTCTTTGGTATGGTCCAAAATAACATCTAGACATGTTCCCTGAGCCTCTACTTCTGCTCACTGCATCCCAGTGTTTCTTCTCAGGCTGGGACAATTCAGCTTCTCCCTTAGAGCTGGGGACCCAAGTCCACAAGGGTGCACTTTGGCCAGTCTCCTTATTCTCTCCGAGATGGCTCTCTACTCCTTCTCTTCATTGTCCCTAAATAATGCTTGTCCTCTTTATCAAAGCATCATGACTAATATCTGATCACTCAGAACATTTGATTTATATACTTATTTTGTTAAACGGTGGCACACCCGCGATTGTAAGCCCAGCCTCGCAAGTTCCCCTGGTGACACTCTGTGCTTCTGCTTCCTTGCCTACACGATGAGTATGATCATGCTGTTAGGATAGATGCATGCCAACCAACTGGTACTGAGGATTTCAATAAATATTAGCTAAGAGAAAGGTGGAGGCACTAAAGCAGTCTTTTAGCTTTTAAATGGCTACAGAGAAAGTGAGACAAATTCTGTGTGTCAGAACTAAGGAGCAAACCTGTGTCCAAATAAAGAACATTGTAACTACTGGAATGTCTACCAATGGAATTGGCCAGTGTGGTGTGTGTGTGTGTGTGTGTGTGTGTGTGTGTGTGTGTGTGTGTGTGTTTATATGGTATTAATATGCAAAATAAAAATGGACTTCTTGAGCCCTCCAGCCTGAAGTGGGGAAATGAGTGAGTAACTTGCCAGGGTCTTTCTAACTGGTATTTTTGTAACTACTACTACTACTACTACTACTACTACTACTACTACTAATAATAATAATAATAATAATAAAGAAAGTAATAACAATAAAGAAAGTTTTAAATGACCAACAGGCAAATGTTCTCCAAGGATTTTAGAGCTGTGATAACTCAGCAATCAAGGACCCATTTTCACTGAAAAGCAAACCTTTGGAAAAAGGCTTTTCCTGCCTCCTCCAATTCAGAGCCCACTGGATACCTTGATCAGAGAGTGGGCCACATTTGGAAAGGGGAGAAACGGTCAAAGAAGAAACATTCTCTTTGAAGCTTACAAAAGGTCTGATGTCCCCTCCATTCATCAACTCTGGTCCAAAGAACCCCAGCCAATTCCATCCCCAGAAAACTACCCCCCACCAAGCCTTCAACAAATTCAGAACCAGCACTTGGGACAACTCAAAGCATCCTTTCCTAGCTGGCCACACTGCCAGATCAAAAGAGGGAAAAAGTGGAGACACAGATCTACCAGGGGCCTCCATTTGACATAGCTTCAGTTCTAGTATCTGTGAACGTGATTTCTTGGTCTGGTTGCCTTCTGTGTAACACGAGAAAAGGCACTTCCCCATCTCACGTGGTCTGCTGGGACTGCTAGTCACAGCACCTGCTGGCCCTCCTGATCACATGAGTGGGGCCTTGGCAGTCATAAAACTCCTTTCTCCTGCCTCCAGTGATTGCTCCAAGAACACAGCACTTGGCCCAAGCAGGACCAATTGGAGCCTTCCATGAATGCTGTGCTCACATGAACCCCGAGAGAGATGCTCACTTTCTGGGATGGTGGGCAATTACAGTCCTTCCTGTAAGGCTGGCACTGTCTGTCACCATCTTTACCAGCCTATCAGAAGAACTTCCCAGAAGGAAGGTAGAGCTGGGTGTTGGAAAGAGAATGATAGAGCCTTCCGTCACTGTTTGTGTACCTAAAAATAGTCATGAATTTAAACTGCTCAACTATTGGGGACTTCTAAGTTATATGATTTAGAAAAAACAGTTTCCTATCACTTGTAGTCCAAACAGACCTGATTGATATAGTGTAAACAATATAAGGTATTAAGTCATATCTGCCCAAGAAACCCAAGAGGTCTTTTTTACAATGTCACCCATTGCAGGGAACTATCTGGGTAGCCCAGGCATGGGGGGATATATGGTGAGAGATAAATAGTAAACACAGAAATGGACTTTGCCTTCTCATTGTCATTTTTTTAAACAAACAAACAAACAAACAAACAAACACACAGAGTCTCACTGTGTAGCCTGGCTGGCCTCAAACTCATAGAGTTCCACCTGCCTCCATCTCTCAAATGCTGGGATTAAGGTGTATGCACCATGCCTGGCTCCCCATCATTCTTGTTAGCTACCTAGGATCAGAGTGAGTCTAAAAATCATATTCTAGCCCATGGGGCTGCAAACAAGGTCTCTTGGCCTCGTGTAACTGAGCTAACTTTGAAGGCATAGGCTGGTCTCAATTCTTAAAAAGCCTATACTCATATCAGTCATTTAGCCAATTAAGAGGCCTCTGAATGACAGACCATTGGATCATCAAGTTATGTTAGACATAATCTGATGGCTAGGAGAAGAAGACTGTGATTTGCAACCTGGTTGGGTCTGTTTGCCAAAGAAGGGTATGCAGGAGCACAGGACTATTTTAATAGGTGGTTTAAGGACAAGATGCTCCTGGGCACTCATCTGTTAACCCAGAGCCTGGAGACTGAGGATGAAGTGTGAGTGTGTGTGTGTGTGTGTGTGTGTGTGTGTGTGTATCTGTATGTGTTTGGATATTCCTGTTTGTAATGTATGTATGTCTGTATGTGTGTGTGTATGTGTTTGTATATATGTGTGTGTTCCTAACTTCTGAAGATGGCCAAGGTGAGCGTCCGTCAAGCAGTCCTATTTGTTTACAAACTTCAGACCCTTTCCTTACACACCTGCCTCCAAGGGGCTTTATTTAAGAGAGTTTGCCCAGCAGCCCCTTTCTTGTCTTTCCGCCAGACCTGCACCTTTAAATGCATGTATTAAACTTCAGATTTGATCCTTCCCCACCGACACCTCTTCCCAGCCAGCCCACAGATCTCCTATGAACATTAATTACCTTCCTTACCTCAGAAACCAAGTTAAGGACACTATTCAGCTCCGAGAGGCAGAATAGAAATTTTTTACTCCTAATTTGTGGAGAATTGGGCCCCTCCCACCCACATCCTCTTGTGGAAGTGGTGGGCTCTTTGCGCTTTGCTCTGAGAGTAGTGGAGCTAGGACTGTAAAAATGTTTATGTACACATGAGGTCCCTGGGGCAATCTATAAGACTCAATAAACATGCTGAAGGCACACAGAGATAAAGAAAATGCCATTTACTGGCACCTACTTAGAGAGATCTGTGGGTGGTTGGAGGAAATATTTTAGCACCCTGCTTGCAACCTGTGATAGAATCAGCTGCCTTCCCAAGAATCAGAGGCTAGTAAAGCTGTACGGCTTTTTTCCTGCAGGGTGAGAGGGACAAGCCTGGGCTGGAGAGAGATGGCTTTATAGGACTGAGGAGGTAGAGGTAGGCAGGTAGCAGATGCCCTCCTCCACAGCACAAAGGCTTCTCTCCCACAGTGGCTACCTACTGCTGCCATAAGAAATTATCATCATCCTAGAAGCTTAGTCATTTGTTTTCTCTTAGGGGTCTAGAAGCCAGACTCTTACAGAGCTAAATTCAACATGTGAATGTTGGCAGAGCTCTGCTCCCTCTGGAGGGTTTAGAGGACAATCATCTTTACCTTCCTCCTTCTTGAGCTGCATTCCTTTGAAGTCAGCAGGGTAGCATCTTCTTCCCCGGATTTCTCCTTCTGCTCTCATCACAGAGCCTTCTCCTCTTCTGACTGGTTCAAATGTCCCTCTGTCTCATAAGGATGCTGGTACTTACACTGGGTCCACTTGGATAATTCACCCATTCCCTAATTTGTGAACATCTGCAAAGAGCCTTATCTTTATCATATAACACTAATAGTTCACCAATATTAAAACCTGATATTTAGGAGTCATCAATAACCTATGACAAATCCCAATACTGTGTTGTAAAATGTCATATTTATGTACCAGTGGAAGCAGGCATTCAGCTGGTGTAGTGGCTGCAATTAATTCAGGAAATTTTCATAATCTCTATTAAGGTAGAATTCTCTTGAATTCAGCAGTTTCCTAGTAGGAATTCATTATTCAGCAAGGATTCATCAACTTAGCTTTAAGAATTCATAGGAGATTCTTGAAAGGGGATGTGCAAGGATTCTTTTAAGCATTGTTTATGACAGCTACATTGCAAACAGCCTAAAGAAGCTTAGCTATGGGGGCTGGGTGGCTTAGCTATGGTGGCTGGATGTTCTGTGGTAAGAACATCCACAGCGTGAGCCACTGTATCAAGGAGAATGAGAAAGATCTGTGTGAGCTCATGGGAAGGATCTTCAAGATAAGGACTGTAATAGGGCATGAGACCGTGCAGATGTTGTAAAACATAGCTCTTGCTTCAGTGAGACAAGATGGACTGGGCACTCTGAACAGAACTGGGACCCTCAGGCTTTGTAGGCGGCAGTTTAATATGCCAGCACAGGCCCCGAGAGCTGGTTCTCAAAAGCAGAGCCCTGAATAAGTGAAGACTCTGCCTTTATACCTTTTTGCTTTCTTGTTTCCTATAGGTAGCAGTATACATTTTGATCGGTATTTTAAAGTGCTGTAAGGGGATACAAAAATGGCTAGGTTGGGAGGGAAGACAGTGAGGACTTAAACAGCAGACCTACAGAAATACACACACATACACACCTCATGCTACCACATGTGACTGGCCACAGCCTGGGAACATAGATTCAGGTTGCCCACAGATAACGTATTCCAATGTAGAAGTTGTTATATGAACTTAAAAAAAATTTTTTATTGAATTTTTGTGTATTTCACACAGAAAAACATTTTTATACCCCCTTCCCCTTTGGCACCCTCCCATAGGCCCCCACCCCACTGGAGTTCATACATTCTGTTATTTGTGTTAAGCCTATGTAAAGTTAGTGTCCCCAGACGTCCCTCAGTGCAAGTTCATCACTGGGATCGAATCACCCTATCTAGAGTCCCTCCCTTTAAGATCAGCTCTTTCTCACCCAGCATTAATCATCTGCCAATAATTCTTCGACTAAGATTGGGGCCTGCTGTTTATTTCCACAGTTCTGTGCTGGGTTTTTGTCTGCTTAAGTTTGCATGGGTCTTGTGCATGCTGACACCACTGCTACATGTTTGTATGAGAAGGGTCCCTGGTGCCTGTAGAACTATTTCCATATGGTCATGCACTTCCTCCCTGGCTCTTACAATCTTTCTGCCTCCTCTTCCACAATGATCCCTGAGCCTGGGAGTGGGGGGTGGTGGATTTTAATATAGCAGTCTTATCCGAGGATCCACACTCTGCAGACTCTTATTCTCTGTGTTTTGGCCATTTGTGACCTTTTGTGTTCTTGGCCCTCTGTTGCATGAGGGAGCTTCATTGATGAGTGTTGAAAGACAACTGAACACATAACTTTATAAAGATACACTTTGTTCAGTTTCCTCAGGTTAAATTTGAAGTGAAGAATTCACTTTCCCTGCAGTTGATATTATGGTAGTGTATCTAGTGTATCTATTTCGTACCTGGGTCCTGGCTTTGAACACATCATTAAGGTCTCCAAGGCTTGGCACTGGAGAGATGGTTCAGCAGTTAAGAGCACTGGCTGCTCTTGCAGAGGACCCAGGTTCAATACCTAGCACCCACATGGTAGCTAACCATCATTTTAACTCCAGTTCCAGGGAAATTCGATGCCCTCTTCTGACCTCCATGGGCATTGCACAACATGGATGCACTTACATACATGGAGGCAATACACTAATACACATAAAATAATAAATTTTTTTCTGCTGGGCGTGGTCACGCACACCTTTTATCCCAGCACTTGGGAGGCAGAGGCAGGCAGATCTTTGTGAGTTCGAGACCAGCATGGTCTACATAGTGAGTTCCAGGACAGCTGGGGTTATAGGGAGACTATGTCTCAAAAAGACAAATAATAATAATAATAATAATAATAATAATAATAATAATAAATATTTTTTAAAAAGATCTCCAAGGCTTAACTTCCTCACCTACAAAATGGGCATAACACTAACACTGCACTTCCTAAATTCCAAGATGGTGTTAGAAATGGGTCTGGGGTCCCAAGAAAATGACATCATTAGAAGTATTTCAGCAAGACAAAAAGTTTTATTTCTGCAGAAGGGCACAAAGTTGCTCTAAATGTAGCAAGCAAGCAAACTCAGCGGGGGTCCACTGGGCTTTTATTCCTAACACAAAGAGGTCCTAAACCTCAGAGCTTGGCCTCACACTTTTATGCAGTTAGTTAAAATTAGTGCAGCTGGTAAGCAAAATGCAGCTTTTGAGGGCAGGATGCTGCCTTGAGGACAAACTTTAATCTTAGAAAAGTGCTGACCTAGGGAGGGAGTTTTGCCAGGTGTTTTTGTTGTTGTTGTCGTTGTTGTTGTTGTTGTTGTTGTTGTTTTGCTTTGTTTTGTTTCTACAGATTTCTTTGACAACGGAATGAATTGTAAGGGACTAAATCGCTAATAAGCAAGCAGGGACACTAATGAATGATAAAGATGGCGGACTTCCTGCTGCTTCTTAGTCTGAGACAAAGACCTGGCAGACTTTTTCTCCTGCTGGCAGAGCCCCTTTTCCTGCTGACTGGTCCTAACCAGTTTAGATAAGATCAAGGCCAGACCTGGACATCTCACTCAGCTTGGGCTGTGACCCATGGGCTGTCTCTTCTTAAAGTTGACCAAAATTAGGGGAGGGGACGAGCCCCATACCAGCAAAAACACTTAAAAGGCCCAAACGCTTCTGGGGGCTTTGGATTTCTCTCCTTCCCAGTCCCCTCTCCACTTGTGGAGAGCTTGTCTTTTGGGGTAAAAGGGTATATGGGTGCGAGTCTTAATTTTTCTAAATAAAGACCTATTTGCCTATTGTTCTCTGTGTCTGAGATTTTTTTTTCCCTTGCTTTTAAGTCTTTAATTCGTAGAGAAAATGAACCCAGCCATACCATCTAGACAGTGACCAACCAAGACCCTTAATACAACAGAACTTTCTTGGTCTCATTTATTCCTTTGGTAGAAAAGACAGTACGTTCCATTTCCCATAATGACACTTTGCAACATTTCTGAACTCACAGTAAGCCTAATGATTAGAGTGTATAATTAATTTGTTGCTGCTGCTTTTATCCCAAAACACTGTGGTAACATCATTGATATGTTTAATGGCTTTATTAACAGTCACAGTTTAAGTCATATAATTTAAATAATTCACCAATTTAAATATCACAGTTCAATGATTTTTGGCATATTCAGAGAATTGTGCATCCATCACTCCAATTACTTTTAGAATATCTTTCCCTTAAAGAAAGCCTGTTCCTGTTAGCTATCACTCTCACTCTCGGGCTTCCTTGGATTTGCCTGTTCTGTGTATTTTATACAAATGTGTGCACTATGTGTCCTAGTTTCTTTGTTATTGCTGTGAGAAAAACACTGACCAAAACCACCTTGGGGAGGAAAGGGTTTATTTTAACTTAAATCTCCCGGTTCATCACTGAGGAAACTCAGGGCAGGAACCCGGAAGCAGGAGCTGAAGCACAGACCACGAAGGAATGCTGTTTACTGGCTTGCTCCCAGGGTCGGTGCTCAGCCTGCCTTCATATACAACATGGAACCACCTGCCCAGGGGTGGCACCGCTCACAGTGGGCTGGACCCTCCCACATCACTCAACAATCAAGAAAATGCCTCATAGACATGGCTGCAGGACAATCCATCAGAGGAAATTCCTCAGTTGAGGTTCCTTCTTCCCAGGTGTGGCAAGTTGACAACTGAAGCTATCAGCATATGTATGGAACTTGCTTCTTTCACTTAACATCCTGTTTTCAAGGTCCTCCCACATAATAACTGGCATCGCTGTTTCTTTTCTGGCCTGGTTAATACTTTGTTGTGTGAATGTCACCATGTATTCATTCATCCATAGATGGTTGCTCTTACCTTTTTGTTGAGTTGCTATTTCCTCTGAATTAAAGTATTTCCTCCTGGAGGGAGGCTCCTAAAGACTCAGGAAATAAATGAATTTACAGTCTGGGGAAGCTCCTAGACCCTGCAAGATTCAAAGAACCTCTCCCCAGGGAGGGCAGTAGCAATTGTTGAGAAGACAGAGATTCTCTGACCAGTGAGGCCGCCTCCCTGGTGCAGGGAGCTCTGGGATGCAGCTTTCTTAAGCTCTCCATGCTGGGGTGGGCTTTTCAGTGTTGCAGCTGCCTCTGAGTCATCCAAACTCCCATTAGAAATCCATCACCCATACTCCTGTAAGTAACCCCAATAAACTCAAGCTACACTTGGGTAGAATTATTTCTTTAGTCTATTACCTATCTGGGGCGGGTAGATGTTTGTTCACATGTACCCGGGAAAAGTCCCATAATACATCTGTTTACAACAGGAATAAAACTGCTATGAACATTGTGTACTTGTTTTTTGTGGGATGTATGTTTCCATTTCCACTGGGTATGTGGGTAGGAGTGGAATTACCAGGTCACATGTTAATTTGGAAACCATGTTTAACTTTTTGCAGAATTGCAAGACTGCTTTACAAAGTGGCTGCACCATCTATATAGCTTATCACCTTGAACACCCCAAACACATCTAAAGTGACTGACCAACCTACAGTCCTGTCAGTAGTGTATGGTGATTCTAATTTCTCCATATCCTTGCCAACAGCCATTATTATCTGACTTTTTGATTATAGCCATCCTACTGAGAGGGAAGTAATATTTTTTTGTGGCTTAGATATTCATTTCCCTGATGTCAGTCATGTTGAACATCTTTGTCTGTAGGTCCTTGGTATATCTTATTTGAAGTAATGTCTATTCAAACCCTTTGCTATTTAAAGTTGGAATACAATTGCTCGTTATTTAATTACAAGAGTTCTTTATATAGTCCAGATTCAAGTGCCTTACAAATAAGATTCACAAATATTTTCTCCCAGTCTGTGGATTGTTTTTTCTTTTGAATCAAAAATGGTAATTAAAAAATATTTTATTATTTTTATTTTATGTATATGAGTGCACTGCCTGCATGTGTGTAAGTACACCCGTGTCATGCAATGCCCACAGAGGTCAGAAAAGGGTGTCAGATCCCCTGGAACTGGAGTTAGGATGGTGTTAGCTGCCATGTGTGGGTGCTGGCAATCAAACCTGGGTCCTCTGCACTAGCAGCCAGTGCTCTTAACCACTGAGCCGTCTCTCCAACCCCTGAAAATAACAATTCTGATGAAGCTCGACTTCTTTTTTGTCACTTTTGCCTTTAATATCATAATGACAAAACCAGTTTACTAACCCAACAATATGACAATACACTTTTATTCTAAGACTTCTAGAGTTTTCATTTCTGATGTTTAGGTTTATGACCATTTAGAGTTAGTTTTTGTACATAGTGTAAGGTAGTGATCCAACTTCGTTCTTTTTAGTAGATGGTCAGTTGCTCCAGCCCTGTCGCTCTTTCTTCATTGGATTTTCTTGGTACTTTTCTTGACAGCTAATTACCACAAATATGAGGGGCCCTCTATTATGTTCCATTGTTCTGTAGGTCTATCCTCATGCAGGAAGTAAAACACTGATTATGATGGCATCTAATATCAGAAAATTTGAGTCTTTCCACTTCATTTTTCATTTTTCTTTCTCAAGATTATTTGACTATTCTGAATTCCTTGTTTTTCCACATGGACTTTAGAATCAGTTTCCTAATATCTGCAAAAGAGACACCTGAGATTTGATAAGGTATGTGTTGACTCTGTAGACAATATTAAGTCCCTCAACCCAGGGGATATTTCCAATTTATTTATATCTTCAATTTCTTCCAACAATGATTCATAGTTTTCAATGTGTAGAACGTTTATACTTTATTTGTTCCTGTTTTATTGTTTTGTGCTATTATAAATAACATCTTTTTTCAATTTCACTTTCAACGTTCAGTGGTAGTATATGGAAATTGACGTTTGTTTATGTTCTTGTACTCTACAACACTGTTGGATTTGGGTTTGGGGAGCTCTGTTGTAGTTGTTTATGTTGTTCAAATGGCTTGTTAGTGGGTTGCTTAAGATTTTCTCTGTGCACGATCATGCCATATGCATCCTCTTCCTTAATCAAAATTACCAATCATCCATTCCTTGGCCAACAAGCCTCCTGAAAGGATGCTAAATTTTGTTGAGTGCTTTTATAGTAGACTTAATAACACTATTTCCTAGAGCTCTCTCCATTGTTTTGCTTAGGGGAAATTATCCTTGAAGCACTTTCCCCAAGCAAGGAACACCAAGTCACCAAGCTCTGTTGACTTTGGAAGATCTAAAAGGAGATGAGCAACCCTTTTCCTTCACACCCTTAATTCCAGAAGAGCTTCCACTTGGAACCTAACTGAACAGTCCTCGAATGGCTTCAAAGGCTTAAGGCTGACTCCTGTTATTGTGGGTAATCAGGCCGGCAGTCCAAGAGTTGAGTTTTGTGACACTCAAATCTGATTCTTTCTTTGCCTGTTGGGGATTGGAATGAGAAAGGGATTGGAGAATAGGAAGTTTCTTTTTCTCTTCTTGAACACAGTTTTTTTCCTCTCATCTCTATTCATGGACATTTGAACCTGAGCATAAAGAATATTCTCAAATGTTTTGTGAAATTTTTATGGGCTTTTACTTTGCCTATGCGATTGCTTCTTGGCCTTTTGGCTACAATCAAGTATGTTTTGTTTATGCAGTTGAGGATCAAGTTCTTTGACATGAGACTTTAAGTTTCTCTTGAATCTTTCACAAAACCAAATAAAATGTCTGCCCCATTGCACAGACTTCACTGGTAATGTTTTCCCTTTAGCAGGATTGTCACATGTGGGACTTGGCCTGTCCATCACCACATTCCTAAGGATTTGGAGGGTGCTGAGCAGCCGAACAGAATGATGCCAACACTCATGTGAGACAAGGAACTGAGCCATTGAGTCACCTAGATACGTGGTCTCAGCTGTCCCGTGTGGTTTTATAGCTTCTTACGCATGGCAGGAGGGTTCAATGACTCAAATGTGGTGTTGAAAGAGAAGAAACTGCCATGGTGACTCTTTCAAACCTCCCTGAGCACAGCAAGGTTGATCCAAGAGCCTCTGTTGCTGTCTCATGTCACAGTGCAGATCACTCCACACAGTATTGTCTGTCTCTCCCTGATGCCAGTTTGAAAAGAGATATTGACAAAGTACAGCATAGCACTTCATTCAACAGCACTGCCACGCATGTCCCTGTGGTACGACAGACACCCCCCAGCCCCCAGCTCAGAGAGGCTGCACCAATGATCACAACAAAACAAAGCTTTTGAGTTCAGACTCTACCTTTGGGTAGGTGAGCTGGCTCAGCAGGTAAAGGCACCTGCTGCTAAGTCTGGCAACCTGAGTTCAATTCCTGGGACCTGCATGGTAGGTGGAGAGACCAGACTACTGCAGGCTGTCTTCTGACCTCCACGTGTATACAGTGGCATGCATGCCCCCACCACACATAAACACACATACATACATACAAAATAAGTAAAAATGTAATGAAAAAAAATTTTTTTAAAGACACTAGCTTCTCCTCCAAACCTCCCCAACTACCAAATTCTGGTTTGAGTGCCAGTAACATGCAAATCAGAACACACTGCTCACTGAACCAACCAGAACCAAACCAAACAAAAACAGAGTGTGGCAGCGCAT
The DNA here is from genome assembly GCF_000622305.1 of Nannospalax galili. Lineage (NCBI taxonomy): Eukaryota > Metazoa > Chordata > Mammalia > Rodentia > Spalacidae > Nannospalax > Nannospalax galili. Next base: position 935,504 of record NW_008347292.1, read on the forward strand.
GGTTGGAATCCCATCACTTGGGAGGCTGAAGTAGAAAGCCAACATGAGCTTGAGGACAGGGGAGGCTACATAGAAAGTTGCAGGCCAGCCAGGGCTAATGGTCTCAAAACAAACAAACAAATAAACAAACAATAGCCTATTTTTTTATTTTATATATTATTTTAGTTTTACACGTATGACTATATTGCCTGCATGTATGTAAATGCCCATGGAGGCCAGAAAAGAGCGTCAGATTCCCTGGAACTAGAGTTGTGGACGGTTGTTAGCTGCCGTGTGGGTGCTGGAATCAAACCAGGGTCTTCTGCAAGAGCAGCCAGTGCTTTTAACCTCCGTGCCATCTCTCCAGCCCCCTATTGTTATTCTTAGTGGAGTGTCCAGGGTACCTATCTGGGAATCTAAGCTCTAGCTAGTCCTTTGGGCTGGGTTTTTTCCATAGAGGAAGGGGGATTTCCTGGTTTTGTCTTCTAGCAATAACCAAGACAGCTGTGAGCCATTTTGCACAAATGATGCTATTATACAGGCAGGAGAAACGCGTTGCTCATCAGTGCTAATGGGCATGTATGGGGCTGAGGAACTCCTGGAGCAAGGCAGGTGTTAATCAAGATTCCTTGCAGAGAAGATGAGGTGCCAATAGCACATCAGGTGCTTCTTGGTGCTGTGAATGCAAATGAGTAGAAGCCATGCTCTGCCTCCGAGGCTAGCTCCCATCGTTGAGAAGGGAGAAGGAGCATTCCCTATGTTCAGTGGGATGTGGACTGCTCTTATGGGGCATCAGCAGTTAAGCTTCCCAAATGAATGACATTCAAGTGGATTTAGAAGAATGAATAATTCACCAGGCAAGGAGAGAAACACTCTCGGAATCTGTTTCTGTGCCTGTAATTTGAGAATGAAAAGAACAGCTTTCTCACGGGGAAGAGAGCAGTCTAAAGGACAAGGGAATCGTTCTAGCAAGTTGAGGTTCATCCTTGCTCTGCAAGGTTTTGGGGAAAAGAAAAATAGTAATTGTGTTGTTACTTAAAAAATAATAGCAAAGAACTTTTAAGTCAAAGTTGATTTTTAAAGCTTGTCTTTGAAAAGAAGGGGGAAATAACAGAGCCTGCTTACAAGAAGCCATCTCAAGCCTTTGACAAGATGCTTGCACATGCAGTGCACGCCACCCAGGTAGAGAGCATTATCACTATCACAGAGTGGGGGTCAGCAAGAGATGAGACAGTGATGTGTAAAGCTAAATCTCTGGGAGCCTTACTCCAGTCTCAGGCTGGGGAAGCTAAAGGAACATTGGCTCTTTCTGTTCTTTGTGCAGTGCTTGGGATTGACCAAGGCCTAGTGCAGGCTGGGGCAGGGCTCTACCACTGAGCTACTCCCCAGCCCAGATGAAGGTTTCTTAAAGGGAGAGTCCTTGAGTATAGTAAGAAGGAACCATGTGTGTGTGTGTGTGTGTGTGTGTGTGTGTGTGTTTCTGTGTATACATATGTATGAATTTTTTTATATGTATGAATATTCTTAAAAATTAAATAACAGTACTCATATAGTCCCCACACACAAATTTAACAGACATTAACACTTTTTTGCTTTGAACTTTGAGCTTGGATGCTTTCTCTTTTTAATATATTTTATTTATTTACTTATTTATTTTATGTGTTTGAATGTATTGCTTCAACATATGTAAGTACACCTGTGTTGTACAATGCCTGCAGGGGTCAGAAGAGGGCGTTGGATCCCTTGGAACTGGATATGGACAGTTGTTAGCCTCTATGTGTATGCTAATAGCCTGTGCTCTTAACTGCTGAGCTGCCTTTCTAGCCTCAGGAGCTAGGATCTTATGGAGGAATGACTGGGAAACCCCCATGGGTATCACTTCCCTGGAGGTCTGTGCACTTTGACTACACACATAGCCCCATAAACAAAAGGTAATCTGGTTCTAAGTTGAAAGGTTTGGGGGGTAAAGGGGGTTCAAGAGAATACTGAGATAGATTACTGGGGAATAAGGAGTTCGTTTTTGTTTTGTTTTGTTTTGTTTTGTTTTTCTTTTTGAGACAGGGTCTCCCTGTAGCCCCAGCTGCCCTGGAACTCACTATGTAGACCAGGCTGGCCTTGAACTCACAGAGATCCGCCTGCCTCTGCCTCCCGAGTGCTGGGATTAAAGGCATGTGCCACCATGCCTGGCCTAGGAGTTGTTTTTTTAAATTTTTTTCTTTTGTTTTGTCTTAAGACACGTTCTTGTAGTCTTGGCTGGCTTGGAACTTGATATATAGACCAGCCTGACCTTGAACTCAGAGATCTGCCTGCCCCTGCCTCTCGAGTGCAGAATTAAAGGTATGTACCATTATGCTTGGCCTATTTTAAAAGCTATTAATATCATGAACAGACAGAGATGCAACAGCATGGCGGGGGCTCTGAGTAGAGTTCAAGCCCCAGCCCAGAGACAGGCAGCATGGAGAGAGGAATTGGAGCCCACATGGCAGAAGTGGGGTCTCTTCTTATACCTTTCTAAGGATGGGAGTTTCACAGCGAAAGCTTGCAGCCAGGATCTCTGATTCCCAGGCAGGAGGCAGGGAAGGGGTTGGGAAGTAGGATGTGGTACCAATACCCTCTTTGATGTTAACTGACTTCCTAGGTAAGAGGTCTGTTAGGGACTCAGAGGCAGACAATGTCTCAGCAGGGTGCCTGTGCATGTCTGTGAGAGGAGGTTGCTGCAGATATCATGGCAGAGCCCAATGTTAACATTACATTTCTATGAGTGTTCTTAGACTTTCAGGAAACTGGTAACACACTGTCATTTTAAGCCTCATGTTTTGCTTAATATGTTTTCAAGGTGGATCTCCCTCATTTGAGGCAGATGTGGTGAGTTCATTTTTACTGTCCTTTGATACTATATCCCTTTTAAACTGAGACTTGGGCCTGGCAATTCTGCCTCTAGAGTTCTTCCTAGAGAAACCTTCCTGTGTGTTTAGAAGTGGATTTGCATGAAGATCAGTGAAGAAGAGATAACAGTAAAGTAAAAGTGTTCAGAATTCATTTCAGCCATCCATTACTGCATACAAACCACCCAAACTTAGTGACCTAAATCACTGATAATAAGTTACTCTGCTCCTGAATCTTCAGTGTGAGCAGAGCTTAGCAGGGCCCAATCAGCTCTGTTCCCAATGGCATCAGCTGAAGTGGCTGAAGCCCCCCAAATCGTCTAGTCACTCGTGACCCCTTTAGCTGAAGAAATTTTTATGCAACCCCAGGTATGTAGTTACATAAAATAAGCTTATAAATTGACAGGAACCAGAAGTTCCCTGAGACAAATGTTTTGCCCGCAATGTTAATAGTTAACCACATCCCTATCTCAGGCCTGATAGAACGCCACAGCTGCAGTAAGCCAGAAAACCCACTTCTCTTGCCAGGATATCTCTCAGCTGTCCTTGTGCCCCAGTTAGTTCAGCCCCTAGCCACCGGAGTTGAAAACAGCTTCTTTGTTCTGCAACTCCAGGAAAGGGCTCACGGACACCTCCACCCAGACTTCACAGCTGTGTGTGCCTTCTTTGTTTCCAGGACTATAAAATTCACCTTAACCCTCCCACCTTTGCACGGTTTGCTTGTCCCTGGAGAAGCTGTGTCACCTTCGTAGAACTAGGAATAAATCCTCAGCTCAGTCTGCTGAGGGTCTGACTCTGTTCTTTTACCTAACCTTTTATTTTTCCTCAGTCCTTCTAAATCGTACATGAATCAAGCATTTGCTGACAATAAATCATAGAGAAATTTATTTTAGAGCAATTTTTGTGTATATGTAATTTTACCATTTATTAAAAATGAAAGAAATTTTGCATACTACTGAGATGGATATGCTTGTGTATTTTTCCTCAAAAAACTAAATCTCAGGGCTGGAGAGAAGGCTCAGCGGTTAAGAACAATGATTGTTCTTGCAAAAGACCCAGGTTCGAATCCCAGCACCCACATGGCAGCTAACAACTGTCTGTAACTCCAGTCCCAGGGGATCCGACAGCCTCTTCTGACCTCCGCAGGCATTGCACAACACAGGTGCACTTACCTACATGCAGGTAATACACGCATACACATAGAAAAAATGATAATAAATTTTTAAAAATTAAATCTTGATACTAGAGGGTGTAGAGCTCTCCAAAGGTTTTCAGAGTTGATACATATTTTGACTGAAGACTTTAATGCTAAACCAGGCGTGGTGGTGCATGCCTTTAATCTCAGCACTAGGAAGACAGGTGGATCTCTGTGAGTTGGAGCCCAGCCTGGTCTCCATAGAGAATCCAGACCATCTGTGACTACAGGGAGACCCTGTGTCAAAAACTTGAATAAAAAAGTATCCAGTTACAATTTTCAATGCAGAGAATATTACTCAACATAAATATACAGTACATATATGACAGAAACTGTTGGAAATCCTGTCTCAATTCCAAACAAAGATTCATGGAATGATTTTTAATGAAATTCCAGTCACCAAATAGTAATTTTTAAAATCATTCCAACACAGCCGGACATGATGGTGCACACCTGTAGTCCTAGCACTTGGGAGGCAGAGGCAGGTGGATCTCTGTGAATTCAAAGCCAGCCTGGTCTACATAGTGACTTACAGGCTAGTTGGGGCTACAGGGAGACCCTGTTTCAAAAAGACAAAAAAAAAAAAAAAAAAAAAAAAAAAAAACCCTGGTAAAAACAAAAAAATAAATAAAATCATTCCAACATTTGCAACCCAAAGATGTACTAATTTAATACCTACATGCTGAGGCATGATGGCAGGAAAATACTAGGAGTCTTTGCTTTTTGTAATTAAACCATTGTGTTTCTACAGGCGACAACTTTGTATGTATAGTAAAAACACTGTCATTTTTGTCATATGATTGTGTGGCATCTGAGGTGTTTCAGGCAGTGCTTGATGGCATTTCGTGGCCTGATGGGCATGCACAGTGCAGAGTGCTGCTGCTGTGTGTTCAGAACCAAATGCTGCAGTGAAATCCCACAGTGCAATGCAGGCGAGGGCTGCCTGAAACGCCGTGTGCCTATTGAATTAATTTTTGATGGTTATGTGTTAAGAAACCTTTTATTATTGTTGCCTAATTTTCTTACAACCCCCACATTATAGTTATTGTTCAAGAAGCTGGTGGCCAGAGCACCTAGACGTGGCTTCTCTCTGGGGCTGTTTGACAACCTCAAAACATAGTGACAGATTTCTTAAGACAGTGTGGTAAATGGGCAAGAAATTTCTACAATCCAGCTCAGAGGTTATGTGCCATCAGTTGTGTCCCAATCTGCCAAAAGAAGCAGTCACAAAGGTCCACCCAGGTTTGTGGAGTGGACATAGAGATCCCTTTCTAAGTTCACTTAGGTTCAAGAACTTAGGTTCAAGAAGAGTGCCCCAGTTACATTTTAAGAAAAAGCAGCCACATTTAGAAAAGGTATAGGATGCACAGACACAAAAGTTTGGTTTACCTGCTACTGTCATTTTTTTATTTATTTATTTTGGTGTTTTTTGAGACAGGGTCTTCCTGTAGTCACAGCTGGCCTAGATTCACTATGGAGACCAGGCTGGCCTTGAATTCACAGAGATCCACCTGCCTCTGCCTCCCAAGTGCTAGGATTAAAGGCATGCGACACCATATCTGGCTTTCTACTGTCATTTTTAAAGCTGTACAAGGGCAGATATCTTTTCTCCAGATAGAAATACGAGTCCATGCATAGTAAAAAGGATGACATGGCCTGGAGGACACCATAGGGACTTCACAGTGTTCTCTATTAGGAGCAGATGAAGTTTTTCCAGATGTAGAGAACATCTTCCTCCCACACAGAACTCCGAGGCACAAGCACACAAGAGTATTTTCTTAACATTTTTCTTTCTCAGGACTTTGACAGAACAGTTGCAAAATTGGATTTCAGTGAGGACATATTTTTGTTCTCTCTGGACTCCAGAGCACCACTGAGAGATTCTGTAAGTCTCTCCATCCAGCAGCATGCTGGTTAAGGGGCAACCGGAGCAGAGAGAATCTCTCTGGACTGAGAGATTCTGTAAGTCTCTCCATCCAGCAGCATGCTGGTTAAGGGGCAACCGGAGTTGGGAAGGTTCGGTGGTTGGGTACTCTCCCAGTGACCTTTGACAAGACACTTCACTGTGCTTCTGCAGACCATGAGGCTAATAACACCTCTTAGAATATTTCTGTAAACAGCAAATGTGTTACTCCATGGAGTTTCCTGACATTTGACAAGTGCTTTAAAATCATTAGCTGACAGTAATCACAATACAGAATGAGTTCAGAAAATGAGAAGTAACATGCACCAAGTCCAGATTTATTCATGAGCATTATCCTGTGAGCGCACCCAGGATCCACCCAGTAGGGCAGAGCATTAAGACTGGGCTCTCATTGGAAACCCGTCTCTATTCCCTCACTGAGAGAGCTGAAGTTGTCAAGACAGGAGGCTGTAGGGGCAGGAAGCACATCACAGGTGCAGGATGTGCAAACAGGGAAGCAGCCAGGAGCATCTTGGGGGTGGGGGGTGGAAAGCAGACAAACGAAGTGTGAAGACCAAAGTTCTCTGATTAGAGGTGAGTTCTCTTCCGAATTCCCCAGCTTTCCTGAGTCCTGCTCAACAAAATGTTTCTCACTCTGTGAAGAAGTTTGGATGTGGAGAAGCAAAAGAGATTGAGGTCCTGTCTTCTCCCAGTGGTAAAGGGCTTGGGAGATGGATTTGGATTCCCCACTTTGTAAACAGGGTGACCTTGGGTGAATTATTTTCCTGTGCTGTAAGTCAAAGGTCTTTGAGGTTTTGTTTTCAGGGGAATTTAGTATTATGCCGGACTCCCCCCTCCTGCTTGCATCGGGGGAGCGTTTCCATAGTGACTGGGGTTCTAGAGGTGTTGTTAGACTATTCTTTCAGAATCCCGGACCTAACCAACAAAGTGTAGGGACTTTCTGGGTCTGGGGAGTGTTCATGCTGGGGCAGAACCCCTTGAGGGTGATTCCTAGAATCGCTGAGCTTGGAACATGGTACCACGCTGGTACCTGGGTGGCCAAAGTCGTGACAGGATCTGACAGCGAAGGATGCTTTGTGCTGCCCATCACCTATGTTTTAACTCTTCTCTGGGAGGTGCGGGCTAAATTCACTTCCTCTCCTGACCCAAGAGAAAACACAGAACCTGGACCCCTGGCTGGGACCCGTGAGCCTTCCTGGGGGGCGGGGAGGGGGGAAGGGGTTGTTTGCTTTTTGTTTTTATCTGTTTACCAGATCAGAGCTCTTTAGCCACTAAGATACCAGGCGGGCAGTTAGACCGTGGCCTCTGACGTTCAGGATGTGTGGTGAACCACTGGCTGCCGCCTGGTCCAGGTATCCCTCTGCGGAGCCTGGCTGTGCAGGGCCGAGATGCTCTCTGTATGGCCCACAGCTTAGGTGCACAGATCGGGACCGGGACACGGCGGTACTCCACCCACTCTGCACCCGGGACGCAAACGGCTCCGCCAGAGGGCTGTGCAAGAAAAACCGTATGGGGACGGGAGGCGATGCCCTTCCTGGTCACCCTCCCTAGCCGCAGGCACGGTAAACCTAGCAAGCGGGACTCCCGGCTGAGCCACACAGGATACCAGAGCGGGCGGAGCCGGCGCTTTGATGTCGCGCGGCCACACGGTGGCGCTACCGCACCGCCCTCTGGCAGAGGATGCGGGGTGAGCTATGTCCCTGGACCAGCCCAAATACTGAGCAGGAGCCTCGGTCCGGGGCCAGCCACACTGACGGAACGCCAGCACCTGCAGGGTGGGCAGGCAAGAAGTGACCGTACCTCTTATGACACGGTCTCAAACTTGCACCTGAGCCTCTTGGAGGTCGCATAAGTAAATGTGGCCTCTTTTACCACCGAGGAAGCTGGAGCTGAAAGAATTAGGAATCCTGGGTTTAGCTTCTCTAGAGATGCCTTCAGGCAAGGCACTTTCCTGAAAAGAGGTTTAAGGAAGAGGAGAGAGCCATTAGCATTTATTCTGAGGGCCTCCTAGAAAATGCCACAACCTAGGAGATCAAGTTAATCCATTTTGCATGGGAACATGAGGTCCTAGAGGCAGTGAGCGAAGCCTGTAGGCTGTTTGTAGCCCGGTCTGTGAACGTCCCATCCACAGCCCCCTGCTTCTGTGACTTGCAGTCACACACACACACACACTTCATTAGTACCATGCACTCTTTTATTTTTACCGTGTATCATGTCTTTTTTACCTTTCTTTCAGTGGTTGGGGTAATTTTCCAAAATGACATCACAATTCACTAACATCTGTTTTAGTTACTTTTCTGTTGCTGTGAGAAAAAACACTGACCAAAACCAACTTGGGGAGGAAGGCGATTTATTTTTTTCTTTTTTCTTTTTTTCTTTTTGGTCTTTTTGAGACAGGGTCTCCCTGTAGCTCCAGCTGCCCGCAACTCACTCCGTAGACCAGGCTGGCCTCAAACTCACAGAGGATCCGCCTGCCTCTGCCTCCCGAGTGCTGTGATTAAAGGCGTGTGCCACCACGCCTGGCTGAAGGCGTTTATTTTTAACTTACATCTCTCAGGTCACAGTTCATCACTACCCGGAAAGTCAAGACAGGAGCTCAGGGGAAGAATATGGAGCACAGACTATGGAGGAACACTGCTTACAGGCTTACTCCCCTGGCCAATGCTCAGCCTGCTTTCATATGCAATATAGGACCACCTGCCCAGGGGTGGCCCCACCCACAGAGGGCTGGACTCTCTCACATCATTCATCAGTTAAGAAAATGCCCCACAGGCCTGGCTACAGGCCAATCCAATGGAAGCAGTTCCCCAATTGAGGGTCCCTCTTCCCAGGTGTGTCAAGTTGACAACTAAAGCTGTCCAGAACAAGATCATTGGTCACATTTTGTAAAACATCCTCCTAGCTGCTGTCAGAGCCTTTCTAGTTGTGGAATCAACGGACAGCTGTCTATATAAAAGGCCAAAGTCAAGACCAAGTTAAAGAACCAGGAGACTGGGCTTCTTCACCTATCACCTGGAGATGTTGCTATGATTCTGATTCAGGATGTGTGGAGTTGGGCCTGAGTCCTGCTCCCAGGGGATGCTGACTTCCCCACACCCAGAGTCCATTCCACAGGCATCAAGTGTGTTACACTGAAAGCTATTCTGAGACCAGGTTCTGCCACATTACATATCTGTTAGCAAGTAGGCACAAAACTAGATTCAGCCTGTTCTTGTGAAGTTGCTGGTCTCTGTCCTTTTACATCTGTCAACAAGAAACTCACCGAAGTGTTCTGAGACACAGCACCCAGCCTGCACTCTCCCCTTCCTTTACAGTGATAGAATTTAAGGTAGGTGGGCGCAAGCTGTTGAGCCAGGGATGTTACTTCCTGGGCTTTCCACTCATGGTGATGACATCTGAGCCAACGGGATACAAGTAGAAAAGGTATGTGCAACTCCCAGGTCCACAAACGTGCTGCTCAGACATTTCTTTTCTTGTTCAGCCTTACAGCTACAAGCAGTCTTTAAGGCAGCTTTTTATTTTATTTTCTTGATTATTTGTTTTCAGTGGTGTAGGTGTAGGATTGAATGCAGGATTTCACATAGGCTAAGCACACAGCCCACCACTGACTTACTTCCCCAATCCCCAAACTTGCAAGACAAGACAAGCTCCTGGTCTTCCTTTTTTCCTTTCTTACAAGTACAAATTAGGAATGCCTTTAACTCAGCTCTGCCCCTGAAGACAAGGCAATGGCCTTGGCTATCGCTACAGCAAGATGGAAGGAACCTGGATTCCTGAATCACTGCATGGAGCAGATTCTCTCACAGATGGTTTTCAAGTGTCAGATAAATGGACTTTTAGCTACTTTATTTGGTGGTTGAAAGGCATGCTAGCCTGCTTTCCATGTACCGTAACAAATACCTGAGATAAATCAACTTATAAAGAGAAAAACTGAATTCTGGCTCACAGTTTTGGAGTTTTCAGTTCATAGTTGGTTGGCCAGATGCCTTGGGGTCTGTGATGAGGCAACAACTCATGGTGGGAACACATGGCAGAATAAGCCTGTTTATCTCACGGTGCCTGGGAAGGAGAGAGAGAGGGGGAAAAAGACAGTGAGAAACAGACTTGGGTCCCAACACCTTCAAGGGCATGCTCCTAATGACTTAACTTCCTCCCACCAGGCTCCACCTCTTAAAGGTTCCACTATGTCCCATTAATGCCATCAATTGGAAACCAAGTCTTTAACTCATGGGCCTCTGATGGACACTGACAGTCCAAGCTTTATCAAGGAAGAGAGTCGTCTCTTTGTTACAGTACCATACCCTAACTGATTTAGGTTCATCTGAGGCAAATGCAACAATATCCTGACGGCAGAATCAACTACCTTTTGCATCTTATCAGGTAGTAGGATTCTCTGTAAAGCAGGTGTGAGGGGCAGTGTAGATTGTCAACTTGACAAGATGTGGATGACCTAGAGATAAGCCTCCAGGAACACCTGTAAAGGATTATTTTGATTAGGTTAACTGAGGTGGGAAGACCTGCCCTAAAAGTGGGTGGTAGGTGCTATTCCGTGGTTTGGGTCCTGGATTTCCTAACAAGGAGAAAGCTGGCTGAGCATGCACAGTTCTCTGCTTCCTGACTGTGCAGTATGACCAGCTACCTCAGCCTCCTGCCACCATGCTTCCCTGCCATGCTGGCCTGTTTCCTGGGACTGTGATCCAAAATAAACCTTTTTTCCCTTAAGTTACTTTTGTCAGGGTATTTTATCACAGCAACAGGAAAATAACTAAAACAGTAGAAGGGAGGTTGTGGCAAGGAAAGAAGAGGCTAGGGCTCAAGTTCTAAATCTAAGGCATTCGGTTCTGAGGCTGTTTTTCTGCCTCAGAAAAAAAAATATATAATGTTTTAACCATCCATGTACCATTAGCACTACCCATTTCACCTATGAAAAGTACTTTTAGTAGTTCTTAGAAAGCCATTTTCAAAGCTCAGAGTCTTTCACAAAATTTCCTTCCCACACTTTGGACACCATTCAAAGTTATCTTATACCGACCTACCTATAGCTCTCTGATCTGTGCTTGAGTATTTTAATATAACTGTGGACAATAGCTTACCATGCTTTTTCTCAGAGAATTCTTATAGTCAGTATGACTATTTACTTCCTCTCTTCTCAAATCACTGTCTTTGTTCCATGAAGGAAGTTTGGCCCAAGATTCATTCCTATTCCCATCTCCAGTAATACCCCAGGGGGGCCTGTTGAACCCTTGAAACCACAGACTCCCTGCTTCTGACTACTGACTTCTCTGGTTCCACTTTGGCACTCATGCCTCATGGTTGTTCCCACTGTCTGACCTGAATCCACCCCAGTCACTTCTGGTGAGGGTTGGTGAGCAACGGGTTGGGTGGGGTTACTTGAGTTATGCTGCTGCTGACTATTTAAAAATTTGCTGTTGGACATGTCTGCTTCCAGAAGTCCTTCACTCCAGGACACTGCCCAGGTCTGTGTCTGTCTTAGCTGAGCTCTCTTACTTCCCAGCTTACCCTCTGGCTCTGTATCGTCTATGAATTCTCTCCCTCCATCACACCCCACCTCCATCTGCTGCCTGGTGGCCCCAGGTTGTTGTTAACGCACTCACTGCCCTATTCCCATTCTGTGCTTTGCTCTAGGAATGCTTTTTTTTTCCTTAACCACCTGTGTTTTCAGGGAATTCTGCTTAATGTAAATAAACACACAAATACACTAGTAAGTACACAGAAAGTCTCTTACTGTCTGGCCAACTCATAAAACAACTCCCTTCTCCTCTCCAACCACACACAAGCCTGATCCCAGTACTTCCTGGCTCTTTCCTGGCCTGTGCACATCACTGTTACTATGGTTACCAGGACCTTGGGGGACCTGCCTCTATCCCTTCCATTTTCTATGAATCTACCACTTGCCCACACCACCTCCCAGCCATTCATCCCCAGTCACTTGGTGTTCTCTGAAGGGGCCCAGCTCTGCTACTGTCTTTGTTGTTCTTTTGTACGCCTGTCGTCCTGGAGGGCTCCTCTTTTTACCATGCCGAGGCTTGCTTGGAGCCATCTTCTGACTTTTCATACCAAATACTGCAGTGAGGAGCTCCCATAATGCCCCCTGGACTTTGTATCCTGGCACTTAAAACTCCTTTCCAGAGTTTAGCTGGTGTCTCTCCTCAATGGAACTCCTGCAGAGGAAGAATACAGGCAGAGCAGTTTTGACAGGAGGCAAGCTTTTCATTTATTTGTTTGTCTTTTTGAGACAGGGTCTCACTATGTAGCTCCAGCTAGCCTGGAACTTGCTATGTAGACGAGACTGGCCTCATCTCACAGAGATCTGCCTGCTTCTGCCTCCTTAGTGCTGGGATTAAGGGCATGTGCCACCACATTCAGCAGGAAGCAAGCTTTTGATGAATTTTTGTCAAATGAGTGAATGTGTGAGACCTGTTCCTTACCTAGCAAGGTAGAGAATCTAAGGAAGTTTGGGGATTGGGGAAGTAAGTCAGTGGTGGGCTGCGTGCTTAGCCTATGTGAAATCCTGCATTCAATCCTACACCTACACCACTGAAAACAAATAATCAAGAAAATAAAATAAAAAGCTGCCTTAAAGACTGCTTGTAGCTGTAAGGCTGAACAAGAAAAGAAATGTCTGAGCAGCACATTTGTGGACCATCAAGAGACCTGTTGAAATGCCTGCTTGTCCATCAGCCAAGGAGATTGCTGGTGCTAAAGATAAAAATCACCAGGGCTTCCAAGTGCTTTGACTAGACTTCAGCTACATCTCCTGTGACTTGCCCATGCCAGCCAGCAGAACACCTCTGATCATTGTAGTGGCTCAGGTAGACAGAGCAGCCACCACCTCAAACCAGCCCTTTAAAGAAAGTCTTCATTTTTTGGTTGTTAGCCTTAGCCTTTAACGGCTGCGCTATCCCTCCAGGGGCTGGCCCCAATGATGGGCTGCTCTGGTCTAGGAGTCACTACAATGGACTGCTCTGGTCTAGAATCCTTTTGCTACTATTCACAACTCACTGGCTACAGCTAGCTGCATGGTCCCACTCAACTGCAAGGGGCCCAAGAAGTACAATCCTAGTAGAAGTGGGAGACTAGAATTCTTAAGCACAGCACTAATGAATACTTAATGGGAGACCAAATGAAAGTCTAAAATAGAGGTGTGGTGGCACACAACTTTAATCCCAGCACTCAGGAGGCAGAGGCAGGGGTATCTCTGCGAGATCTAGGCTAGTCTAAATAGGGAGTTCCAGGTCAGCTGGGGCTACAAGGAGACCCTGTCTCAAAAAAACAAAACAAAATAAAATAAAACAGAGGAGGAAATTGCTTAAAGTAAGGCTTGTTGGAGAATGCCCTCTGATACAACTCCAACTTTTAACTGGCCTTGAGCAGAGCAGCCCACCTCTTTTAGTTACTTGCCTCATTGCTGTGACAAAGTACCTGACAAAAGCAATTTAGGGAAAGCTTTGTTGTAGCTCACAGTTCAAAAGTATAGTCCATCATGGTAAGGAAGTCATGGGTATATGGGTATAGCCTGAAGTGGCTACATTGCATCCACAATCAGGAAGCAAAGAGTGATGAATGCTTGTGCTCGGCTCACTTCTCACTTTCTTCCTCATCGCCCCCTCCCGCCCCTGCCGCCGGCCCTTTTTTTTTGTCTTTTTGAGACAGGGTCTCCCTGTAGGCCCAGATGGCCTAGAACTTGCTATGTAGACCAGACTGGCCTTGAATTCAGTGTGATCTGCGTGCCTCTGCCTCCCAAGTGCTGGGATTAAAGGTGTGGATCACCACACCGGCTCCCCATCCCTTTTTTTTTTTGAGTGTCTGTGAGTATGACATGTGTGCATGTGTGTAGGCACACGAGTGTGTGGATGCGTGTGTATGCATGGAAGAGAGAGTTGATATGAGGTGTCTTCTGTGATCTCTCTCTTCTCCTCTCTCTCTCATGCACACACACACACACACACACACACACACATCCATAGTTCAATGATTTGGCTAGTTTTGCTAGTCAGCCGACTTCAGGTATCCCCTATTCTATCTCCCATATGCTGGGGTTACATGTGGGCTGCCACACCTGCTTAGCATTTACAAGGTGCTGGAGATCCAAACTCCCATCCTCACACTCACATAGCAAGTACTTTGACCTGCTGAGCCAACTCCCCAGCAACCCTCCCCTGGCTCTTTTGTTATTCAGCCCAGCAATTAGAGTGGGTCTTCCCATCTCAATTAACCTAATCTAGATCATCCCTCACAGATAAACCCAGAACCTGTCTCTAGGTGATTCTAGATCCTGTCAAATTGATCATCAGTATTAACCATCATACCACCCCAGGGGTGAATCCAGGCTGAAGGAATGTAGAGAAGAGGAATGCTGACCAGACCCTGGACTCCATTTCCTCTTCTCTGGACGCCTTGCCTCTGTGCCTACCAAACCCTACCCAGCTTTTATGGACCCTACTGCTCCCTAAATGGCAAGTGCATCTAGCAGTGACATCTCCGATTCCTTTCCTGTTGGCACGAAATCATATTTGTTATGACACCAAACTCTATGCTTCCTGGTGGCGTCTCATATTTGTGTTGATGTCATCTCTCCTTTCTGGTGACAAGACTCTTGAGCTCACAGCCAATGTCATCTCTTTCTCTGCACCAGCCATTATATGTACTCTGTATCTGCTCAATATTTAGCAGGTCCTCATAAATACTCCACACTGGAAGATAACCAACAGAAAAAAAAATGAATGCAATGCAAAGAAGAGGTAATGGGATGAGAAAGAGACAGTCCCCTCTTTAGTCTATTGGAGTGTCCTATAAAGGGTGACATTGAATCAAATAATCCTGCTGCCACCAAACCCAGATCTACAAGCTCATCCCAAGGAAAAACTAATGTCTGAGAGATGAGTTTTGGGGAGAAATAAAGACTTTATCAATGGTCAAAGAGTGGAGAAAAGGGGCCTTTGCTTACAAGTCAGCTTCTCAACTCCAAGGGGCTGAGGTTACAGATACAGAATGAGGGAGAGAGATAGGTTAATAGAAGGGGAACCGTATACATTCCTTCTAGAAGATCCGCCACCTGTTTTTACTGTTTTCATGGTCTGCTATTTCTGGTGAGGGTAACTTTGAAAGAAGAGAGAGGCGAGGCAAGCCCAGGTTAGATTAAGCCCATATTATAGCTCCAGAAAAAAGATTTCTCAAGTGATCAACATGTCCACATGCAGAGTTGTGTAGACTCTGGCCCAAAGGCTAAGAGAACAAATGTGAAGAGAGGATGCCAAGCCTTTTCGTCTGGTTCCAGTCACCCAGGGGACATCTGCAGCTGTAGGGGAAAAGCTGGTGCTTTCAACAGACATGGACTTCAAGTTCCCAAAAAGTAACATGGGCAAGAATCATCATCATAGCCGACACAGTACAGATGTTATGTATAGCAAACTAGTGGAAGACTAGTAATGAACTGCCGGCAGAGTGATGATTTTAAGTCAACCAAGAGTTGGTACAGGAGGGATGATTTAGGCTTTTCCTCAGTAACGCGGGACATAAAACAACATCTTCTATATTTATTTTATGACTGTGTTATGATCTCTGGTTAAGTCATAGCTTCACAGAGGTGACTCTGCCCCTGCCCTGGATTCTGTGCTGGCCAGTAGAGAAGCTTGTAGTCAAGTGTGACTATAGAGTATTTGAAACATGACTATTGAGACTAAAGAATGGAATTCATTTGTTTCATTTTATTTTTATTTTAAACAGCATTTCTATGATTTTATTTTTTAACATTATTTTTATTTTGTATATGAGTGTATTGCCTGCATGTATGTGAGTGCATCCATGTCATGCAATGCCATGAAGGTCAGAAGAGGGCTTCAGATTCCCCTGGAACTGGAGTTAAGGATGCTTTGTAGCCACCATGTGGGTGCTGGGATTCGAATCTGGGTCCTCTGCAAGAGCAGTCAGTGCTCTTAATGCTGAGCTATCTCTCCAGCCTTAAAC
Organism: Nannospalax galili; assembly: GCF_000622305.1. Taxonomy (NCBI): domain Eukaryota; kingdom Metazoa; phylum Chordata; class Mammalia; order Rodentia; family Spalacidae; genus Nannospalax; species Nannospalax galili. Next base: position 951,474 of record NW_008347292.1, read on the forward strand.
AGCATATTTTTATTATTTTTATTTTTTATGTGTATGAGTGTATTGCCCACATGTATGCAGTGCCAGTGGAGGCCAGAAGAGGGTGTTGAATTCCCCTAGAACTGGAGGTATGGATGGTTGTTAGCCACTTTGTGGGTGTAGGGAATCAAACCCAGGTCCTCTGCAAGAGCAGCCAGGGCTCTTAACCTCTGAGCCATCTCTCCAGCCCCTTAGACAGCATCTTGGTATACAGCCCAGGCTGACCTGGAACTTGTGATCTTCCTGCCTCAGCCTTTCTTAACTAGGATCATAGACATCCACCCTCACACTAGGCTTAAGAACAGGATTGAGACATGCTTTAAATGTAAAACATATATCAGATTTCTAAAACTTTGTGTAAAGATTGTAAAATTTCTTGTTAATATTTTTATATTAATTAGTATTTGAAAGCACAGTGTTTCTGTTATATTGCATTAGGTAAAGTTTATTCTTTTAAATATTTGTACCATCTCTTATGATTTTTAAGAAATGTGGATTCTAGAAAATTTAAACTAATCCAAGGATTACAGAACATTTCTATGCACGGCTCCAGAAAGCCTAAGGCAGGATTTGGGTAAGATTAGCTGCTTTCAAATTTCACCAACAAAGCTGAAAATTATAGAATTTGACCAAATCCTACTTAGGGAAAATTCTCACCAAGTTGGCATTTGAAGTTAGGTGTGTTTCATTTTTATTTCTCCCTAGTTGTTTTTCCTCTCAAACTTATAGCTAAAACCAAAAACAACTTTACAAATAGGGTTTTTGTGTGTGCTAGAGATTGACTCTGGGGCCTCAAGCACCCTAAGCATGTGTCCTACCTCTGAGAGACACTCCCAGCCCTGAAAGCATCTTACTCATTCCACAAACTGATCTCCAAACCTAAATTAAATAACACTTGCTCTTCCGTATTTTACACACACACACACACACACACACACACACACACATCTACCTACAGGGACCAACATTTTCCCATGTGTAAAGAGACATGCCTGATTGCTAGATTAAGCAACAGAAATTAATTATTACAGTAATTATTCGGCCACTAAATGTTTGAATGCTAGACCCGACATAGCCGTCCTGGGAGCCACCTTCAGCTTCTGAATATATTAGCTTTGACAAGGCAGCTAGAGCAATGTATTTTTAAGCCACTTTCTGAGGCTGCACTGTGCCAGTGTAAGCCAGGTGTGTTTGCTGTGGTTGGGGGAGGGGAGCTATACACCTCACAGCACAGGGAAAAAGGCACTGGCTTCCATCACCCATCTCTCCAGGCCTAAAATCAGATGCCTGAAAATAGGAGCTTGCAGGGTATCCATTCAGGAGAGAGTAGGCAGGTGCCCAGCTAGGCAATAGTTGGAACCAGAAGGTAGCTAGTAGGAAGGGCTCAAGCTTAAATCACTGGCTTTGAAGCAAGGCAACTGTCAATCAAGAATCCCAAACCTGGGGAAGGACATGCCAAGGGAGCTACAGGCTTTCCCGCCCGAGGCCTTGTAAGTCAATAGTTTTGACTTTTTCTCATACCTTGGGCATATGAGCCCTCAGGGGCTAGCACCTGCCTTTGAGTCCAATTCTATTCAGGATGAAGACAGATTTCCTTTAGGGAATATGTCCAGGTCAGAACTGAAGGCAGCTGTACACCAGGGGCTCATCTAGAGAAGAAGAAGTCCCCTGCCACCCTGTGCCCTCCTGTGTTTCTGCTGTGGGGCTAGGCCTTTGTGCAAGAGGCTGAAACTGGTCCAGATGACTGCAGGAGCAGAATCTGAGATGAAAACCTTTTGCCCACTTGTTCTTTTTGGACCTTGAGGTACTGTTTGGCTCAAACCATGTGTGGGGAACTTTTTGCACTTGTGTTTTACAAATCCCCTAGTAAGACTATTTCAGGACATCTAAGGTCACCAGGTAATTTTTCCTGTCACAGCCCCAATGTTTTTGTTTTTGTTTAAAAACGACCAGTTCCACTTAGAAAAATATCGGGCTATATGTCAGAAAGTATGTGCCCAGATGTGTGAAAGGCTTGCCTATCCCCTCTGGAGTTTCCTCTCTGGGTCAAAGCCATAACTACTTACACTTTCTCCAATCAGTGAGTCTTCCAAGAAAATACAAAACCTAAAGTTTGCAAATTCACCCCAAATGAGTCCTGTTTCTTTTAAAAGGTATCACTGTCTATGAATAAAGAGCCACTAATAATAGTAGAAGCAATATCTGGCACTTTATTTTTCAAGTTCTGTGTTAAACATTTTGATCTATATATATTATATAAACATTTTGGAATTATATATATGATATCTATTAATTCTCACCTAGTCATTTGAAATCTGTTTCTTGGGTGATGATGGACTTGACAGATCCCTCCTTTGGGAAGCTCCCGTTGCATTCTACAAACATGAAAATACTCAAAACAGATACTTAGAGCCCGGGCCACATTTCTTCTGCTCATCTGTGACTGGAGCTACAGCTACAGATGGACAACAGGCCTCTCCAGTGTCCTCTGGCTGGGAGAGCTTGGGGACCCCATTCTACCTGCAGGTGCAGCCAAAGAACTGGGAAGTTTGCCTTGAAGGATGGGGATAGAAATGGGAGTATGGGCACCTCTCCCAGAGAGCTGTCCTCTTTGGCCTTTTACACTTCATGTGGACAATTCCGAGGCATGGTCCACAGCATTCCTCCAAGACTCTGCAACTGCAGTGGGATGCAGCTTTTTGTTCAACTCTCACTGGCTGTTTCCTACTTCCTGGATCACCTCCCTAACAAACCTGCAAACCTCCTGCAATCACATCCTCGCCTTATAGGGCTCTTCTTTAAGCAGGTGTCAAACTAGATTATGACCCCAATTTACAGCTACAGATGTCAGCAAGTTGCCTTGAGGTGTGACCGCTCTAAGTGGCAGAACCAGGATTCCTACAAGTTTGTGTGACCTCAATATAACAGAGTGCCAGATGTTCCCCCTGTTTTGCTGTTGCCCCAGAAGTACTAGGACATATACTGAAAAGGACCTGACAGGTTCTTTTCAAGCCAGCACGTCTCATCACCAGGAAGTCCTAAATTAAAGAGCACTGATGAATACCACCCCCTCCCCCATATCAACACTCACGAAGGTTTATTTGTATAATTTTTTCTTCATGAGCAAACATTTATTCATCAATATCCAGGGGCCAGACACTATGGAAGGAACTCGGGGCACAGCTCCAAAAAGACAGATGTGGCCCTTTGTTCAGAGAGTTCCCTGCCTAGGACTGCGAAGCACCCTGTGGGGTAGGGACTTGCAGGGTGCTGTGGGAACACAGTACGGGCACTTCTCCCAGAGTGCTGTCCTCTGTGGTAACTCAGAACAGGCAGCTCCTTATCCACATGGCAGTCCTTGGCAGCAGAAGATATATCCCTGAGTGTTCTGTTCTTCATATCCACCTTGGATGGACCCCATGGCAGAATGGAACTCACACCCCTGCTCTCATCAAATGAGAAGCCAACACAGACAATTCTCCCTTGGAGAAAAGAAACCTAGACCAGGGCATCAGGAAAAGCATGATATGAGGGAGAGAGAGAGAGGAGAGAGGAGAGAGGAGAGAGAGAGAGAGAGAGAGAGAGAGAGAGAGAGAGAGAGAGAGAGAGGACAAGCTCAAGTGTTGTTCATCAGAAACCATCCACTTTGTTTTTTGAGAAAAGTTCTCTTGTTGCCCTGGAGTTTGTTGCTCAGGCTAGGCTGGTTGGCCAGTGAGCCCCAGTGATCTGCCTGTCTCCATCTCAGAACTGAACTTAGAGGTACATGCCACCATACCCAGCTTTTGACTTTTTATGTGGGTTCAGGGGATCGAACTCAGGTGTTCACTCAGTTGGTAAATACTTTAGCAACTGAGCCATCTCTCCAGTCCCATGACTAGTCTCCCCCCGACCCCTGCCACACACAGGGTCTCCCTGTATCCCCAGCTAGCCTGGAACTTACTGTGTCACCAGGCTGGCCTCGATCTCACAGACATCTGCCTGCCTCTGCCTCCTGAGTGCTGGAATTAAAGGCGTGAGTGACCGTGCCTGGCATGAGTGAAGTGTTGAACCTGTTAGGTTAACCCCAAGGTTTGTCTTTGGAAGACCCTGCAAGACTTTCCATACTGCTGAATCATTCAGGCCCCACTCCCAGCCCTCCCTTAACCAAAGTAGTTGGCAGCACAGGCCCAAGATGCCTGAGTAGATCTCAGAGAGCCCAAAAACAATATTATTTTCCATTTTCCTTTGTGTTGCAACGGATACACGAGGTAGCAATTTACATGGTCAATTAGTGGGTTAAAAGTCTTTGGAGTCTGCTTTATAAAAAAAAATAGTAGGCTTGTAAAACTGCTAGACATGTCTGCTTTCTTAGATTTCAGATGGTCTCATGGCAAAGCAACATGCTGTTTGGCAATTAGGTTGTTGTGGCAGGCAGGAATGCCTCAAAGTAGTCCCAAAAGTGCAGAAATATGGCCCATTTTTACATGGCTTTCCCGGCAGCACGAATGGAAACTTAAAGTTTGACTTCCTCTCTCTGATCTACTCAGTTCTCATTTAGATTTTTCTTCTTTTTAAATTACATTTTGGGAAATGGAATTCTAGACACACACTTATCCTGGCTGTGTTGGAAACACAAACCTGAGATTCCTGGGAAAAAAGCTATGATCTCGAGTTGCCCTCTCCACCCCTGTTCTGTGGTTAGCCTGGCCTTCCCTCACCTCTCCCTAGCCCAGTGAGACAAAGCCTACAGGTTTTATCTCTTCCAGTGGACTGGCAAATGCTGAAAATTTTCTGAAGTCTCTTTCCACCCATCCAGTCTTTCATCTGTCTCCCTCCATCTATTAATTTCTTCAAAAAGTGTTAAGTGTCTGCTCCATGCTAGGAAGGGTGTTGGGACTATGGAACACACTGTCCCAAAGCTCTCTCAGGCCTTCTGAGCTAGCACAGAATAGCAAATCATTTTGCAAATGATTAGTTACAATGGTGGTAACCTCTCTCAGGCCTTCTGGGCTACCACAGAATAGCAAATCATTTTGCAAATGATTAGTTACAATGGTGGTAAGTTCCCCTGAGGTGAGTCTAAGGTGCAATGTGAGCTCCCTGAAGAAGTGACATTCAAGTTAAGAGGTAGTGTCAGTACAGTAAAAAGCAAAGGAGAGGGAGAGAGAGATTCAGAAGAGGAGGGCCTGCATTTGGGGTTTGGGCTGGGAGCATTCACTTTAAGGTGGACCTAAGGAAGAGGTAGGAAGGAAGATGTGGGGAGGGCTGTCAAGAGGCCAGGTTTATGACTGGACTCCCGGCACTCGAGAAACTGAGGCAGAAAGCTTGCCGTGAGTTTGAGGTTAGCCTGTCTTACATTGTGAATTCCAGGCCCTGTCTGAGCTACAGAGGGAGATTCTGTTTCAAGTCTTGCCCCCCAAAGACCAACGCACATCTCTACCTCCAGGAAGATGTGACCATGGCTGGGACTAGAATGCAGGTGATGACTAGGGAGAGGAGTAGAAAGGTTCCAGGTGCATTTTGGAGGGGGCGTGTGAAGGTCTGGGTTCTTCATGGCCACCTGTGGGAGCCCTCTGGATGTGCTTCATTAGGGCCAAGCCAGACTTTCAGTGGCCTCCTCCTTCTGATGAAGGCTGTATGAAAGTCTACAGGGTCAGAGGGAGATGGCCCCTCTACCTGCCACCCATCTCTCCCTCTTCCATTTCTTGTGAGATGATGTGCAGGCAATGGGTGTTCTCCAATTACATCTCCTGGGTTGAATAAGGAGTCTAAACTTAGAAGCTTTTTGGACAGTCCTCTCTCCTTCTCCATATGCCCATGGCACCTAGCAGCCCCACTGGGCAATCAGCCACATTCAGTTAGTACCAGGGATTGGGCAGTCACTCTGTAGTCTCGGGGTGGAGAGATTCAGATGTATCCTCACCTCCATCTTGTTCTTCCATATCAGACTCTGGTCAGCCATGAGGTTCTACAAAGGAAATGGTGAGAATAACTTCCCTGGACCTTAGGAAACGTGGGAATTTGGAAAAAGCCACCCCAGCAGTTTAGTCCTTGAATACTATAACAGCACTGAATGACACAATGTCTTGGCTTTCTTATACATAATGCAGGCTCTTATTTCCTTGTCTAGTCACCGTGTATATTAGCACTCAACTGTCCGTGCTCACAGCAGCATCACTAGTCAATCATGATGTTTTTCCTTAAGTGGTACGTTTAGGAATTCTCTAAATATAGTACTTTAGGTTTCATAATTCACCAAGGCTGGTACAGAATATGAAACTTATTTACCAGTCTTGTGCCTGACTCTTCAATCAAACTAGCCAATCGGGGAAGATTAAGTGACTATTTGGCCGAGGACCCAAGTTTTCCCAGTTGTTTTCAGCAGGTGCTTTTCAATTCTTACTGTTTCCCTACACCACACTTCGGTGTTCCCTGCCTAGCTTCTCCTCACTAGAGATTCCTCTATGCGTTTCTTGAACTCTCTCCTGCCTGATTTTCAGGGAGGAAAAAAAAAAAAAAAAAAAAAAAAAAAAAAAAAAAAGACAGAAAGGGACAGAAGTGCAGAATGACCAGGGTGCGTGGAACTCTCTGTTCAGAGCTTTTCCGTCTTCCATATCTGTCTGCGGCAGGTGAATCATGACCTAAGCGAGCACAGTTACAGAGCACAAAAAGCCTTTTGCAGTACAGCAAGCGAGAGAGGGGAGATTTCAGGCAGTATGGGGAGAATTCAAGAAGAGGAGCGTGGTTTGTGTTCAAGAATTCAGGAAGAGGAGCGTGGTTTGTGTTCCCTGCCCCAGACCTCAAGGAAGGTGACCACCTGGGTGGGTTCTGGGGCCCCATCTCTCAGACACTTCTCCCTGGCACAGCGTGGGATGTTTTGATTCCCGTGTACACTAGGGGGCGCAAGCAGGCTTGTTTTCCCGGGATGGTCCAAAGAAATCCTCAGTGGCCAAAAGAGGCCCTGGAGCATAGAGGAGGGTTGCCTGGAGCCACATGCTCTGAAAAGTGCTGAGGGGGAAAGATGCTTGGGGATGGGGTCTAAAAGGGGCAATAACATCCTCATTGATTGCTCGAAGCTGTTTTCTGTGTTTGTTTGGGGAGCAGACTTGGCCCCTAGAGCTGGGGCTAAAGGGCAGGTTATGTAAGGCCTGCCTGGCAGCCTGGCAGCCTCCGGGTGAGTCCACACCTGGGAACTGGCAGCCCAGAGAGGCTCTTTCAACCTGACTACACTGAGGCCCCTATTTTTATTTTCTCCATTCCGCAGCAGGAGCTGACCACATCCTGGGATAGTGCGTCCTGAGTCCAGGAAAAAACACCTTGACCTACCTGCGCTCTCACCTCTGGAAAATGGGGTCCTGCTCCCTCTCTGCCCCAAGGAATTGCAAGAGCTCTTGCACCAAACAAACGCATACACTGCTGACCTACTTTTTCCGTAGGGTGGATGGAAACTAGCCCAGGAGCAATCCACCTTCCTCTCCACCCATCTCTTCCAGTACCTTTAACAGGGCCCTTGTTTCAGGCTAGGGAACTGCGGGTGGTGACCATACTTTCCCAGCCTATCAAAGGGAAATGAGTTGAGGAAATCCGTACAGGGTTTTTACTGCCAAATATTTCTCTCCCTAGGAGGACAGCACATTGAAACCACTGGAGCTAGGCCAGCCATAAACCATCCTAATGAACACTAATAGAGAACTACAATTATTGTTGACTTCAGAATGCAAACAAGAACTTTAGACAGTGATCCCTGTCAGCCGGTGAGGCCGGGCACAGATGCTGTGCGCTGTTTTTGCCGTTGCTTAGCAATGGAAAATGAACTGTTCCAGCCTCTTATCACTGGAGGTAGAGGTAGGACAATAGCTTTATTGGCCTGAATAGGTATAAAATTAGTTTATTCTTTCTCACTTGGAGAAGGCAATTGGCAGCAAAGAAAGTGCCTTAAATGAGGGGCATCGCAGAGGTTGGGAGAGGAGGGCAGTTTCCCTTCTTGCTTCAGCCCATCCTAAACCCCCTTGTGTATTCCTTCACAGATAAGGTTTGAACTTTTCTGGGAATGTCATTTCCAAACTGGCATTGGAGAAAATACCTACAAATGTAAACCCAGTGACTGGGGCAGAAATGAGGAAAGAGAAGTCTTGGTAGCAAAAGGTAAGGCTGCCCAAAACTCTGGTAGTTGGGTTAAATAATTTAATATAATATTAAGTGCAGACATCTTTAAGGTCTATGCTTGGCACTGGATCAAACCACATGTGTTGATTTTTTTCATATTTATTTATTTATTTTATGTATATGAGTGTCTTGCCTGCAGGTATGTAAGTGCACCTGGGTCATGCAAAGCCCACAGGGCCCAGAAGAGGGCATCGGATCCCCTGGAACTGGAATTATGGATGGTTGTTAGCTGCCATGGGTGCTGGGAATTAAATCCAGGTCCTCTGGAAGAGCAACCAGTGCTCTTGACCACTGAGCCATATCTCTAGCCCCATATGTCCTGATTCTGTAGGTTCAAAGTAGTTGCAGAAAAACCTAATAAAATATAATAATTTAAAGACATCGTTCCCCTGTGGCATCAGGCTCCAATGTGGCATGGCATGGGTGCCACGCAACTGTTCTCCTGACTCACACATTACTGCATAGAAGGGTCCCAAGCTGCCCTTTCCTCAGTAGGGTGTTGGTGCTGTGGGCTAGAAGGTCTTGCTGCTGGGCAGAGGGATTTCTGTCTTCTGTAGAAAGCATCTCTTTCTGCAGGTCTTTTGCAGGACTCTTCTGAGACAGCAGGGAGGTAAGTGATTTAGTGAGAAGAACCTAGAGTTTCCATGCTTTGACATGGGAACAACAAAAGAACTAGAGGTTCTAAAGACCTCGGTCTCTACAAACACCCACGGTCAGCTGGAAATTTCCTAACACACTGCTCCTAAAACAACAGACTAGGCCCAAGCTGGTAGTTATGGCAAAGTCATCCCCTCTTCACCATTTCTGAAACAAGGTCTCACTGTGTAGCCTGGGCTGACCTCCAAATCATAATCTCCCACACCAGCCTTCCAAGTGCCAGGACAATAGGCGTGGGTCACATCCCTGGACACCCCTTTCCTTACTAGCTTTCATGGTAACCTGTGTATACTAAGAAGCTTTGGGTAGAACCACACAGAATTGCCAATATCAAACCATTCTTTACTTCAATGCCAACAGGTATGGTTTAATCCAGTGTGTACCAAGGACCAAGGTTAAATAAAGGACTTCAAAGATGTCCACATCCTCATTCCTAGAATCTGTCACTACGGTCTTATACAGCAAAAGGATTTTACAGATGAGATTGGCGGAAGGATTTTGAGATATAAATCCTGGACTATTTAGGTGAGTTTAATGAGTGACAAAGGTTCTTATGGAGAAGGAAGGCTATGTTACAACAGAAGCAGAGAAAGATTTGAAGACACCAGGATACTGGCTTTAAAAGATGGAGGAAGGAGTCACAAGCCATAGATTGTTGGTAGTCTCTAAAAGCTGGAAGAGGCCAGAAGCAGATTCTTCCAGGAGCTTCCACAAAGAATGCATTCTTCCTAACACCTTGACTTCAGGCAAGTGAAACCAACAACAGAATTCTAACCTCCATAACTGCAAGAGAATATATCTGTCTATCACTTTTATTCAATACTATTCAATTTTGGACCCACAGCTTAAGGTACTAGTTAGTGCACTAAAATAGGAAAGGGAAATAAATGATTTAAGGATTAGAATCTGCATTTGTGTCTCATCCTGCTGCTGTGACAAAATACCCTGACAAAATAAACTTAAGGGAGAAGGGTTTACTCTGCCTCACAGATCAAGGATCAAGTCCATTATAACAGGGACATCATGGTGGCAGGAACCCAAGGCAACTGGCCACTTTGCATCTGCAGTGAGGAAGCAGTTTTCTGCTTTGGGACAAATGCCAGTGGTTAGCCAGCTTCCTTCTTTTTATGCAGTCCAGAGCCAGAGTCTGGCTCTTCCCACCTCTATTAACCTAATCAAGATAATTCCTCATGCTAGTCCAATCTAAATAGTTCCTTACAAGTGTGCCTGGAGGCTTACCTCTTGGGTGATTCCAAATTCTGTCAAGTTGGCAATCAACAATAACCATCATAGAATCAAAGAAGCAAAACACACATTTACTAAAGATGACATGATTGTTCTCACAGAAAAATCCTAATAACTCTACAAATAAATTATAGGAATTACTAGGTGGATTTATTAAGTTTGAGGGATAAAAGAACAATATTAAAAGGCAAGTTATTTCTTATATATTGGCAAAGAAGTTATAAAATATAATTTAAAATACAGAATTCCCAGCTGCAATATCATCAAATAAGTGTAGGGAGATGGATCTAACAAATCATAAATAAATCTGTGGGAATATTATGGCATTTATTAAAATGCATTAATAAGGGCTGTAGCGATGGTTCAGTGGTTAAATGTGCACACTGCTCTTGCAGAGGACCTGAGTTTTGGTCTCAGAACCCACATGAAATGGCTCACAACCACCTGTAACTCCAGAGGAATCCATTCCCCTGGCATCTTTGGGCACCTGAATTCACTTGCATACACTGCCTCTCTATACACATAATAATTTTTTTTTAATTTAAAGGCATTAATAATTGGACTATAGATTCAATGGCATTCCAATCAACATCCCAATAAGCTTTTAATGGAATTTTCTGTTTTTTAAATTAAATTAAAAAAAAAAAGTGCCAAGAAGAGCCAACCTACAAAGTGAGGAGGAGCCTTGCCTATTAGATGACAGACTTGCTCCACAGTCATAGTAGTTTTGAAAACATGGTGTTTACATAGATCAATAACCAGATCAATAGACTACAATAAGAAACCCAGAGACAGATAAGAGTCCAATTTAGCTGAGTGCTAATATTGCAGATCAGAGGGGATAACAATAAAAACACCCCTCTGCATCTAAGTATATCACTTTCCAACCATAGAAAATCAAAGATAAGAAAAAGATCTTAAAAAAAAAAACAGAGGAAAAATGTTTTACTTAACTTGCAATTTCTAACGTACACAAAGATTCGGCAACACACTACTAAATAACACAGGAATCTAAGAAGAAATCTAAAACAAAAACACTTTCAATGTAAGGAAGACAGAAATAGAATTTACCAAAATTTTCGAGTGATAAAAAGAGTGCTGATGTGGAAATTTCGGGCACTGATTAGATGTATTAGAAAGGCAGGAAGTTCTGAGATCAATAGCCTGTGCTTCCACTTTTGGAATCTAGAGAAAGAACAAATTAAATCTGAAGTAAGCAGAAGAAAAGAAAAAAATAGAAATTGGGGGAGGAATTAAAAAAAGAAAATGGAAATTAGAGCAGAAATCAAGAAATCAATAGGAAAAATAAATGAATCCAAAAGCTAGTTCTCTGAAAAGATCAATAAAATTTATCAGTCTCTAGCCAGCTTAACTAAGAAAATAGGGAGCACAATTTGCTCATCAGAAATGAAAGATGACATCACTACAGATCCCACAGACATTGAAAGAAGAGTAGTAGAGCAATAACATAAGTAATTCTCTGCCAATGAGCTTGATTATCTGGGTGAAGTGGACTCATTCGTTTGATGATATAGTCTGTTAAAAATCACATCATTTAAAAATCATTTAAAATAGACCTATGCCTAATAATAAGTTGAATTAATAATATTTCAAAACAAAATGCACGTACCCCAAGTGACTCATTTGTGAATTCTAAAAACTTTTGAGGAAGAAATTATACCAATTCTTAAAAGCCTCTTTCAAGAACAAGGGGGAGGGACTTCTTCCTAATCCATTCTGTAAAGCTACCATCACCTTAATACCAAAGCAAGACAAAGGCATTACAAAAACAGAAAAATAAACACCAGTGGCTCTTGTGAACACAGATGCAGAATCTTCAACTAAACATTAACAAATCCAATCTAACATTATATAAAAAGAACAACATGCCAGAACCAAGTAGAACTTATCCTAAGTCTGCAAGACTGGTTCGACATTTAAAATTAATTACTATAGTCTATCAGACCAAAGAAGAAAAATCACATGGTCACACTAATAGATTCAGAAAAGGCAGGGATTGGAGAGATGTGCTAGCTGTTAAGAACACTTTCTGCTCTTCCAGAGGTCCGGAGTTTGGATTGAGCACCCGCTTTGGTAGGCTAACAACCGCCTGTAACTTCAGTTCCAGGTGTCCGATGCCCTCTTCTAAATGCCACAGGTACCTGTACACACATGGCACACACACACACACACACACACACACACACGCACACACATATTTTTAGAAAGCATTTGACAAAATCCAATACCATTCATAACAAAAATTCAGTTAATGATGAGTAGAGAATTTCTTTACCTGATAAGAATAACCACCAAAATGCAGCTATTAATAATATCATATTTGGCCACGTGAAACTAGAAGTTTTCCCTCTAAGACTGAGGGTGTTCCCTCTCATAATTCCTTTCTAATATCATTCTATGAGCCCTGGCTGATGCAGTAAGACTAGAAAAGAAAATAAAGGGTATGCCGACTCAAAAGGAAGACATAAACATTTCTTTATTCAGGAAAACTTCATTGTCTATGTAGAAAGTTCTGAAGAACTTGAAAATAAGCAAAAACAAACAAGCCACCAACAAAAAATTTCCCTTACTGGAATTAATAAGCAGCTATAACAAGGCTGTAGGATACAGGTTAATATATAGGAATTAATTGTTCTCTAACATACCAGCAGTGAACAAATGCAATTTAAAATTAAAAACGTGCTGCCAGGTCCATTGTCACCACACACACAAAACGAAATATCTGAGCAAAGGCCTAATAAAAGATTCACAAGGTCCTTATAACGAAAACTACAAAATTCTGATGGATGAAATTTTAAAAGAGCTGACTAAATGGTACAATAACTTATGTAAATGGATAGGAAGATTCAGTCTTACCACACCATCACGTCTTCCCCACTTAAACCGGGTGTTCACTGTAACGCAATCAAATTCCCAGCAAGCTATTTTATAACTATCTACCAATTACTCTAAAAGTTCACATAGAGAAGGTCTAGAGAGATAGCTCAGTGGTTAGAAGCACTTGCTGCTCTTGCAGAGGACCTAGGTTTGGTTCCTACTACCCATAGCAGTTTGTCTGTAACTCCAGTTCCAGAGGATCTGACATCCTCTACTGGCCTCCTTGAGTACTACAATACATATGGTGCACTTACATACATGCAGGCAAAACACTCATAGAATAAAAATAATTAAAATATGACAAAAATTTTAAGTTTATATGGACAAAGGACCCAGAATAGTCATCACAATACTGAAGTTTGAAAAGAAGAAAGTTGGAGGATTGACATTACCTTGTTTTAAATGTTTTATAAAACTCCTTTAATTAAGATAGTAATGTTGGCCAAATAAACAAATAAGCCCTTTTTGGACTTTTTAACAAAACAAATACATAAATGAATAGACAATTAAATCAATGGACCACATTAGAAACCCCAGAAACTGACCCACTTAAATATAATTAACCAATCTTTGACAAAGGAACAAAGACAACACAATGGAGAAAACATGTTTTTCACAAAATAGCTCTTGAATAACTGGACATCTATAGGCAAAAATAAGTCTAAACACAGAACTTACTATACCCTTCACAAAAATTCATTCAAAATGGGTCACAGGTTTAAATACAAAAAATGAAAAACTATATACTCCTAGAATGGATAAAATCCAGATAGTCTTGGGTTTGGTAACAACTTTATAAGCAAATTAAAGGAGTGATACATGAAAGAAAAAATTGGTACATTGGGCTTCTTTAAAACTAAAAATTTTTCTGTGAAAGTTACTGTCAAGGGAATAAAAAGACAAGTCAGAAGCTGGAAGAAAACATTTGTAAAAAACATGTCTGATAAAGGGCTGTCAAGCAAACCTGCAAAGAAAACATATAATTCCAACAGAAGAATACAAAGAGCCCAATTAAAAATGGGCCCTAGAACTAATGAACAGCTCACCAAAGAAGATATTTAGATGAGAAACCAGCATGTGACAAGGTGGTGCACATCAGATCTCATCAGGGAAGCACAAATAACTTAACAATGAGACAGCACTGCACACACACCTGTTAGAATAGCCAAAATGCAGAATGCTAAATATTGCAGCACGTGAATCGATGACTAAATAGCTCATTCATTGCCAGGGGAAAATGGTAGCATTACTTTGGAAGACAGTTGGGATTTAATTATTAAACTAAATGTGCTCTTTCCATATGATCCAATAACGACACTCCTTAGTGACTTATGCAAAAGAACTGAAATTTATTATCCACACAGAAAACTGTACATGGATATTTATGAGAGTCTATTTCATAATTACCAAAGTTTGGAGGCAACCAAGATGACCTTCAATAGGCAAATGGATAAACGGTACACAGACAACAAATATACTAAGAGATGCTAAAAAGAAATAAACCACAAGCCATGAATGATGTGGGGGGGAATGTAAATTTATATCACCAAATAAAAGAAGTCAATCTGGAAAAGCTATGTGACATTCTAGAAAAGTCAAAATTATAGAGATAGTTAAAAGATCAGTAGTTGCCAGAGGTTAGAGTAAGGGAAGGGTGAATGAATAGACAGAACAAAAAACATGTGTATGGCAATCAAATTACTCTGCATCGTGTCATGATGGTGGATATGTGTCATTACCCATTTGTCCAAACCTTAGACTAGACAACATCAAGAATGAATCCTAGAGCAAGCTAAAGAGAGTGAGAGAGAATTATTTGTCCATGTAGGTCCATCAGTTAAAACAAAGGTACTACTCTAGCAGGTAACATGGTTACGTGAGGGGGCCATGCATGTGTAGGGGCAGAGGGACGGCAGCTGTCTTGAACTTTCCTCTTGTGCTGTAAACCTAAAACTTCTCTCTGTTTTGTTTTTTGTGTTTTTTTTTTTTAAGTCTTAAAAGTCTAGGTGTGTAGCTCAGTGAAGGTCTTGGGTTTAATCAGTGCTGACAACAAAACAAAACAAAAGTAAGTAGACTATTATTTGAATAAAAATAGAAATGTATAAGTTATATGTGAAGACAAGGGAATCATGTACATAATCTTCAAACTATATCAGTAACCTTTCAGTCACTGAGACTCAAATATCTGCCAGAAACAACTTAGGAAAGAAAAGATTTATGTGAGTTCATGACTTCAGAGGGCTCATTGTGATTGTTGGCCCTTGAGCTTGACCAGAATCTCATGGCAGGAGATACATGTGGCAAAACTATTCACATCTCAGCATATAGGAAGCAGAAGGCAATGGGAAGTGGTCAGGACTAAGAGAGTCCAAAGCCCTACTTCCTCCAGTCAGGCTCCACCTGCCAAAGTTTCCATAAGGTCTTGAAATAACACCACCAGCTGGAGATTAAGCATCCAGTGTAGGAGCCTAAGGGAGTCATTTCAAATTTGAACCATAACATTCCACCCCTGGCCCTCAAAGGCTCATAATGAAAAATACATTTAGTCCAACTTTGAGTGTCTATAGTCTTTTTTTCTTTTCTTTTCTTTTTTTGAGATTGGGGTCTCCCTGTAGCCCCACCTGGCCTGGAACTAGCTGTGCAGACCAGGTTGGCCTTGAACTCATAGAGATCTGCTTGCCTCTGCCTCCCGAGTGCTGGGATTAAAGCCATGCACCACCATGCCCAGTGTCTATAGTCTTTTTTAAAAAACAATTTAAATCTATTTATTTTTATTTTATGTGTATGAGTGTTATGCCTGCATGTGTGTAAGTACACCCGAGTCATGTAGTGCCTGTGGAGAACAGAAGATTGTTAGCTGTAATGTGAATGCTGGGATTCAAACCCAGGTTGTTGCAAGAACATCCAGTGCTCTTAACCATGGAGCCATCTCTCCAGCCCCCAAGTGCTCATAGTCTTAACAGTTCCAACATTGTTCAAAGTCTAATGCCATACTCTCTACTGAGCCTCAAGGCAATCTCTTATCTGTGAGCCCCTGTAAAATAAAGAAGAAAGCTACACACTTTCAATATGCACTGGCAGAGAGGAAATATTCCCATTCCAAAAGAACAAAATGGAGATACAGGAGGAATGGGGGTTCCAATTCAGTTGGTAAAGTACTTGCTGCACAGGCATAAAGACCTGAGTTCCATCCTTGGCACCCACATAAAAAAGCCAGGTGTGGTGGCCTGTGCCTACAATTTTGGGGAAGTGAGACTGCTGGCCAGTCAGTCTAGCTGAATGCATGAGTTTTAGGTTCAGTAAGGGATAATGTGTCAACAGGTAAGGTGAAGAACAGTTGAGGAAGACACTTGACTTCAACCTCTGGCCCACATATATGCACACACTTCATGAAGAAAGGAAGGAAGGTAAGAAGGGAGGGAGGGAGGGACCAAAGGAAGACTCAGCAAGGTTAATAGTAAATCCAGTAAATCCACATCCAGCATCTGGAGCATGTGGTGGTATGACATGATCTTCAAGAAACTTGGGTATCCCCACCCTTATGGCCTTTCTCTTTGCAGCCCACATGGCCTCTGTCTTGGGATGGTTCCACTCACTGCCTGCAGCTTTCCTCAGCAGACATTCCATGTTCCTGGCATTCCCAACATCCTGGGGGCTCCATTGTAGCCAAGGCTTCACCATCACAGCTTCATGCAGTGTCCTCTCAGGGGCCCTCTGCAGGGATTCAGGCCCACTCCACAATGCCTGGCTTCTTGGACTTTCCTTTGGAATCTTGATAGACACCTCCATAAGCCTGTAACACTTGTCCTCTATGTGTGTGCAAAAGCAGAACCCACATGGATGATGCCAATTCTATTGTCAACTTGAATAAGAGCCAGGCCCTTGTGGGCCACTGTTCCAGCAGCCTCTTCATGCCTAGACAGCTGAATCTGAGAAAACACTTCCTTGGGTGGCCCTCTGGGAATAAGACACCAGGAAATCACTCTTTTTTCAAAGGAAAATCTTTTAAATATGTTTGTAGTTTTACACCTTGTGATGGATGGGGGCTTGCTGATTCCTGAGCTGCCCTCAAGGTATCTTTCTACTCTGCTTTTTACTCTCAATTCTCGCTGAAAACCTTGCTAAAAATAGACCGTAATAACCATGTCACACACTGAATGCAATATGCTGTCGTGAAATGTCCTCTGCCAAATCAATGAGTCTATTACTTTGAACTCATCTTCACTCAACATTTCAGGACACAGGAAAACTACAGAATTTTTTTTCTTTTTTTGCCAAATTGTAACACAAATGGCCTGTGATTCAATTCCCAGTAGGTCCTTGTTCCCACCCTCATGAGCACAGACTCAACTGCCTGCATGTCTACTGGCATGTTGACTTCTGCACTCCCAATAGGATTGCCCATAAAGCTCTGCTTACAGCATTTGGGGACTTCTTAATCTTGCATCTCCAAACTTCCAAATTCCTCCCATAAACCAGTTCCAAAGGCTGAAGAACCACATGGTCAGGGTTAGTCACAGCAGTGGTCCCATTCCTGGTACCAACTTTCTGGATTAGTTACTTTTGCATTGCTGTCACCAAAACACCTGACAGAAACAACTTAAGGAAGAGAATATATATAGTGCATGCTTGGCCTTGTGTACTTGAGCAGAGCAACATGGAAGAGGAGACTGTGATAAGAAGAGCTGCTCATATCACAGCTGACAAGAAGCAGAGAGAAACAGGAAGTGGTCAGGAAGAACATAGCCCTAACAACTTGCTTCCAGTGACCTAGTTCCTCCTTCTAGGTCCCACTTCCCCAAATTTTCAGACTCTCCCAAAACAGCACCATCAGTTGGAAAGCAAGCATCCAAAACATGGACCTGTGAAGGACATGTAAGATTCAAACCAAGCTGGATGCATGTTTTTAATCCCAGCACTCAGGAGGCAGAGACAGGCAGATCTCTGTGAGTTCAAAGCCAGCCTGATCTACATAGGGAGCTCCAGGCCATAACATTCCTTCCTTTTACATGAATGAAATACTGTCATAGTCTGGGACCTACAAGTATCTCATTCATGTAAAAGACAATAGTAAAAGTTAAAATATGACAAAGATGAGAAACAGAATTCCTTTTAAAATGAAGTCTGAATTTATGAACAGGCTTGCTCTATTTTTGCATAGCAAAATCTGTATCAAAAAGAAGCCAATTGTCCCTCCAATAGTCTGCATGTTTAATCATTAAAAATATTTTATTTATTATTAATTTTATGTGTATGAGTGTATTGCCTGCATGTGTATAAGTACACTCATGTCATGTGTAGTACCAATGGAGGTCAGAAGAGGGCATCAAATTCCCCTGGAACTGGAGTTATAGATGGTTGTTAGCTACCATGTGGGTGCTGGGAATCAAACCTAGGTCCTTTGTAAGAGCAACCAGTGCTCTTAACCGCTGAGCCATCTCTCCAACCCCATGCTTAATAACTAAAGTAGCAAAATCTGATTCTTTCTCAACTTTCAGTTCTTAGGAGATTTTTTCTGCAGCAGACACAAAGAGTTGGCTACACTTGTCATTTTGCCCTTTCCTGCACTAACCCTGGTTTGTAATTTACTTGTTTAAATCCACTCTCTTTATCAAATTGTATTGCACTTGTGAGCAAGGGTGTGTGCAGTCTGTTCAACCCTTATACCAGCTAGCATAATTAACACTCAGCATCTTACACTGCTTAATAAATATTTGTGAAGTAAACGATTTACTTCATCTAAGCTCCCAACCAGAAGAGGAGGGCTCTCATCCTCTGTGTTTGCATATGAGTTACCCAAGGCTCAGGGAAACTTGGCGATTTTCCAACAGTCAACCATCTGGTGATCCTCTCCAGAATGGTGGAGAGACTGCTGAGCAGAATGGGGATGCCAAGTGGTCTTGGCAGCAATGGGCTTCCATCTCCAGATTCCTCCTGAGAAGCTGTTTCCCAAAGCAGCCCTTCAGAACTCTACAGCAATGTCTGCAATTCCCTCCCTTCTCCATGGAGGCCTCCACCCCTCCATCCCTTGGGCTCCTGTTGTGAGCCTGGGGCATTGAGGGGTGGGGTTATTCACATGGACCATCTCATCTACCCTTCACGGGGGCTTCATGAGGCAATTGTGCCAGGTTATTGCAGGCAGGGAGCTTCAGGCTGTCCCTATTTTGCACTGCTTACACTCCCAAATAGGAATAATGTCTTGCTATCAGTATTTAACAGGAGATTTGGAAACATGACCCAGAGCTGCAGATACAAAATATTTTTATACTTATTTTTATTATTTTTAATTATTTGTGTGCATGCGTGTCTGTGCATCGGTATGTGCACGTGTGTGCAGGTGCCCAAAGAGGCCAGAGGCATCGGATCCCCCTGGAGCTGGAGTTATAAGCAGTTGTGAGCTACCTAACTTGGGTGTTAGAAAGCAAGCTTGGGTCTTTCTTAAGAACGTTGTGAACTCTTAACCACTGAGTCATCTCTCCAGCCCCCAGATACAAAATATTGACAAAGAATTCCAACTAAGCATCCCATCCCATCTTCTACTAGATCAATTCATGACTCCTTCACCTTTGCCTAAAAGTCCAAGCCCCTCATCCTGGGAAGCTTTTCCGTCTTGGGCAAACTGCACTAACCGCTCATCTTACTTTTTTTCACCTTTGTCTCAATTTTCTGTTGCTATAACAAATTGCCTCAGGTTGGATAATTTATAAAAGGGGGAGGCTTATTGAGCATCCAGTGCTTGAGATTTAGGAGTGTGGCACCAGTGTCTATTTGGCTTCTTTTGAGGGCCCCATGATGAGTAGGCAGTGGAAAGTGGGGCCATGAATGGACTTCTTGTGGCAAAGATCAGAAGGAAGAGGCTGAGCTCACTTTATAATAGCCGTTCTTGGGATAAATAACCCATTTCATGAGAACTGCATTAATCCTTTCATCATGGCTTGCCTTAATCCAACATGGCCTCATCTTAACCAGGCACATCTGCAAAGTCCCTGTTTCTAATAGGGTAACATTCTGAGGTTCCGGGTAGATGTGAGTTTGGGGGTACACTTCACCCCACCACAAACCCTAAGGTGGGAAGAGCCATTCTCCTAAGGTCACAGAGTAAGAGGAGGAGTGGGATTCAGCACAGGCTGTTCTGCTCTGAGCACGCTCTATTACCTTCCTTCACTGCTTCTCGGTTGTCTCTATTTGTGGAATTGAATCAGAGTTTTATTACCTTCAAATTGCTGGGCACAAGCATCCTAACAGCATTTCAGGGACCAGGGCCCTGGAAATCTCATTTCTGCTAGTCCAGGCCCTCCAGGGATCAACATTTTTCACACTCTTCTCCGAATCCTTGGGACTGGATGTCTGAAGTCAACCAGTGGCTAAGTAGTCCCCTTTCCGTGACAGTCTCCAGTCACTCTCCAAGAACCTGGCCTCTCTCTTACACTTCAAAACATGAGCAGTGCCTTATTATCAGTGTATAAAAGTTTAACAGTAAAAGTTGAAAACACAGTCCAGAGGCTCAGTTACAAAACTGAAAAGCAAGACAGCAAAATCTAACAAGTCATCTACCTAACCTTAGCCCAACTCTTTTATCAGGCCAATTCATTATTTCTTTCCATTGGCCTAAAATTTCAAGTCTGGTTTTGATTTCTGAATTGTGTTAGTCCACTTTGTCATTGTGTGTGCATGCATGCACATGTATATATGTGTGCATGTGTGTTTATGCATGTTCCTGCATGTGCCTACATTGTCTTCTCCAAAAAAGATTCAATAGAACTTAGCATAACCTTTCCCTCCTCTAATGAATGTTGCCAATATTCTTCACCACTAGAAAAACACTTGGTAATTGGCACAGTCTCCCTCTGTGGATTACTAACCCCTTGACCAGCTAAACTAAGCCAGCAGCTCGTTTTAGTGAGTGCCGCTTGCTGGTCCTGAGGCAGCCTCTTGCTTCTTGCCAGGCTGTTGAGCTGGCTTGCCTTCTGCCTGGAACTCTCTTCCCCTGTGGATTTTTAATGGTTCATTCTTTTACTTCCTTCAGCTCACTGTTATCTGAGCAGAATACCTCTGACCAATTCTATCAAGAAAGCAAGTCACCAAAGCCCATCACCAGCCTCAATCCCCTCAGTTTTCCCCTCAATGCCACCTGAGTTGCCACAAACTGATTTGACTTCTGTCTGCTCCTTTAGCCAGACAATCTGCTTTAAGAGGGCAAGAATTTTGGTCTGTTTATCTTCCATGGTATCCCCAGTGGGGTGGACTATACACCAGGTGCTCAGCAAATACTTGCGCAAATAAGTAAGACTACTTAATGCTTAAACAATAGGGTTCAGTATTCAGATTACTATCTCATTGTGCAAAGGATGCAGTCTTGCTTTATGCAGTTAACTGTTTCTCCTTTGCCAACATTGCCCTCAAGGGTTAACTTTCTTTCCTTTGCCACTCAGCAGACGAACAACATTCACTACCAACGTTTACAAGTACTCAGGAGGTTAGAGATGGGTTCCCGAGCAAGCTGGCTAGATAGATTAACTGAATCAGAGAGGTCTTGGTTCAATGAGAGACTGCTCAGTAAGTAAAGTGGAGAACACTTGAATCAAGGAAGGCAGCCAATGTCAGCCTGGGGCCTCTGCATGTGTACACACATGCATCCATACACATATGAGAACACACACATTTCATGCATATATACGCAGTAAATTAATTAATTAAAGGAAAAGCTTAACATTTTTGTTTAATCGTTGTTTTACATGGTGTGGAAAACTTCATAACGAAGATCTCAATACTAGGCCCAAAGAACAGCTCATCCTTAAGTTCAAAGAATCAAGGACAGCTGTGCAGAAATGTGAGTGGAGAGAAATGTGTGCCGTGTGGGTAATAAGTCAAAGTGAAGCCCAACAGGTCCCATCTGTTGTGATTCTTCTTGTCTTCTCTGTTACAGGGTTTCTTCCTCCCGAATGGGGTGCAATCCATCTGAAACAAAGACCTCTGACTTACTAACACATGAGAATTTCTTTATGACCAACTCCCAGACAGAAAGGCATTGCAGAGTGGTGAGGTTAGCATAATCATTCCAGTTTGGCTGGCTTTGGGGGAAAATGGTTCTAGTTTCTATGACCCACCCTGGGGGAGAGGAATCCTAGTGTTTGACTCACTCTGAAGAGATTAGGGGAGTGAGAAAGGGAAAGGTCAGAAAGGCCTTGGTTCTGAGACTGATTTGGAGGCCTTCCAGCATATTTTAGTTCAACATATTTTCACAATAAAGCTCCATACTTTGGGCACCATTTTCTGAGCCCCAGCACTCCAAGCTCTGCCTCATGGTCTTGCTGCCTCTTCTATGGCCGCTTGCTGCTTCCTCTCTTGCAGAATCATCCATGATAGCATTAGGAGCTTACCTTGAAGATCTGCATGACAAGCTCCTAATCTGCAAAATCCGGATTTTCATATCTAATATGTGTATGTATGTGATATATGTATGTATCATGGTTAGTTTGGTTGTCAACTTGACATACCTGGGAAGAGGGAGCCTCAACTGAGGAATTTCCTCTGTTGGGTAGGCATGTCTATGGGGCACTTTCTGATTACTAATTGATGTAGGAGGGCTCAGACCACTATGGATGGGACCACCAACTCTAGGCGAGTGAACCTGGGCTATATCAGAAAAGTAGATGAGCAAGCCAAAAGAAGCAAGCCAGTAAGCAGCTTTCCTCCATGGTCACTGTTACACTTCCTGCCTTGATGTTGAGCTGTAAGCTATAAGATGAAACAAACCCTTTCTTCCTCAAGTTGCTTTTGGTCATGATGCTTATCACAGCAACAAAACCCAAACTAGGACAGTATGCCTACATGTTCATGTGTGCATGCAGGTACATATGAGTATTAGAAGTCAAAGGTCAATGCCGGGTGTCTTCTATGGCTCTCCATCTTATTTTCTGAGACTAGGTCTCTCACTGAACTTTGAACTCACCTATTTGGCTAGACTGTTGACCAGGGAACTCCAGGAATCCACCTGTCTCCACCTCCACAGTTTTTTACATGGGTGCTGGGGATCTGAACTTGGGCCCTCAGGCTTGCACAGAAAGCACTTTACTGCTGGGTTATCTCCCCCAGCTCCTTTTATTTTTTCAGTTTTTCATACAGGTATATACTATATGTTACATATATTCCCCTTTCTTCCCATCCTTCTCATCTCTTGTTTGTCTCCTTTATCTCCTGAAAATTTCACTTCTACTCCCATTTAATATATACACGCATGGTTTTATGTGACTACATTAGCCTCAGCAGCCATCAGAGAAATGCATATCAAAACTTCACTGAGATTCTAACATTTCTTTTTTTTTATTTTAAAACCATACAAAGATAGCACATACAGGTTCCAGGGACGAGTATCTGATATCCTGGAAGTCATTCATTAGCCTTTCATACCAAGTAAAGAGGGACAGTGACATGGATACAAACACACAGTTATTTGGAGCTTTTCACTGTGTGAATCTGAGTATAGCCAGTATGTAGGAGGCTGACTCTGTTCCCATCCCCTTGCCCTCTCCCCCTGGGGCTTTGGTTAAAAATCAGAGAAGGAATTTCAGATTGCCAGAGAGCCAAACATAACTGAGAGATAGAAATTTAAATGACTCTAGAAGCCCAGTGCATCCAACAGAAGGGTGAGAGCGAGCTGCCTCAGGGCACTGATGCCCAATTCCATTGAGAGTTAACAGTGTGCAGTGCTGCCAACCTGTCTTGTACCCCAGAGCAGCACTGATAGGCATCTTCCTGTAGTCAACATTTGCCACTATTGAAGAGGAGAAACTTGATATATGCCATTGCTGTAAGGCAGCGCAGGAGCCTGACTGACCTAAACTTGGTAGCAAACCTTTTCTGCAAACGGTAGCTGGAATTCCTTTACATGCGCTCCCACACTTGGCATGTTAATTGAAATAGCAAAGATAACATCATCAATCTAGGAGGGTCATGAGTCGTTTTTGCCCTCTCAGCAAGTTAATGTGGCCCAATATTTGTTTAAAGTCCACCTATTCTTTTAAACGAATGTATTAAGACACTTTATCCAGCAGAGTTTTGACAAACATCCTACATCCCTCCTTTCTTTAAGCAATAAATTAGATAACTTTTTCTTTCATTTTCTGTCCTACAAGCAACCAGCTTTTCCAAAGGAAGACTGACTGCATGTATGAAAAGCAGATCCCGCCACCACCTACCTACCTCTGAGCCTGGAGAGAAACACACAGCCAGTATACTGGATGCAACTTTTCTGGGTTTTTAAGCTCCTGGTTTAAAAGTTGTTTGGCTTTTTAAGAGCTGGGAAGACAGCTCAGGGGATAAAGTGCTTGCTGTGCAAGCATGAGGACTGGAGTTCGGATCCCCAGATCCCATGAAAAAAACCATCCAGGCTGGTAGCCACCTGTAACCTCAGCACTCCAGAGCAGAGACAAGACCCCTGAGAGCAAGCAGCCCACCTGGACTAGCCAAAATTGGCAAGCTCCAGGTTCAGTGAGAGACCCTGCCTCAACGAATAAAGTGGAGAAATTGAGAAAGACACCCAGTGTTAGTCTCAGGCCTCAATACACATGTACATGCATGTGGGCCCACACACGTGACTATGCAGATGCATACACATCATACACATACACATGCAAAAACTGTTATCAAAAGACAAAATTCTAACAGATTTAGTTGAAAGAACTTAGTTGACTTCATTTGTGATTTTAGAATCCATCAACATTCTAAATAAAAGTACTCTGTAGGACTGAGCAGAGGAAGGTGGTTTTATATTAAGAAAAGCACTAAAGAAAGCAGGAACAAAGGGCCAAAGCAGACTGATCATTGCAAAGTTACTTTTTCTGGGCTGGGAAGATGGCTCAATGGGTAAAGTAATCCCTGTTTGCAAGCGTGAGGATCTGAGTTCAGGTCCCCAGAACCCACATAGAAAGCATGGCACAGCAGCACATGCCTATGATCTTAGCACTGGTTGGGGCTCACTGACCAGCCAGTCTAGCAGAATTGGCAAGCTCTGGGTTCAGTGAGAGATCCTGTCTCAAAAGTTATGGTGAAGAGTGAGAAAGGAAGATACTGGACCTTGACCTTTGGCCTTTGCATGTATGTGTCTACACACACACACACACACACACACACACACACACACACACACACACACACACACACACACATACACACACCAAACAAACAAGCAAAAGGAACTTTTCCTTGAAGGTGAGAAAAGGAAGACAGATCCGCAGGGGAAAAGAGCTGATTGGTTCGTGTTAGGTTATTGTGGGTTCATGCTGTGTGTTGTTTAAGGATGAAAACAGGGAACTTCATGCTGATGGCCACTGGCCTGTCTGGGAAAATTAGCTAGCATCAATCCTGATTTCTCAGACGGTTAGGTGACAGCTCAATCTCAGTTTGGTGATGTGGAACTTTAGCATGAGAGCATCAATTTTGATTTTCAGTCTGTTCTGTACAGGCCTTATCAGGAGCCTCATCTGAAATGATAACCTGTTAGCATTTACTTAACAAGCCTTAAGGCTGGAGGCAGCAGGCAATAGGTGCCCAAATTCAAAAGACAGCCACACAAACTGCTGAGGGATTTCTAGAAGACGGCATTCTGTGACTGTCAACCTGCCTCCTCCAGCAAACACAAGACTAGAAATCTGAAGGGTTCCTGGAGGCAGAGCGATGGTAGGCAGACAGGGAAGGCAGAAGAAGGCTCACCACCCCGCAAAGTTGTTCCTGTCCGAGTCCCTGTCACCTGTGAAGACGTAGCCTCATGTGGAAATAAAGACTTTACAGATGTGACTAAGGTTAGGAAGTTTAAGCCAGGGGGAACTCTCCTGGATTATTACACAATGCTTCCTGTGATCCTGGCTTGCTCACATAAATCTTAAATTTGGAGAACGTTCCCATGTTGTCAGAAAGATGTGGTTACAGAAGAAAGGGAAGATGAATGGACAGAGACACCCCACACTGCAGTCTTCCATGGAAGACTAGAGAGAAGGCCCATCCCCTAGAAAGGTTCTAGGAGCTGGAAAGGAAATGGAAAGGTAAGGGAATGGAGCCTCCTTTAGAGTTTCTAGGAGTATAGATAGTGCCAACACTTTGATTTTCATCCAGTGAGACCTACTGGACTTCTGATTTACTGAAAGGTGAGAAAATTGTTATGATTTAGATATCAGTTGTTCCCCCAAAGGACTCATGTATTGAGGACTTGGTCCTCAGTTTCTAGAGTCACAGAGGTGACAGGATCATAAAAGTTCTGAATTGGCCTTTTTATTGCCCCACAAAGCTGTTATTAGAATGAAAGAGACTGCAAAGCTATACACTGGAGGGAGCTGCAGATGAGTGGGTGGGGCACAGTGCAGTTGAGAGGTAGTGTACCCCATGAACGGAGTTCAGCCTTTGGAGAACCAAAGAGCTTAGGTTGCTCTTAACTCAATACACATCATAAGAGATGCATCTTGATACCTGCAAGTGCCTAAGCAGGGAGATACACAGGCTTCTCTTTTTAAAAAAGTTTTTATTTTTATTTTTATTTTATTTTATGTGTATGAGTGTGCTGCCAACATGTCTATAAGTGTACCTGTGTTGTATATGCCCATAGAGGTCAGAAGGGGGTGTTGGATCCCCTGGAACTAGAGTTAAGGTTGTTAGCCATCATGTGTGTGTTGGGAACTGAACCTAGGTTCTCTGCAAGAACAGCTAATGCTCTTAACCTGAGTCATCTCTCCAGCTGGACTCTCTTTTCTTGAGATATTAAAAAAATTTCCTTTTCCTTAGGTGAAGCCAGATCCTTAACTACCCCTCAAAAGAGAGTTTCAAGATGAGCCAGAGCAAAACAAGGGTAGTGAGTTCATTAGGATAAAGGAGAATACACTGTTTTTAATTTTTTTATTTATTAATTTTATTTTATGTATATGGGCTTATTGCCTGCATGTGTGTAAGTATACCTGTGTCATGAAATGCCCTCAGAGGTCAGAAGCGGGTGTTAGATCCCTTGGAACTGGAGTTATGGACGATTGTTAGCTGTGGGTGCTGGGAATCCAACCCAGGTCCTCTGCAAGGGTAGCCAGTGCTCTTAACCACTGAGCCATCTCTCCAGTCCTGAGAAAACACTCTTAAGTGTGGGTACTTAGAAAGAAAAAGACATGTTTAAGAAAACTACAGTACTCATCCAAGGTAGGTATGGGCTTCTCAGGACAGAGTCATACTTAGATGACTTTATAATAGTGATGTATGTGATTGTGTGACTTTCTCTTTTTTGATTTATTTACATTTTATGTATGTGAGTGTTTTGCCCGCATATCTGTAAGTGTGCCCATGTTGTGCAATGCCCACAGGGGCCGGAAGGGAGTATCAGAGTCCCTGGAACTGGAGTTATGGACAGTAGTTAGCCACCATGTGAATATTGGGAACCAAACCCTGGGTCCTCTACAAGAGCAACCAGTGCTCTTAACTGCTAGGCCATCTCTCCTGCCTGAATTGTGTGACTTTCTAAGCTGCATTGTTCAAAGGATGTAATTTACAACAAGGTTTAAAGATTAAGCAAAGCTGAAAATTAAGGAAAGTTTAAAACTTAAGCAAAATTATTTGAGATGATTTACTCATTTCTCTTAAAGAATTTCCTTCTGTAGATGAATGTATAAGGTGGCTTTACACAGTGACCTGTGGGTTTAGGGATGAGAGAGGAGTTAGCATGGTTACATTCAAGGTCACAAACGTTCTGGCCCTAAGTAAGCATCCTTTGTTGTTGTTGTTTTTTAGATATTTATTATTTTTTATTTTATGTGTATGCGTGTATTGCCTGCATGTAGGTAAGTGCACCCATGTCGTGCAATGCCCTCAGAGGACAGAAGAGGCTGTCAGATCCTGTGGAACTGGAGTTACAGGCAGTTGTTAGCTGCCATGTGGGTACTGGGATTCAAACCTGGGTCTTCTGCAAGAACAACCAGTGTTCTTAACCACTGAGCCATCTCTCCAACCCTCCTTTGTTGTTTTTAACATCTTTGTTTGAGATGCCTTTAGGAAGATAAGCACCATCTCTGTAGACAGTTTGGATTTTATTAGCTGTATTGAAGTTTCTGACACCCAGTCAGATTCCTGAGTGAGCGGTTTCTGTGCCATTCCATGTCCCCTTAATTTTACCTGTCTTTCTGTCCTGCCTATTGCTAAGTGTGACCCTGAGCTATCATTTGGGAGCCTAAGAAACACTATGGGCCAAGACCTAGACTAAGATCAAGTCTATTTTCGATGTCACCTGCAAGGAATACCCACTGAAGAGATTTCCCCTGTCCCGTTTCTTTCCAGGGCCATGAAATCCCGTAACTCATGTGAGGTCACCCAGAGTGGACTGGAGACAACAAACAGGAAGGAGATAGGGCTGGGCTGCTTTTCTACTAAGGTACTGAAGTAAAATCCAATTTAATTTACTTTCAAAGATCACTCTAAGATATAAGAAAAAAGTCTGTGTGTATATAGTGTGTGTGTGTGTGTGTGTGTACACAAAATTACACAGTATATCTATGTGACTAACAGTTCCTCCTACTGCACTCTAACAAGACAGATCACCTCTGCAACCCCCAAATGTGTGTGGGTTTCACCGCAGACAGTAGACAAGTCAGCAGCAGATTCCCCAGCAGACATTAGCTGAGTGTCTTCTTCCCATTCAATCTCAACATTAACCTGGAGAGAACGTAAGATCCCAACAGGTTAAGAGCTCAAATGCACTAGACTTCCTCCATTCCAAATTATCAGGCACAACACCTAAGTATGATCTGTGTTCCTGACTGATCAGTTGTTTGTTCCTACAACTTCCTCTTTTGGTTCATTTTAATTTTCTAGAGAAGGACACAGAACTCGGGCAACACTTTATTAAAATTTGGTCATTTATTATAAAGTATATTGCAAAGGATACAGATGACCAGCCAGATGAAGAGAGGCACAGGGCAAGGGGATGCTACCCTCCAGAAATGTCACATGTTTGTTACCCAGAAGCCCCCCAGAACTCTGTCCTTTAAAAGCTTCATTGCATGGGCATGATGATGACATCATTGGTCATTGGCTTATCAACTCAACCCTCAGCTCCTCTCCCTTGCTGAAGTTTGGGGGATGGGACTAAAATTCCTTACCCTCCAATCACGTGGTTGGTTCCCTTAGTAACCATCTTCCATCCTGAAGCTATCTAGGAGCCTCCAGCCACCAGTCAACTCATTAGCATACAAAAGACACGCATAACTTCAGAGATTCTGAAGATTTTAGGAGCTGTGTGTCAGAAAAAAAATGATCTATGTCCAAATACACAGTATAATTCATAATGTCATTCTGTGTGCATATACACATATGTATGTTAAAATTATTATATTCGTGCTTACTCCGTGTATATGTGTGTGTGTGTGTCGCATGCAGATGAGTGTGCAAGTACAGAAATCAGAGCAGGTTGCTGGGTGCTCTATCACCGTCTGCTTTATTTAACCCTTGAGACAGGGTCTCTCACTGAACCAGTTCAGCTAAGCTAGCTGGTGTAGTGGAGCTCTTGGGATTCACTGGTCTCAGTCTCCCAGTGCTGGGGTTTCAGACACAGACAGCCATGCCTGGCTTTTTACATAATGCTGGGGATTCAAACTCAGGTCCTTACACTTGTAGCACAAGTGCCCTTACCCACTGAGCTGTCTCCAAAGCCTTATTCCTACTTCTTTAAATACAAATGATAAGAGCTTTGACTCTAGGCCCAAGCTACAATCCTGACCACAGTGGCTCAGGAGGAGGACATAGGAGAGAGCTGGCAGTTTAACTCACCACCTACCTTTGTATCACATCAGTCTGAGATGACGGGACTCTAAAGTATTAAAGATGGTAATCTGGGTGGCAGAGTAAGTTCAGGTGCTTTTCATTTTTCTCCTTAAGATTTTATATACAATTGGGGTTTTTGTAATAAAGATATTTTTTCTTAACCCTTATATTATCAGCAAGGATCTCAGCAATTTAGCAATACCAAAATCTATGAAATATAAAACATTCACTTGAACCAACAATTTCACTCCCAAGACTATGTCCTGAGGAAATAGTCCCCATCTTGCTACAACATAATGAAACCTCTGAATTTTTTCACAAATTGCCTTATTAAAAGGGGTTTTTAATGATTTATATGAAAAAGTAGGAAAGTATATACTAAAAAGTTTCATAATACAGTAAAAATGTCTTTTGTGCTGCAAGCATTTCGATAAAATATATATTTTCAGATTTATCTGCATTTGTATACATGTATGCGAGCATATGCCATGTAAGCACAGGTGCCCACGGAGACCAGAAGAGGGCGTCAGAACTGCTCTGGAGCTGGAGTTGCAAGCAGTTGTGAGCCACCCAACAAAGGTGTTGGGATCCAAACTCAGGTCCTCAGGAAAAGCAAGAAGTATTCTTAACTGCTGGGCCATCTCTCCAGGCTGATTAAAAAATATTTTTATCTATATTGCACTTTTAGTTTTGCAAAATAAAGCAGTTGATCTTAATTGAGCCCCCCTTCAAATCCAAAAACCATTGAGCAAGTCAGAACAGAACAGAACATAGGTGGTCAAAATAACTCCATTTCAAGACCAGTGGTTTGCAAAGCAAGCTGCACATTTAGAACCATTGAAGAGATTTGTGAAAAAAAAAACAAAAAAAAAAACTGATGCTGTGAGCCTTAGCCCCAGAGATTCTGATTTAGCTGATTTGGAGCAGAGCCAGGAAGCAGTATTTTTAAAAACGTATCCCCAGACAATTCTAATGTGCAACCAGAGTTGAAAAGCACCAGACCATTGAAATAAATTGCCACACAGCACATCATTCATAAATGTCTTTTAAAACGCAATGCCAACCAAGCAATCAGTATTCCGGAACCACTGTGTTCCCATGCTGCAAACCGACAGGTTCTCTTTGATTTTTATTGAAGTATCATAGCTAGGACATATGCATGCTGTATTCTCTGCAGTGCTGGGCCTAACAGCAGAAACCTCACAATTTCAATGTCTGTCATTAACAGGTGGGATAGATGCATTGAGCATACCCCTGCAATGATCTATATATGGTAACTAAAATGAATCAACTAGATATACAGCATCCTAAGTAAGTGTCAAAGAATTTACTGCTGAGTGAAAAGAGTTCATTTCAGAAAGATAAATCTAGTGTGATACTATTTATACTTGAAATGTTAAAAAGAAAAGCCATGAAAGACTGAGGATGGTAGAAAACAGATACGGAAGCGAATAAAAATGAGAGCAGTTCATAATAAAACCTATGGCAGAGAGAGCAGTATCCAGAGGAAACTTCATAACTTCAAATTCATCTTTCAGAAAATAACACTGCAGGGCAGGTGAGACGAAAGGCTACTGCCACCAAGTCTAATGACCTGAGTTTAGTCCAAGGGAAAGATGTGGTAGAAGGAGAGGACTGAGTCCCACAAGTTGTTCTCTGACCTCTACACATGCCATGGCATGCACCCCCAACATAACATCCCCACATAGAGATAAACAAGTGCAATAAAATAACTGTAAACAAATTAATAAGCCACTTGACTCTGGAATCCAGAAACAAGAACAAATCTTGTTCTTAAGTAAAAATCTAAGAGTACGTCTAAGGAAAATTTAAGAAAGTAACTAATAAAAATAATTAAACACTAAAAACAGAATATTTAAAAAGTAGACTTGCAGGGCTGAAGAGATGACTCAGAGGTTAAGAGCACTGACTGCTCTTGCAGAGGACCTGAGTTCAAATCCCAGCACCCACATGGCAGCTAACAACCCTTTGTAACTCCAGTTCCAAGGGATCTGACACTCTCTTCTGACCTCCACAAGCACTGCATGACATGGGTGCACTTATATACATGTAGGCAAACACTCATACATATAAAATAAAAATAATAAATAAAATATTTTAATAATAGTAAAAAGTAGTCTTGGTTAAGAAAAAAGAATATGGTTCTTCGAATATGATCAAAAAAATAATACGTGCCTAATGTTCCACCTCTAAAATCCAACTCGTGAACTCCTGGAGGTAACAGCAGAAGTCAGTAAGACACAATCTGAACGTATGAAAACAAACAGCTTTCTTTTACTCTAGCAACAACCAATGAGAAATCTATCCAACAACTGTATTAACAAGAATGAGAATTTTTTAAAAATATTTTTTTTTATTTGTTATTTTATTTTATGTGTATGAGTGTTATGCCTGCATGTAGTGTCATGCAGGTCAGAAGAGGCTGTCGGATACCCTGGAACTGGAGTTATGAACAGTTGTTAGTTGTCATGTGGGTGCTGGGATTCAAACCTGGGTCTTCTGCAAGAACAGCCAGTATTCTTAACTGCTGAGCCATCTCTCCTGCCCGAGAAATATTTTTAAATACCTGGTAATAACTAACAAAAATGTGTAAGGCTTATACAAGGAAAATGAAGACATTCGCTTAGGAAGATTGAACAGATGGAGATTCTTAATTCTACATTATGGACTCAAAATTGTAGACACCAGTTCCTCTCCTATCAGCCTTTAATGATAATTTTTTATAGAACTTTAAAAGATGATTCTACATTTCAGTCTGACAAAGCAAATGTGCAAGACTCCGTATTTTTTAAAAATGTCCTAGTAGACATTTAAACCTGTGGCATCCTGTATAAACTAGTGGAATGTTGTTACGGCAAAGATAGCTCCATGGAATGAATTTGAGTTTCAAATTCAATATGTGATAAAGAAGGTATTTAAAATGAGTAGAAGAAAGACTTTGTGTTCAACTAAGTTCTCATTTCCTTGACCTTTGTCATGGTCAGTGTTAACTGTCAACTTGAAAACCATCTAGAATCACCTAGGAGACAGGCCTCTGGATCTACCTGTGGGGTCGTGTTGATGTAGGAATACCTGTCTTAATTGTGGGTGGGACCATTCCCTGGACAGGGGATCTTGGACTGCACAAAATGAAGAAAGTAAAATGAGTATCCCTGCATTCGTTGCTCCCTTCTGTTGACCACAGAGGGGACATGACCAGTTGCTTCAAGATCCTGTTGCTTCCCTGGCATGATGCCTTGAACTTCGAGCTAAAGTAAATCCTTCTTCCTTTAAGTTGCTTTGGTCAGAGTATTTTATCATAGCAACAAGAAAAGAAACAAAGAAGAGATGTGTTGTTTAAAATTTAGGAAATTGGGGGCTGGAGAGATGGCTCAGTGGTTGAGCACTGACTGCTCTTACATAGAACCCAGGTTCGGTTCCCAGCACCCACATGGCAGCTAACAACATTCTGTAACTCCAGTTCAGGAGATCCTATGCCTTCGTCTGACCTCTGGGGGCTTTGCACAACACAGATACACTTATGCACGTGCAGGTAATACACTCATACACATAAAATAAAAATAAAAATATTTTTTTAACTTTTACAAAAACTTTATTGAGAATTTCATACATGTATATAAGGTGATTTGATCAAATCCATGCCCACCCCCTCCCCTCCAACATTCCCCCCTCTGAAGAGGTAACCCTAAAATCTTTTAGGGATTAGATACACGCTCCCAAATACTTTTGACATCTTTGGCCTTTGGAATAGAGTATGTTGCTAAGAGGCCCAAGGACATTTTGACTTTTAGCCAAGAAACTGGCTACATTTCTTTGGAGTCTTTTTACCCTAACTGCCTAGCCAATTCCTACCTCCTATTATCACGCCATCCTCTGAAGGGGTTACCCAAATTGCCAATAGGGAATAGGGATGCAGACTACCCTGGCTTCTTCTATGCTGAACAGGGACATAGGCTGAAGCAATTGGAGTACCCCTTCAGTGGGTCTATCTAAAAGACTCCCAAATTGCATAACTCTTGTCTCTAAGGGGAAAAGAAAGTCCTTGAATTGTGAATAGGAGATGTGAAGGAGAAGTAAAGGCAAGAGTAATTAGCATTACAAATTCTAGACAGGGAACTAGAAAAAAGTCAGAACTGCAATTTTCAAACGTTCGTATGAGAGTCCATTGGAGTTTATTGACAAGGGCTTCCAAAAGCATCCCTCTATTGGGTTCCTCCTCATTTTTCTTTTGTCTTCCAAGGCTGGACTAGTTGGTTGGGAAGAGTGGCTGGATACTCAGGTGAGGGTCCAGTGACCCTGCTTGGCACAAAGCACAGCTGTCAGCAAGCCCAATTGTGACTATGTTTAGCGATCAGGCTCAGCCGAAGTCATGATGATGGTAGTTATTTCGTGCAGAAGGGACTGCTGTATAGTATCGTCTTATTAAAAGGACCTGGAATTTAAAAGGATTTGGTGCTAGGAGCCACATACAACTCAGGAGAACATACATTGTTTGTTCTTCTGAGTCTGTGTTACTTCATTTAGTATAACAATTTCTAGATCCATCCATTTACCTGCAAATTTCATTATTTCATCTTTCTTTATTTTTAAAAATAGGAAATTGGTTATCCATTTGAAAAAAAATACACATAGACCTTTTGTATCATACATAGAAATAAATTTTAGTTTAAGATCTAAGGCCTTAAAAAGTGTCAACTAAAAACAACAAATAATTACAGTAGAATAGTTGTCTTTTTATGGTAGGGGAGGGCTTTCCCAAGCATAAAATTCAGACACCAAAAAGGTCAAAAAGTTTGTCCACATAAAATTTAAAATTTGTGCACTGCAAAGTCTATTGCAAACAATTTAAGAGAAAAGGTATAGACAAAAAAATTGCAATTTTTACAGTAGTTAGAAATAATATCAATCAGCAATTTATTAAAGTCTCTAAACCTATAAGAAAAACACATCCCAATGATGGACAATTCATAGAAGAGAGAATAATAGTGTAACCAATGAACTCTAAGAATGGTAATCAGTGCTCAAGAAAACAAACATTAAACAAGAAAGAATTCCTGTTTTCTTCTTACCAGCGTGGGAAAAGCATGAAAAGGCTATAATGTCCAATGTTGGTCAGCTTGAGAAGACAGAATGCTGCCACAAGGCAAAATACCACAGCGTTGTACCCAAGTCTCCCAGCTCTGAGCATGCTCAGTAGAGACATCCAGGGGCCCAGAAGAGCTAAAGATCAGAAAAGTGAACATTGAAGGACCTTTTCCATCTCTTCCAGAATTTGAACTTTTGTGCAATCAAGGAGGAACCCAGGATCATGAAAAGTAAAGAAACAGCAGGGTTTGTTCATTGGCTGCCTCACAGTTCTAGAAAGTTCCAGACATCAAAGAATGAACAGGGCTAGGGAGATGCCTCAATTGGTAAAGTACCTGCTACATTAGGATGGCAACAGGTACCTGTAACCCCAGCTTTGCAGGTAAAGGCAAAGACAATAGATCCCTGAAGCTCATTGGCCAGCCAGCCTAGTGAACCAATGAGCTCCAGGTTCAGTGAAGGACCCTATCTCAAAAGTAAAAGTGGAAGGCAATTAAGAACAGACACCTGACATTGACCTCAGGCTTCTGCACACACACACACACACACACACACACACACACACCTGCATGGATATGTGCACACACAACACTGCATGCAGACACAGAATAGAAAGCAAGGAGATTCCTTTACCAGCTCTGTCCTCAAACAGACCTCTTATTCTCAAAGGGTAAAAGCAAATGCCCAACCCAGAGTGACTTTCTAAGGCTTGACTTTCCAAGTGACCATGAGAGGAATCACTTATGCCGTTGGCTCTCAGATTTCACTGAGCTTCAGAATCCCCTGTAGTGTTTGAAAAAATAGATGTTGCTGGGTTCCACCTCAGAGTTTGTGATTTGAGGAGTTTCAGTTGAGGCGAGAATCTGCATTTCTAGCAAGTTCCCAGGTGACACTGGTGCTGTGTTCCAGGTACCACTGTCCATACTGGGCAAGTCTGCCAACCAACGTCAGAGTTTTCTCTTAGGGAAAATTATCACAGCATAAGCTGGGAGCAAGTGAGGGAAGCCCAGTCACCCTGAAACAGATAAGGGTCACCACAAAGAGCCAAAAGGCAAACTCTGGGCCCTTAACCTGAGGCTCATTATGAGCATGCTTTCAACAGCTTTGCCATAAAATACCAGATTAGACTAGGCCAGAATGTTTAGAGACTAGGAGCACCTTATAACTAAGCCAGGCTAAAACTTGTGAGATTTGAGGTGGCCACATGAATGACAATTTGGAAGGGGCTTGTTCCAAAAAAGAACCTACAAAAGTCTTCTAGTTCACTTACTCTTAACTGACCTAAAAGTCACTGATTTGGGAGGTCACACAGCTAAGCAGATAAATCTTAGCTTTCTACTAGCTTGCTGGAAATAACAATGTGTGGGCTATGATAACAGTTGTCTACATTACTTTGCAGAAACTTGAAGATTGCCTTTGTAGCCTTTGCTATAAACAATGACTCCTTATTAGAGCCCATATGGAAGACTAAAAGAGGGTAAAGGCTCAGCATCTCCATTCTCAGACCGTATTGTCCCCTTTGCTGCCTCAACCTTTGAATCAAGTTCTATTCAGCTGTGCATGTAGACATATTGATTATTTAAAATGTTTTGTCCATGCTGGGGAGATGGTTCAATTGGCAAAGTGCTTGTCATATGGGGTGGTTTGAATGAGACCTGCCCCACATAGACTCACATATTTGAATATCTGGTCCCCAGTTAGTGGCTCTGTTTGCAGAGGTTTTGGAGGTATGGCCTTGCTGGAGGAAACATGCCACTGGGGGTGGGCTTTGAGAGCTCATAGCCTGGTCCACTTCCAGTTTACTCTCTCTGCTTCCTGGTTGCCATTGGAGATATGAGATCTCAACTCTCAGCTTTTGCCACCAAGCCTGAAGCCTGTTGCTGTGCCTCTCTGCCATGATGGTCTCTAGCCCTCTGAACTGTAAGCCAAAATAAACTCTTTCTTACAGGGACTGGAGAGATGGCTCAGCAGTTAAGAACACTTGCTGTTCTTCCAGAGAACCAGGGTTTGATTACCAGGACCTAATGGCGGTTAACAACCATCCATAACTCCAGTTCCAGGGGATCCAATACCCTCTTCAGGCCTCTGATGGCATTGCACGTACATGATGCACTTACGTACCTGCAGGCAAAACACATAAAATAAAATAATAAATAAAATATTTAAAAAACCCAAAACTCTTTCTTCTATAAGTTTCCTTGGTCATGGTGTTTTGTTACAGCAACAGAAAAGTAACCAAAACAGCATGCAAGCATGAGGACTGAGTTTAGATCTCCATTACCCATGTAAAAAGCCAAGTGTCACAGTACGCACCCATAAAAATAGTGCAGGGGAGGGGAGGCAGGGGAGGCCTAGAGCTCCCTGAACAGTTGGTCTTGCCAAATTGGCACACTCCAGGTTCAGTGACAGACACTGTCTCCCCCAAAAAAGGTGGCTTGCAATTGAAAAAGTCACCAGATGTTGACCTCTGACCTCCACACACACATATACATGCATGTGAACCTGCATAGACATGCCCACACATGAACACATATACATATGCACACCCCACACAAACACCCCCATACACACACCAAAAATAAAAATTCTATAAATAATTTTATCTAAGACTATAATAACCGTGTCCATGGCTGACGAGCAGTTACCAAACTTTTGTCCATCCCAGAAATCAATAAAAACCTGCTACTCTCTTTGCTAAACCATCTGGGATTATGGGCCTGTGCCACCACACCCAGTTTTATGTAGTGCCTGGGGATCAAACCCAGGGCTTCATCCAGGCTAGGCAAACACACTACCAACGGAGAGATTTTCCTGGCTCAATATTTATTTTTCATGCACTTAATTTACTCACCAATAGGAACCACGCCTAGGGAAACACAAAAATGTGTTAATAGTAATTAATTTTTAAATCACAGTAAAAGCATTATAAATTCAAGCTGTTTTGTGTCCATCTTTATACAGTTTATACAGTGTAATTTTTAGTTTTTTTGAAGAAGACATCATGCTGGTAAAAGTGTCTTGAGCCACTTTTTCCCATTACAAAAAAATTGTTGTGGTGGTCCTGTCCTCGTGTCTTTTCCTCAAAAAAGACTCTCTCCCAAGAGAGTCTCAAGGCTGTAGAGATGGCTCAATGGTTAAGAGCACTGACTCCTCTTGCAGAAGACCTGGGTTCCCTGGGCTCAATTTCTACTTGGTGGCTGACAACTGTCCGTAACTCCAGTTCCAGGGGAATGATGCCTTCTTCTGATCTCTGAGGGCATTGCATGACATGGGTACACTTGCATACATGCAGGCATAACACTCATACACATAAAAATAATAATAAACTAATAAATTGTTTCCTTAGAAAATTTAATGGGAGCACTGAGGCGGCTACTGGGAAATGAGGTGAGAGAGGTACTTGGTATGGTCTGGAGAGAACTGAATCTTTGTTCCCACACATTTATTTGTTGTTAAGGGATGCGATGCTGAAAGTTTGTGTTTCTCCAGTCAGCTCAGACAATACCCAGTGACCATGGGAAGGCCTCAGGAGGCAAGATAATTCCAAAGGCAAAGAGGAAAGAGCAAGACTTGAACACTAGAGAACGGAGCAGGGAGAGGAGCACGACCACACTGTGCAGGTAGACAGGGACTAGAGCTTCTTGGGCTAGAGACCATGTAGGAAGTTGGGAGTTCTCTTAAAGACAGACTCTTAACACATAGAAGGGTGATCTGAGCTGCTTGGCCCATGAGAAGCCCTTCAGCAAAGTGGCTGAAATGGGCATACCTGGAGGCAAGGGTTCAAGCAGGGCTTGTGAAGGACAGTGCGTGGCCAGGGCAAAGGTGGTGCATCCCAGCACCCCCACAACTCTACATAGTGATGTGGACCTCATAACACACAATTCAAGGCGATTTAATGTGCCATTCTTCAAATCAAAGTGTCCTTCATAGGAATCCCACATTTTTACTCTACTACCCCATTTAGTTTAATTTCATTTCTGTTGCTAAAATAAAACATCTTGACAAACAGTAACTTAGGAGACAAAGGGTTTCTTTGGCTTACAACTCCAGGTCACAGCCCAGCATTGAGGGGAAGTCAAGGCAGGAACTCCTGCAGCTAGTCACATCACAATCACAGTCAAGAGCAAGGAGAAAGAAACGCATCCTTGCTTGCTTAGCACTCAGCTGGCTTACACAATCGAGGGCCAGGGAGTGGTGCCACCCACACCCACAATGGGTTGGGTCTTCCTAAATCAATTGCCAATCAAGACACGCCCCCGCAGACACGCCCCCAGGCCTACTCATCTAGACATCTAGACAGTTCCTCACAGAGATGCTCTTCCCAGACGATTCTAGGTCGTGTCAAGGTAACAGTTAAAATTCACCAACACAACTATCTTCCTACGTTCTTTAGTCTAGAATCCTTTAAAAAAGATGCCCAGTTGACCATCTGTGTTTCTGGAATTCTCTCTTCCCGTTCTAGGTTCTGACCCTCTGGCTGTTTTGGGGGGTGTGGGGGAACACTGTACTCTAAGCATAACGGTCATTACCATTTTAATTAGAGTAGCTTTGATTACCTGTAAGAGGCTCTTAAGGAGATCTGCCCTGATGATGCTCGTTTATAGAAGGAGCTGGGAGAGTACTAGACACCCCTGCCAAGATTCCAGTCACTCCCTCCTGCACCCCCCCCCAGCTGTATGTAATCCTGTCCCAGCTGCACAGTGTCAGGAGGTGCTGGACTTTATAAGGGGTGAAATGTTCACTGAAGGACAGGAGACTCTGTCTATGAAGCTCTGGGGGAAGGTGTCATCCATATTGGGGGTGGGACTTTCCCATGATAGTCTATTTTAGAGTCATCCACAGTTCTGTAAGTAATCCTTCACCCAAGCTCCTATTGAATAAGCCCAGTAAACTCATCGGTTCACGAAGCTAGGTTAGAGTGGAATTCTTGTTTGGTCTATCATTGTTCATATCTCCCCAAGAAAAGTTCATGCAACAGGGGTCAAGGTCCTTGGCCATGGCACTGAGATCTCCTGGTTCAGCTCCCACAAGGCCAGGAGGTGAGAAAGGGAAGACTTGATCTTGCCTCCTGAGGAAAGAGGCAGCTGCAGGGCCACGTTCTCTCTGCCTTGCTTATTCTGCATTTTCGGGTGAGCTGTTTTTGTTTAATGTAAGCAGAGCAAATCCATCCATAGCAAAATCAGAGAAAATAACTTGTTGATGTGTAAACCAGGATGTCACAAATAACCCTGTTTGTTTAATTATAGCAGGCTGACTGCTGCGAACAGCGAAGGGGGTGGCGGCCGCGGTGCGCTGCCAGGAGGGGAATTCAGGATACCGCGGCAGGCGGCTCAGAGGCCTGTAGATGGGACCTGGAGGAAAATGTGCATGTCTGGAGCCACGTGGATAAACTGGGGCACATATGGTGCATGAGTCAAGCTCAGTTGAGTGGGTAGACAGCTTTCGGTGTTAATGGAAGCCTGCTGCAGAGTCGCTAGACAGAAAGATTAAATCACAGGTGAAAGGATGGGAAAGATGTGTGGAAATAATAATGCTATGGATGCAGGAGATTTAGACATTATGAGTAATAGCTCTATTAAAAGTTTGTTCTCTATGAAATTTCAGTGGTGTTGCAGAGCAGAGAATACTGGGCATGGTAAAAAGGGTCTCCCAGCTCACCCGTCCTTGGCTCCTTCCTTTCCTGATCCTTGATCCATTCTGATTTCCTTCCTTCCTTCCTTCCTTCCTTCCTTCCTTCCTTCCTTCCTAGACAGAGTCACTATATAGCCTTGACTGGTATGGACCTCACTATGTAGACCAGGCTGGCCTCTAATTCACAAAGATCTATCTGCCTCTGTTCCCCAAGTGCTAGAATAAAAGGTGTACTCTACCTAGCCCAGTCATTTTGTACTCCTCTAACAAAATACCTAAGACTGGGGAACTTTTAAAGTGAAAATAGTTATTTGGTTCATAATTTTGGCAGCTAGAGGATTCAGAAAGCATGGCACCAGGGTTCTTGTGAGAAAGAAAAATGGTATTGTGCAGACGAGGACAGGCACGTGGGGTAGACTTACTGACAGAATGTGTGAATTGCAGAAGAGGCATAAGCCTCTAAGGGAAATCTATAAATCCCTTGAAATGTGAACTGGCCCTAAATTGGCAGCCTGGCCTTGCTCAAGCCTGGGTCTGCTCATCCCTTATCAGTTGGTCACTCCCAAGCCTGAGAGAAAGTGTTTGTGGAGCCCACCTGCCTCCTTTAGTGCCATAGCTAACTCATCTGTCTGTCTGAGAAAAGAGACCCTCAAGGCCACCAAACCTGGGCACTAATTCAACTCCCCACAAAGTGCAGCTGTGTCTCACAACACCAGTATAACCTCCCCCCC
>NW_008347292.1:993816-1027241 GCF_000622305.1 Nannospalax galili
AGCATGAGATGCCCTATCTTCAACGTTTCCTCGCACTACCGGCCTGTCCCTCTCTCTGTAGTTCATGTACCACCTGTCAGATTCTTTTATATCGTTAAAGCCTAAAACCCAAACCCAAAAGACTTAGCCCCCTCTAACCTTGAAATTTGACCCCACTGACAAACCCCTGCTCTACAGTCCTCCACAGGGGCTGGGGTCTGATCAACCCCAAGTCCCAACTCCTAATCTCCCTCTTCTCCTTCCCTCCCCTTCTTTGGCTCCCCCATGCCTCCATTCTCCCAAGGTTCATTTCCACCTCCCAACTCCATCTCCTCCCCCACAGAGTGAGTCTCTATCCTCCCCTCTGTGCGCCCCCCTCCATTCACAGCCCTAACTCTGTCAAATCTTGCCTTGCTTTCACTGACACACACAGTCACACTAACAAGCTGTAAAAAAGTAGAGACAGGCCACTCTGTCCCCATCGGCCTTCTTGGATTTCTTTTGCCTGCCGCTTCAGAGTTTCTAAGATGCTGCTTGCTAGGAGCAGTGGCTGGCGGGCAGCAGCAGGGGCCACAGCCGCAAGGACAACACTGTGCCGTTACCTCAGAAATGCAAAAGCTTGTTCACCAAAAACAAAGGCTCTGTTTATCTAACTCACCCCCACTGTGACTCTTTTGTCACCTATAAGGTCCTTCCATAGATTCCTCCCCCCACTGCAGCTCTTGGGTAAGAAATGGCTTAATGGTTAAGAACGTTGTCTGCTCTTGCAAAGGATCCAGGTTCAATTTCTAACACCTAAACTTCATGAATTTTTCCTGTCCCTTTCAATTCAATTCCTCTCTCTTAGTTTTATTTCATTCAATTGTTTATTGAGTTTCTTGAGAAACTGCTGTCCTCCAAGACTTAACTCCCATTCTGTTTACAAGTTATATTAATTAGTTACCTTATTTTTTATGTTTCACTTAGATTCCATGTTCTTTTAGTAAAATAATACTATACTACATGGAACTCTCTTCTAAAGCCAATCTTTGTGACTCCTGCTATGCCTGCTTACAATTTTTCTTCATAATCAAATTTAGTAAGTACACCTAGTTTCATGTGATTGTGTCATATGTGTCTGAATTATTTTTATGTTGTTTAAAATTATGTCACGTTTCTATATGTTTCTATGTGTTGAAATCTCATGTAATTATGTCATATGTGTCTATGATAATTGTCCTCAAATATCATTTGTGTCAAGACAATTTTAAAATATGGCCACTTCAAATTTTTCCTTTTTCATCCTTTTTATTGTGCACAAAGTTATTGTTTTTATTTTTGGCATGCCTAATTAAAATACACAGATACAAATTTACATTCAAAGGCCTTTTAAACTTGAGTACCCTAATCAATATTAAATTTATTAAACAATGTCTCTAGCTCTGGTTATATAAAAATCTTATTTGCTAAGTACCCTTTTCGTTCCGGTTTATTCTTGAAAGGTTTTAAGGTGTTCATTTTGTTTGTACACAGTCTCCATAAACTTATATTCCTTAAAAATAATTTACTTGATGTCAAAGTGACTTAAAAGTAAAGCCTCATACAAACTAAAGCTGTTAAATGAACTTAAAATATTTTTTCCAGGTCAAAATGTTTTCTCTTTAATACTTATCTTAATTCTTCTATATTATAGTTATTATTGCTAAAAATATACTAATTTTAAGTAATAATTGCTTCTGTTACAAGAAAAATGTTAACCATTTCACCACTATTGTCTCTTTATAGCCAATAAACAGATACATCAAGGTCCATATCTTTACCAAGCTTATATTGTACTGATATGTTTAAAATGGTTATTCATCTATCTATAGGTATGAAGGACTAAATATTAGTTATTTGATAAATTCTCACAACAAATAATGGGTTTGTTTAAAAGATAAAGTTAAAAGGTCAAAGTTAGTAAGATTGAAATGACTAGCTATTTCCAAAATACAAAAATAATAAAAATGTCTAAACAAGCTTATTAAAAGTCTGAGTAAATGTGTAGAAATACAAGGTTGTTATTGTTATAATAATCACTGTTACAGCAAAAACATTTTTTCAGTCTACTTCTCTGACTTGTGCTACACACCTAATCACAGCCTGGAATTAAAGTAACAAACAAGTATTGGAGCTACCTGTGAGAACTAAAAAACGTCCTTTTGTGTTCCTCTGTGTTATACAAGTGTTACTTTTAGTGTTTTCCTTCACCCGTAACAAAATAATTTGGCTCATGAAAACTATGTTCTACCTCCCAGAACCAAATGGGACAGGCCAAAGAAAACAATTTCGTTCCATGGGTTTGATCTAAATCCAGATCAGTTTATTTCCTGTCTGTAGGTGTGTTATATGGCCCACCTCACCCCACTCTCACTTCACCCATAGTAAACAGAAGTAGCCATATAAAAACCACAGCCTTCTTTTCTTTTTCTCTTTTTATGTCTTCAGGGTCTGGAGACAGACCTGAGGGAATTATTTTGCATCCCTTTCCTGGGCTATGCCTACTTGATCTATAATATTAAATCTTTCCTACTCATTGTTTATTTAAAAATGTTTAAGTTTTTGTTCAAGTTTTATCTACATATTACACAATAATCAAAGGGACCAGGCTGGTGCAACTAACCTTGGATATTTAAAACCCATACTTAGAGGCCTATATTAATCTGGTCAAAGGGATTTAAGGGACAATTTTGTTCTTTGCCTTCCAAGGTCAACTAAGTCCCAGGGAAATATGTGGTGAGTCCCCTGTCCTCTTGTTCAGGGAGGTCATGGAGATCTCACTAGAGGGACTCAGGCCAGTGTCCAGTCTACACAGAGGAGGATTAGCACAGGAAAACGTTTCTTCTATGTTTCCACGCAAAGCCAGGGTCAAGCAGGACCTCCTGACTTATTCTCACATAGATAGAACTGTTAAAAGGAAAGCCAAAGGAGCCTGGGGCTCCCCCTAAAGCCCAAGTGATCCCTGAGGACCACAACCTCAACTGACCTTCACAATAAAACAAAAACTTGGTTTAATTTGGGCCAGCTGTATGGTCTTAAATACCCAAAAGGAAA
Source organism: Nannospalax galili (assembly GCF_000622305.1). Classification (NCBI taxonomy): domain Eukaryota; kingdom Metazoa; phylum Chordata; class Mammalia; order Rodentia; family Spalacidae; genus Nannospalax; species Nannospalax galili. The sequence goes on from NW_008347292.1 coordinate 996,868, forward strand.
GTATAACCAAAAATTAAAATAATCAGTATGTTTCTTTTAAAGTCCAAAAAAAGTACACTTCCCAGACATTAGACTTAAAAGTTCATATACAGCTGGGCATGGTGGCACACGCCTCTAATCCCAGCTCTTGGGAGGCAGAGGCAGGCAGATCTTTGTGAGTTCGAAGCCAGCCTGGTCTACACAGTGAGTTCTAGGACAGCTGGGGCTACAGGGAGACCCGGTCTCAAAAAGAAAAAAAAAAAGTTCATATACAATATTATTTAAAAATTCCCACTAGAATTTTGTGCCACCTACAGCCAAGGGGAACAGGTCCACTATTGTTTTTATAAAAATTAAATGATAACAGGCCAGGTGTGGTGGTCAATGCCTGTAAGCCCAGCACTTGGGAGGCAGAGGCAGGCAGATCTGTGTGAGTTTGAGGCCAGCCTGGTCTACATAGTGAGTTCCAGGACAGCTGGGGCTACAGGGAGACCCTGTCTCAAAAAGACAGAAAAAAAAAAAAAAAAGAATAAAACATTCTTTGTGGATTTTTCCTCCTGACCCAGCTTCCTGAGTGCTGGGATTACAGGACTGTCACCACATCCAGCTCTAAAGATCAAAAAAAAAAAAAAAAAAATTTAAATAACTAAATTTCTTCTCTCTCCCTGCCAGTAGAAGCCATCTGGGAGAAAACTCACACTATGATTCTGACCATTCCAACAGCTATCAAAGTACCTAAAAAACAAATCCTGAGTCTAGCTGTAACACCCAGGAAAAAAAAAAATGGCCCAGTGAATGGATGGTCTTGGAAGCCCCCATCAAGAAACTCTAATGAACTTTAATGTGGACATTTATTTCTCCTGCTTCCCTACCTAAAATACATGCCTAACTACTCTTGTTTTACTTCTCCTTCATATCTTCTCCAAGACACCAGTCAAGGACTAACAGTTATATGCTTTGGGGTTTTTTTTTTTTGGTTTTTGTTTTTTTTTAGATAGACCCACTAAAGGGGGATCCCTGTTGCCACATTCTTCGCCCCCGCTCAGCATGGAAGAAGCCAGAATGACTCGATGCCCAAATTCTCTATTGGCAACTAGGGTTACCTCTCCAGAAGAAGTTAGGGTAGAGACCCCAAAAGAATATTGACAAGTTCATTCCCAGATGAGGACTGGACTGGCTAGCTCATCTTCCCATCCCTTCCTTACACTATGCTTAATCAACTATTGTCTCCAAAATTCTTACAGAAATCTCCTGACCGAGCAGCTTGTATGACTGCCTAAGCCTCTACCTGAGACCAAATTAAGACTATGCTCCTGCTCCATGCTACCTGAAAACTCAGAAACCAAAAGTTCCCTGAGACAGAAGGCTTGCTGGCATGCTGTGGAGAAGCTGTGTCACCTTCACTGACCTAATCATCTCTTCAGTCGGCTGAGGGATCTTCAAAGTAACCTCTAATTAATGCCTGGACCTGTCACCGATTGGGATTCCCTTATTGACACAAAAACTGTGACTTCAAGGAAACTTTATGTCCCATACCCAGGACTTGATCCAGTTTTTCCTCACTGTGCCTTTATCTTCTTATTTCCCCCAAAGTAATGTGTCCCTCTTTCAATCCTATCCTCTGCCCTCTCCTTTTTTTAAATATGTCCCCAGGGTCTGGAATGATAGAATGTGTGAATTGTGGAAGAGCCACAAGCCTCATTAGGGAAATCCATAAATCTCTTAAAATGTCTAACTGGCCCTATATTGGCAGCCTGGCCTTGCTCAAGCCTGGCTCTGCTCACCCCTTATCATTTGGTCACTCCCAAGCCTGAGAGAGAAAGTGTTTGTGGAGCCCATCTGCCTCCTTTAGTGCCATAGATAACTCACCCACCTGTCTGAGAAAAGAGACCCTCAAGGCCACCAAACTTGGGCACTAATTCAACTCCCCACAAAGTGCAGCTGTGTCTTACAACCCCCAGTATAAACTGCCTCCCCTTCTTTGTCTAGTTGAAGATGCTTGGTTCCCGTGGACATCCTCTACCTCTCACTGTATCTTCTTTGAATAAAGGAAGATATAGTCCTTGCCTGTTGCAGGTCTGGCTCTGGTTTCTTGTCTCCTCCTCTATCTTTTCTTTTATTTCCCCCAAATCTAACACTGCATAACAACTTGTATACACAAGAGCTAATAGGGTTACAGGTCTGGCTCTGGTTTCTTGTCTCCTACTCCTCTATCTTTTCTTTTATTTTCCCCAAATCTAACACTGCATAACAACTTGTATACACAAGAGCTAATAGGGTCCCACAATACCTGATCCAGTCTCACAGGACAGCATCAGCCCATTCCTGAGCCTAGAACCCCCAGCACCTCTATGAGGCCCCACCTCCTAAAACTTCTGCCACTTTGCGTGGATTTAACCTGACAAGTCTGCAACCATCTGAAGTCAGAACTGCCATAATGGGTCCAGAGTGACCCTGGCTGATTGCTCCTGCATGGATTCACAGCATGCTACAAATCTCAAAACCCTAGAGCCCATGTAGAGCCTTACAAATGGACCCTGGCTCCAGGGCTATGCCTGGCTCTTTGACATTGGCTTCAGATAAACCAGGTATATTACAGCTAGGGTGAAGTTCCTTTTGCCCTAACCTATAAATATGCCTCTCATTGTGACCCAAATTATGGAGTTCCAACTGGTCTTGCTGCTGCCCAGGACCACACTCTGTAGGTAGATCCCCCAACAAATTGCTTTCTGTGTAATATTGAATCTGTCTGCCTCTCCTGCATCTCATGGCTCCTTGGGATTGGTTCTTATCCACTAGGACTGGATACATGACAATACAGCCCATACTGGGGACCAAAATTCCAGCACATGAGCTTTGAGAGATAGACCACATCTAAACCATAGCACTTTTTATTTCAGGAGGAACATGGATGCAGAGACTTTAGAGCCAGAAGCAATGCAGCATGGTGTTGGGGTCTGGAATCAGGTGGACATCAGGTCAAGTCTGGGTTCAGACTAATCAGCATGGAAGACCAATCAGTAATGGAGTTAAATGCATGTACCTGTGAAGGACATTTGGACTTGGTGAATGGCAAGCTAATCATCTTACGTGTTGTGAAGTCCACATCAGCAGGTAGAATTGTGAGGGTTCTTGATCTAGCACCTCTACACTGGTCACACATTGTCCTTTACTTTACCTGCCCTGCCTGCCTCTGCTTCCAGGTGTAGAAGCCACCCACTCTGTAGCCAGAAGGGGCTTCTCAAGGACTAAGCAGTTCACATCACCCCTAAAGGCAATTAGAATCACTTTCTTTTAAATATTTATTTTTTTTTTTTACTTTATGTGTATGAGTGTATTGCCTGCATGTAAGTGCACCTGTGTTGTGCAATGTCTGTGGAAGTCAGAAGGGGGTGCCAGCTTTCCCAGAACTGGAGTTACGGATGGTTGTTAGCCAGGACATGGGTGCTGGGAATCAAACCTGGGTCTTCTGCAAGAGCAGCTAATCTTAACCTCTGAGCTCTTAACCACTGAGCCATCTCTCCAGCTCCTAGAATCACTTTCAAAAGAAGCCCTAACTCCTTAAAAAGATTCTCTTTTGCTCATGAAACACTGATCCCTGTCAACCTCTGCACTGTGGCCTCCTCCATCTCCACCCCATTCTCTAGGACTCACTCACAAGCCTGTTTAAGTGTTACAATATGTCATTTGCATAAGCTCTTCCTACTGCCTTGAACCCCACCCCAATGCTTCAAGCCTCTGCTCTGCTGGGCTCCTCTGCTCCCTTGGCAGTTTTAGTCTCTCTGTGCTCCACTTGTCTCTTGTCCGCATGCCATCCCTCTGACAGATGTTCCGCTCCATGAGGACTGGAACACATCAGCTTTGCTACATGCCTGGCACATCATAGCCGCTCTGAAGATGCTTGCCAAATGGATTCATGAATGAATGAATGAATAATTTAATGGGTGAATGAATGAATGGATGAATCTGTTGTGTTCAGCATCTCCTTCAGGGTGACTGATGCTTTGCCAACATCTGGTTTAGAAGCAGAGAAAACACTGTATCCCCAAACTAGAAAACACCCCATATATCTACTGGTAATAAAGTAAATAAATCAATTGTAGAGGCTGGAGAGATGGCTTAGCAGTTGAGAACACCGGTTGTTCTTGCAGAAGACCCGGGTTTGAATCCCAGCACCCGCATGGCAGCTAACAACGGTAACTCCAGTCCCAGGGGATCCAACAGCCTCTTCTGACCTCCTTGGGCATTGCATGACACGGGTGCACTTACCTACATGCAGGCAATACACATATACACATAAAATTTTTTAAAGTAATAATTTTTTTTTTAAAGTTAAAAAAAATAAATCAATTGTAGTGTAGTCACATGGCAAAAACTGTAAAGGGAATTGAAGGTGCCAGGGTAATTTCATCTCACTGCATGGCAGCATGCTGCGCTGATCATCTTCTATTAAAGCTCCTTGGAGGTCATTATGTGTTTTAGTCTGGTAACCCTTGATCTATATGAAGACCAGATCTGCCAAAGAGCTCTCAAACTGCTTCCCATACCACCCTGAAATTTCATCACTAATCACAGAAAAGAAGACTGAGCTTCCTCGGATGGACTTTCTCAAAAGAAAAGTTCTGTTCTCCCAGCTCATTCAGATTCTGAAGAGAATCATTTTACAAGCTAATTTCTTTCCAAGTCCATTCATTTCCCCTGACAATCCTTCATGACCCCTCAAAACGGCCACTTTCTCCATCTCCCTCCGCCAGGAAAGCAGGCTCAGTACCGGGCCTCACTGGGTCATGGATAACGTGTGTTTTCACTCTCATCGCTCTACTGTCCGTTTATTCTAACGAACTTTGCCAAACAAACAAACTGTGTAATTACACCAGAAGAGTGAATTTCTCAAAATAGTTAACAAGAGATGCCACAGATGGAGGATTATTCTAAACGATTCCATTTAAATAAAGTCTGAAGCTAGGTAAAGTGAATCTATGCAGCTAACAGTCAGTATAGTACTTCCACTTACTGGGGAAGGGGTAGTGACAGGAAGGCTTTCTGGGGTGCTAGTCTACTCTGCTCTGGTTTAGAGCAGGCTACCTGTCCTTCCTAGCTATGAGAATTCATTGAGTATACACTTAGAAAGGAGCATTCGTCTATGTGAATAATATAGTTCAATTAAAAAGTAAAAGCAAAAAACTTGAGACCAGTATGGCACTAGGCCAAGCTGATCCCTGCTTCCTTGACTGAAGTGGACTCCCAGGTTCACATCCTCTCTCTTGCAATCTCCCACTGGGCTCTGCTTCTGGAACCTCTGAAGGCCCCTCTGTAGGTTAACACAGACATGTGGTTGCCACAAACTGCCAGTCTCCAGAAGCCCATAAGATGTCATTTACCTTCATTGAGATGGGAAACACAGAGGGGGTCCTGAAGGGAATTTGGGGAGAGATGAAGGAGAGAGGATAGAGCTGGATGTGGTGACATTCCTGCAATCCCAGCACTCAGGAAGCTGGGTCAGGAGGACAAGTTCAAGGCCAGCCTGGGGTCTAATAACAAAACTTTGAAGAAAAAAAACCACGAAGAATGTTTTATTCTTTTTTTTTTCGTCTTTTTGAGACAGGGTCTCCCTGTAGTCCCAGCTGTCCTGGAACTCACTATGTAGACCAGGCTGGCCTTGAACTCACAAAGATCCGCCTGCCTCTGCCTCCCAAGCTGGGATTAAAGGTGTGTGCCACCACGCCTGACAGAATGTTTTATTCTAAGAGATGAAACAGGGGAATGGGATGAGGAAGGACAGTGAGAGGGCTACAGCCAGGGTACCCTGTACTAGCTTTTCTGTTAGGCATTTGGGAGACGGTGATGGAAATATTCAATCTGAAACTGTTGCATTTTTGTGTTGTTACCTCCTCTGTGTCTTCTTCTCTCCAAGCCTCTAATAAAGTCTTCCACATACACGCACATGCCTTGTGTGAGTGTCATTTCTGGGGGAATGGTGGGGGTGCTGAGCATCATGTCTAGGCCCCTACAGTGGCAAAGACAGTAAGATGGTCAGATGCCATGGGACTCTGATGCTCCTGGAAATTTTCACAATCTTGGGGGTGGCTTTTGTATGAGTTACTTTTGTCATTACTGTGACATAATATGTGACAAGAAGCAATTTCAGGAAGGAAGGGCTTATTTATAGTTTGAAGGATGCAGTCCATTGAGGCATGAAAGGCATGGCAGCAGATCGCTGGTCACAGTGCATCCCCAGTCAGGAAGCAGAGAACAAGGAGGAAGTAGAGCCAAGCTACAAAACCCCAAGGCCTACCCCCCAGTGACTCACTTCCTCCAGCTCTGCTCAATCTTCTGAAGGTTCTACAACCTTCTCAAATAAAACTATTGTCTGGGGACCAGTGCTCAAACACATGAGCCTGTGGGGGACAGTTCACATTGAAAACACAACAGCGCTGGACTTGCAACTTGAAATGAATCTTATTTCCAAAGACTTGCAGCTTTAACAGAGAAATTGGGCAGAACATAGAAGAACCAAACCTTTCGCTCTTCTGTAGAAATTCATGAAAGCAGCTTCAAAATCTAAAAATATGAGACTAAAAAGAGCTTCATGCAGCTTTGTTGTTTTGTGTGCTGATCAGCTATATGATCAGAGGATGTTTGCTAGCAAAGCATCAGAGTTAAGATCAGCATCTCTTATTTCCTAGAAGCAATGCATCTACTTGAGAACACCAATGTGCTCAGGGTCACATTATAGACAAACTCACTTCCAGCATGAAGACTTGCAAAGGCAGAGTAATGTACTTCATTTTGCTCATAATTATTTTTAAATATATGTGAATGATACTATTTTCAGAAATATTAAATTCCTCCATTCTTTTTCTTTATTTTTTTTCAGTGATAAGCTGAGAAAGATTTATTCAATGTCACCACATTGAGAAAAGGGATTCCATTCAAATTCCCTCCCTTCCAACTCCTACATATCTCCTCATCACTTTTTTTTTCTGATAACTTCATGTACTCTTTCTTCTTCAAATTTTTTTAATGGGGCTTTTGGCTACTCTAACATTCCCCCCTCTGAAAAGGTAACCCTAAAATCTTTTAAGGAATAGATAAAAGCGCCCAAATGTTTTCGACATTTTTGGCCTTTGGAACAGAGTAGGTTGCTAAAGAGGCCCAAGGACACTGTGAGTTTTAGCCAAGAAACTGGCTACTTTTCTTTGGGGTCTCTTTACCCTAACTGCCTAGTCAATTCCTACCTCCTATTCTTATCACAGCATCCTCTGAAGGGGTCATACCCAAATTGCCGATACGGAATCGGGATGCAGACTGCTCCAGCTTCTTCCGTTCTGAACAAGGATGCAGGGTGAGGCAATTGGAGTGCCCCTTCAGTGGGTCTAAGACTCTCAAATTGCATAGCTCTTATCTCTAGGGGGAAAAGAAAGTCCTTGAATCATGAATAGGATATGTGAAGGAGAAGTAAAGGCAAGAGAAATTAGCATCACAAGTTCTAGATGGAATTACAAAAAAGTCAGAACAGGGCAATTTTCAAATATTCATGAGAGTACATTGGAATTTCTTGCCAAGGGCTTCCAAAACATCCCTCTATCGGGTTCCTCCTCCTTTTTCTTTTTCCTTCCAGTCTTTTGTCTGCCAAGACTGGATTCAGGATTTGTTTTCAGGTACTTTGATAGCTGTTGGAGTGGCTAGAATCAGTGTCAGTTCCCTCTCAAAGGCTTCTAGATAGGGGGAGAAAACAAACCTATCCATCATTTTAGAACAATAGCTGGTTGTCTCCCTTAGCTACAGGTGGGCACTACAGTATTGGAGACCAAGATTTGAAGTCTTACATCTGAGCAGCATTTTCTGGTTAGGAATAAAATCATCAATGAGAAACAATTATCTAAATAACTTTTTATATAGATTTAAGCCTAATGTCTGGGAAGTGTAATCCCTTGAACTCTTAAAGAAATATACTGATCACTTTAATCTTTGGTTATACTTTCCTTTTGGGTTTATTTTGATCTTAAGGGGGTAAGAGAGATTACAGCTGCCAATGGGGTCATGTGTTAGTACAGTTACATGTCTATTAAAGGTCTCAACTCTCCACTCAGTTATCAGTCTCTCGAAGGCACAAGCTGAGTATTCACCTCCGTTCTTTCCAAGGAACTGAGATTCAGATTCTTCAATATGCGAAGGTCCTGAAGGTTAGGACTTAAGCATGGATTTCAGGGACACAGTTTAACCATTGCACAAGTGACCAGAGACCAAGGTAATCAACTTTCATACCTGTTTATTTACCCCTCTAACTGGAGGTGATTATCAAGAATAATCAGGACAATGTGAAGTAAGGTCCTTGTATGTATTGGCCAAAAACACAGACCAGCTTAGCAAGTAGTGATTCTTTCCCTCAGGAACCATCTGTAGAGATGGTCAAGGTTCTTTGACTCATCCTTTCCTCCCTTGCTTCCTCCTTCTTGCCCACTAAAGTTGACAAAGTAATTAAGCTTTAACCTCAGGGTTTGAATCTATTCTCTAAAAGGAAGTTTCTGTTAAAGTCAGCTTGGGGACATTGCTTCCGTACTCCTGAAACTGACACATCGGTGAACTGCAAAGCTGGGCCTAGCCATGAAAATAAAGGATGTGACAGCTGTGTGGAGGGTGATGGCGTTCCAAGCACCACTCAGGACATTCGGCACCGCTCAATGTGAATAACTGCAACCTCCTCTCCTCTCTCTCTTCCCCTCTTCTCGGCTTCGATTCACAAGCTGTGTAATTCAAGTCATTAATTTTTTCCATTCAGTGCGCTGCCAATTTCTTCTTGTTTTGTTCCTGGAAATCTCTTGTGTGCATCTTCTAAATTTAAAATAAATACACTGTACATAATTGGATGCTAACCAGACAACACTGAGCAATCAGACTTTTTTCATTGATTCTGCAGATGTATTTGCCTCCGACATGAACAGGAAAGGTCTCTGCATGTTCTGGAGTAAATGTTAAGTAGGACAAGGTGCCCTGATGTTCTTCAGAATCAGTGTTGGCCTTTAGAACATTTTCCCCATTAGAAGCTTACTGGAAATGAACAATGAAAGGTTCTTACACCAGAAATAGACCTCCCCCAATTATTGTGGTTCTTGCCATTTTGTGCTCCTAGGACTGACTGGAAAGAGGCTCAGAGTCGAGAGACCTGGCTGGATCTTCCACTGGGAAGAGGGCACACAGTGGTACCTAAGCCTTGCTTACTTTGTTGACTTCAGTATTCTCCTCTATGCAGTTAAGAGGCTGGCCCACATACACTCACCCCCCAAAGCACGGACCACATCTTTGAGATATAATTGAGAAGATTTTCTGTTGGATGACAAGTCTTTTTAACCATGGCAGCCCCAGCTAACAAATACATTGGGTATTATTGTCTGTTGGGAAATATTGAGCGCAAATTCTGCTCTTCACCAACAGAAACTTTGTCCTTCGCAGGATCAGAATTAGGTAGAATTTTTAAAAAGTAACTTTCCAACTATGAGACAGATCTCAGTGGTTAAGAGCACTGGTTCCTCTTTCAGAGGACTCAGGTGGCTTCTAAAGCTTGTCCCAGTTCTTTATGGATAATTTTTTTTTCTTCTGTAATTTTAATTTTATTGATTTTTTTAATCTATTTAACTATTAAGTGTTTCATTAGTGTGGGACTGTGGAGTGATCATAGTCAAGTGAATTACGCTATCAGAGCAGAGAAAAAAACATTTGGTTTTGTCTGGGAGAGTTGGAAAGGCTTGGCAGATGTGGTTACGAACAGTTTATTTAGCTCATGAGTACAGAGGTCTAGGAGTGGGGCCCTGGTGAGCCCTAGTAAAGGTCTTCTTTCTGGCTGTATAACAACATGGCAAATGACTTCACTATGAGAATGCTTGCAAGAAAAGAAGCTCAGGTGGTGATCTGGGAAGCAGGAGAGAGCCCAAACTGATGAACCTGCTCAATAACAACCCATTATCATGAGAACTAACTAATCTAACTAATCCATTGCACAGTACTGCATTAATTCCATCTGAAGGCAGTGCCACATGATTCAGGATTCAGTGACCTTCCATTAGGCCCTGTGTTTTTTGTTGTTGTTGTTGTTGGTTTTTTGTTTTTTTTTTTTTTTTTTTTTTTTTTTTGGTCTTTTTGAGAAAGGGTCTCCCTGCAGCTACAGCTAGCCTGGACTCTCTATGGAGACCAGGCTGGCCTTAATCTATAGAGATCTATCTGCCTTTGTGTTCTATCTTCTCATTGCTGTGACAATACTGACAATACCTGAAACAGTTTAATAGGGAAAATTATTTTGGCTCACAGTTTTGGAGGTTTCAGACCAGTCTCTGGGCCCAAGGTACAGTTGACCATCTTATGATTCAGCAAAGCCACCTTAAGTTGGACAGGAAGCACAGTGAGACAGAAAAGGGCCAGGGTAGATCTTTCCAAGGCACACCCCTAATGACAAACTTCTCCCAGCTAGGGCCTACCTACATCCTAATAGTCTATTCAATTTTTTAATCTATCCATGGATTAATCTATTGATGAAAGCACAGCCCTTGATCCAACACTTCCCCCAAATCTCCTTTGAGCACTGCTTACACTGGAGACAAAATCTTCAGTACAGAAGCTTTTGGGGGGAATAATTCATATCCAACCATAACAAGCATACCTGCTAAAGGTTTACCTTTTAAGTTCAGGGTGAGCTAGGTAAGATCTAGGCAAAACCTCTAAGGCATAGGATAAGCATGTACTTTTACAGAAGAGAAAGTAGACCTGTGTCTACAGGCCAGTGGCAGGGGAGCTCATAGGTGGTGGTGAGGACAGAGAGGAAGACCACACCAGAGCATATAAAGAGACTTGTAAACTAGTGGAAGAAGTTGGCCTGCACCAAGCATGAGGAAAACCACTGGAGTTTCTGAGCAGGGAATGAGGCCTTCTTATTCAGCATAATGCCTGCTGTCTGAACTAAAGAGTACCTTCTGCCTGACTCGAAAATCCAGCAACTCCATCACCAGAAGAGAGCCTTTACAGAATGTACTCAAGTCCAGTTTCCAAAGGTAGGGTCAAATTCACCTCATCAATTAATGGTAAAACTGTCTGGTGGGGGCTGAAGAGATGGTTCAGTGGTTAAGAGCACTAGCTGCTCCTGCAGAGGACCCAGGTTCAATTCCCAGCATATGCTAACAACCATTCATAACTCCAGTTCCAGGGGAATCTGATGCCCTCTTCTGACCTCCATGGGCATTGCACTACACAGGTGCACTAACATACATGCAGGCATACACTTATACATATAAAAATAATAAATAAATATTTTTTAAAAATTGTATGGTTTCTCCACAAGACTTTTTCTATAAAAGGCCCATTATTGGGTCCAACTATAACCCTTCTAGAGTCATATGTTGAAGTCCTAACTCCCAATACTTCCGAGTGTGATTTTATCTGGAAACAGGGCCATTGCAGAAGGACATAGCCAGATCTTTGCTTCCCTCTCACACTAGTCTTCTACCTTTTGACTTTTCCCCCATATTCTAGTATAAAACTCATTTAAATAAAATTTCCTTCCAGCTAAGACATGCAGTCCCTTCTTCCCTAGGCAATAATCAACTACTGAAAATGATTTTGGAAAGTTCTTCATTTGTGTCATTTCTAATCACTGGAGCAACTGTTCCTTATTCATGCCGTACCTGTAATAATCCTATCAGCATTGTTATCATCACTGGGATAATGCAGCCAGGTGAGCAAACTTCTGAGCTTTGGTGAAAGCATTTGCTGCGCTGTGAGTGGTGGTCAGGTGTTGCTCTTCCATCTTTTCAGCTTCCCTTATCCACCTGTTTCTCTCCATTCCCACTGGCCCCGTCCAAGACTAGTCCTCTTTATTTCATGGCTGGATTATTGCTACAGTTGGTCCCCATGCCTCAGAGCTATTTTATTTCTTGCTTCTTCTGTGTGCCACTCTCAGATCCATCTTCCTAACACCCCTCTTCAGTCATAATTGTTCTGCTGCTGGAGACCCCCTGATGGCTCCCTATTGCCCCCCAAATCAGGCTCCTGATCTGGCCTCCACCCTCACCAAAGAGCCTTTTAGATTTATGTGAATAAATAGGATATTTCTTTCAAAGTAAATGTGTTTCGGGTTCCAGCAGGGCACCTCTGATTTGTGAAAAGCATTTCTCATGTTAAAAATGTCAGCACCACCCAGATTTCATGAACACGGAGAAGCAAGCAAAGCTGATCATATAGTGAAGCAAGCAGTTCTACCAGACTCACACCCAGGACACACTTGACAAAGGTCCTTCCTTCTTCCAGGTGGGGCTAAAGGAAAATTGAACCCAGAATTTAAGTCACACAAAGGAAATATTCTGCCCCACTGAAATGTTGGTTGTGTACATATGAGCCAGAAAGCACTGGATTTATTTTTTTAAACATATGTTCTATTAACCAGAATGATATAGTGTAACAAATATGTGTTCTATTAATCACAGTAACAGAGTATAACAAACCTCCAGAATTCCTTAACTTGACTTGATAGTTGGTTTCTCACTCCATAACAATGGATGGGTGTCCCAAGGTGGACATTCTTGGTTGGTGGACAACTTTCTTCTATGTGTCCACTTAGGCTTCCAGCCTCCTTCCCTCTGTGGTTCCATCACAAATAGAATCCATTGATGTCAGCATCATCCACTGGCAAAAAGAGGCATTAGTGTGGAGAAGCCATGCCTGCCTCTTAATGAGCCTGCCAAGAAATAATACCCACCATTTAGGTTCACTGCTATTGGCAAGAAAAGCACCTTGACACGAGATGACTATCTTAGTTTCCCTGTTGCTGTGACAAAATACTCTAACAAAAGCAACGTAAGGGAGAAAGGGTTTATTTTAGCTCACAGTTCAAGGTGCAGTCTATCATGGTGGGGAATTCTATGAAGCAGGATCTTGAAGTATCTGGTCATATTGCATCCACAATAAAGATGAGCAAACACTGCTCAGCCACCTCTCTTTACACCGGTCAGGATCCCCTGCCCAGGGATCACAATCAAGATGGGTTTTCCCTCATCAATTAACTTAATCAAGATAATCTCTCATAAGCATGCCCAGAGACCCATCTTCTGGGCGATTGTAGATTCTGTCAACTTGACAACATCCTAACCATCCCAGGGGCTAGGAAATGAGTCTCATGTTGAACAGCCACTTCTCCAAAAATGGCTCTATAATATTAGAGGGGAATTGAGAAATTCAGTTAGGTTTCCCTGATACATAATCAATATGAAATTCATTGGTAACTTGGTTGCATATAATCTGTTCAAGTTACAGTAGGCAGAGCCTTTAAAAAAAACTTGGGGCTGAAGAGGTGGTTTAGAGGTTAAGAGTGTTTGCTGATCTTCCAGAGAACCCATGTTAGTTAGATTCCCAGCACCCACATCAAGTAGCTCACAGACACCTGTAAGTTCATCTCCAGGGGATCTGATGCCCTCTTCTGGCCTCCTTGGGAATCCACATGCATATGGTCATACATACATGTACACACACACACACATACACATAAATAACAAATTTTAAAAATTAAAAAAATCTTTTAAAAATATAAACAAAGTAAATTTCCCTAATAATTTCTTTCTAATAAGCAGGTTGCTGGCTGGCTCTAGTCACCTACCAGGTACCTGCTCACCATCTCCTCCTCAGTGGAGTCTTTCCTGATATTTCTGTCCAAGCCACATTTCTGTTCTCTAGACACTCCTAGTCTTATGCATTGCCTGTGCCTAACATGCATCACAGTTTAAATTTTACACATATAATGATCTTTTGCTTCCATAAGACTCTTAAGTCTATAAGGACAGAGAAACCAATTGCTTTTCTTATTACCTTTGTCCTACTATCTAGCACAGGAGTAAATTTACAGTAGGATCTCAAGACATAAGTATTGACTGAATGAACAATGTTTGTTCACAATGAAAAAAAAATGGAACTATAAATCTAGAGAAAGAAAAGAACAGGTGTGGTGGCTCACTCCTATAATCTCAGCACTAAGAGACTGAGGCAGGAAGATTGCTGAAAGTCTGAGGCTACATAGTGAGTTCCAGGTCAGCCTGGGCTACAGTGTGAGAACCTATATCCAAAAGAGTATTTTAAGGGCTGGAGAAATGGCTCAGCCTGTCTGCTTTCCCAGAGGACCTGGGTTCAGTTCCTAGCACCCACATGGCAGTAAGAACCATTTGATGAAAGTCCACTTCCAGGGGATCTGACACCCTCTTCTGGCCTACATGGGTTTGTACCATGTGATGTACTTAACATACATGCAAGCAAAACACTTATACACATAAAATACATTTTAAAGATTCAAGTATCTTTAAAAAATATTTTATTATTTTTAAAATTTTATTTATTATTTTTATTTTATGTGTAACGTGTGCATTGCCTGCATGTAGGTAAGTGCACCCATGTTGTGCAATGCCTGCGGAAGACAGAAGAGGTCATCAGATCCCCTGCAACTGAAATTAGGACAGTTGTTAGCTGCCATGTGGGTGTTGGGATTTGAACCTGGGTCTTCTGCAAGAACAACCAGTGTTCTTAACCACTGAGCCATCTCTCCAGCCCCTTAAGTATCTTTTTAAAAAAACATCTGTAAGCTTTTGTATTAGTGATTCCTGAGTTGGTGCTTAACAACAAACATCACCTCAAATCTGAGTGACTTATAACAATAAATGTCTGTATCTCACTCAAAGATGTATGCGTTGGCTACTGTCACTTGGCAGCAGGCTTCAGTCAGTCCATGGCCACACGTCGTATATCTTTTGCCTAGACCCAAGCCAAAGGATCAGCTACTGCTTATGGTGGATTCTTCTCACAGTGCCAGACAGGGCTAAGGGGACAAAGCGTCCATCTTCACAGTAGGACTTCGAGCACTCACATTCTCTTGACCAAAGAAATATGATCACATAAGACAGGGAAGGATTCTATTCCAGAAAACCTTGGGGAAACCATGCCTGGGGTGGAAGAACTGTTTTTAATAAGGCTATCTGTCACCTGCCCCATCCCAATTTTATGCTGCATACATGTTTAAAAATTATATATTTATAAATATTTCAGACAAATCATATTGGCTTTGAAGGGCAGAATATTTAAAGTTAGAAAGCTCCTGAGGTAAGGGAGATTGTCAATGTGTGAGCTCTCTCTCTCTCTCTCTCTCTATATATATATATATATATATATATATGATATTGTATTAGTTGCTACTGCGGTTTATAAAAAGAATTGCAAGAGGATCTTTTAATCTAAATGGTGTCAGAACCAGGTCCTAGCTTTATTTATAGCTCCTCTTAAAAATAAACGAACCGTGACTCATTAATAAGTGTAACAGGAATCATGAAGCTGCGACTTCCTGCCTTCAAATATTACCATGCCCACACCATTCTAGAAAACACACACACACACACACCCAAGAGCATTTCATCAGCAGTCAACCTGGGGCTGGTGCTTAACAAGACTCAGAGATGAGAAATCCTTTCATCTCTCAGCAGTTTAAGTCTTTTTCAATAGACACAGAAAACAACAGGTCATCCCTACCATGAGCATTTCCTTCAACCCAGCTTTATGCACCCCCTGAGTGACAGGCGCTGACTTCCTCTATAGACCAACAATAACCAAGTACTTAAAAGTTCCTCTCTCTCTTTTCCCTCTCTCCCTGCAAGCTTTTGGCGTATTCAAATACAATTGCTGCCTCAAGTCCTGACTTATTAAATAAAAAGGGAACAGTTGCCTGTGATCTTATGGCTAAGGTGCTCAGATGTCAGGGTGGAATGTGAACCAAAACATCAAGAAGAAGGGACATTTTAAATGCCTCTTGGAGCATTCATATTTGAAAAGGGAAAATGTACTCAAACATTTATGCAACTACATTGCCACGTCTACCAATGGTAATAAATACTAGAAGTGGATTCTCCCCTCTAAATTTTCTTTGTATTATTTTTGACATATTCTTCCTATCCTAAATTTAAAATTGACTAAATGAAGATTAATATAACATGAGATTCAAGGCTCACATTGATAATGATAGGTAAAAAAGTAAAGATTTCAAGCAAACAAGAGCCAATGGCCAAGATGGCCCTCTGGCATCTCCCTGTAGATGGGTAATAGTGTACAGGAGGGTGCCTGGGTCCCATGCTTAACTCCATAAATGTTCCATAAGTTCCTTTTCCTCTAAGGAGAAACTTGCATTAAGTCTCACAATTTCATCTTGAGACACTGGCCAAAAAAACCATGATGTAAAGTTAGCAAAAGAATCACCCTGGTAGTAGTCAGCTTTGTGTTACTAGGATGAAATATCCAAGACAGTTTACAAAGAGAAAAGGTTTACTGAGCTCACAGTTTTGAAGGTCAGATGGCACAGTGCCTACATGAACTTGGTTCTGATGAAGGCAAGAGAGTGGCATGTTCACATCTCTAGCCAGGAAGAAGAAGGAGACAGGAAGGGCTGAGGTCTCATAGTCCCCTTCAAGAGTATGCCCCTAGAGGATCTCCCACTAGGCCTTACCTCTTTACAGTCTGCATGACTTCCCATTAGTGTCTCCAAGGCATCAAGCATCTCACATGTGGGCTTTTGGGGGCACACTCAACATCCAAATAGTAGCACCTATCTTCCCAGAGTCTCTTTGGACTTGTTTGCTTAGAACCTTGTCTCTTACTCATGATGGCAACCTGCAGTCCTCCCTGAGATGTTCCTGCCACCAGGTCATTCATCAAAATGACCAAAGTTCTGAAAAAGAAACTGCTCCCCTCAGTAATGCCAACCCACTGACTGCCAGAGGGCAGCACCTAGGAAAGCAAGCCAGGCAGGGCCAGTGTGTACATGCAGAGGCAGCAGGTGACAGTGAGTCAGCGCCATCTGGAACACCTTCCATTTCCATGAAACTTGGGATCTTCTTCCCACTGGGCTTCCTCAGATAAGTAGCTGGGCTTCTTACCTGGCAGATAAGGGACTTCAAAAAGCAGAATGGGTTGTTGCCTACTGTGACTCAATATATATATATTCCCCTTGCCCTACCCCCAAAGCATATGCTGAATCCTAATCTCCACAGCATAGTGAAATGTGACTTCTTCGGGAGATGTTTTCTTTATAAAACAGGCCCCCTCAGGACTAGAATGATGGCTCAGCAATTAAGTGCACTGGCTGCTCTTGCAGAGGATCCAGGTTTGGTTCTCAGCAGCCACACAGCAGCTAACAACCATCCATCCATAACTCCAGTTCCAGGGAATCCTACATCTTCTTCCCGCCTCCATGGGCATTGCATGCATATGGTACACTTACATACATGCAGGAAAAAATACCTATACACATAAAATAAAAATAAATCAAAAAGTATTAAAAGAACAAACAGGCCCCCTGAGGGCAGATTTGTTCCTTCACTGGGTGAGGACACAGTGAGAGGTGCCCCTTAAGAGAGAAGGCTCTCTCTCACTCTCTCATTCAATCAGCTGGGGTTTTGAGCTTGAACTTTCAGCTTCCTAGTTCATAGTCTGTTGTTACCACAGCCTCAATACCAGCCTGCTGGACCAGCTGAGGCTTCAGGATAGATCCTGGCATTCCACCACACTCTCTAGATTAAAGCAGTCCCAGGGCCAGTCAGAAGAGGTGAGGCAAACTCCAGTTCTTGATGGAGGGGTGGGGACACTGGTCATCTTTATTTAGTCTTTTTAAAGATTTCTTTGTTATGATTTATTTGTTCTTATATAATTTCATATATGTATATAACGTATTTTGATTATATTCACCTGCCATTACCGTCTCTGATCCCTCTCTCACTACTACTGAATCTCTTCTTCTTCTCAAGTTACCTTTCTATTTTTATAACCTTTTTTTTTTCCTTTTTTCTCCCCATTAAGTTTAATTAGGGTGGATTGGGAGGGGGTATTTACTGGCGCCTAGGCAACTTACTGATGGCTACACCGGGGAAGAAAATGACTCCCAATCCTTCAGAAACCATTAACTGCTAATAGCTCCTCAGGAAGGGATGCAGCCTCATGCCCCTCTTCCACAACAAGGAAGGACTGTTGTCAGCCCAATGCCCAGTTTTCTGCAGGTCTTATGCAGGTAACATAGCTGCTGTTTGTTTGTTTGGCTTTTTGAAATAAGGTTTCACTCTGTAGCCCAGGCTGGTCTCAAATTTGCCTCAGCTCTTTGTGTGCTGGGATTACAGGCATTCACCACCATGCCTGGCTTTGACTATCATTAATTCACCACAGGGAGGATTTGGGAGAACATCTTTGAAATCTTACTGTGTCCTGGTGCCTTGCTGCCCAGGTACATTTTTGTTTGGTTGCATTCTCGTTCTTGACCTACTACTATTTAGTGGGTGGACAGAACTGAGCACATGGCGTCACCTTTCTGTTCATTGGCTGCCACTTTTCCTTGGAAGCCAAAATGTGTGCATTGCATACGTATACATGTATACACATCCATATGCTTGTGTGTGTATATACCTACGTGTGTGTGCGTGTGTGCGTGTGTGTGTGTGTGTGTGTGTGTGTGTGTGTGTGTGGTCACTGGGGATCAAAATAAAAAAAGAAATCACCTGAGGGCTAGGTAACATGGAGGCCTGTCTGACACAGTAAATTCTACTACTTCCTCTGTCTTCAAAGGTAATGTTTGTTAGATCTATAAGGAAAAAAGGAGTGAGACATATCTGGGCGTTTTCCTCAATTATGAACATGCCTTACTGGTTTCAGGGACTTTTTGAGTGGAGAACATATTGTGAGAGGAAATTCCCATCTCACCACCCTGTTCATCCAGCCTATTAAGCTAATGATTTTATTTTAACAATGGCTTTCCCCACAGCTAGTCTGTCTTGGGTATAGGCTGCCAGACATGGTTACTAAACACCCAGAGACTCAGGCAATTATAAAAAATGCTATTTTTAAGTTCTCTTGTATCGTCTCCTGGGCAGCGAGCTGGCTAATAATATCACCTGCACAGATTCCAGATTTTTCTATTCCACCAGAGTGAGCCTTGATTTCTTCAGGTACCTCTGGAAGTTTGGGCCTGGGATTTAACCCGGAGATGATTCCAAGTGGGGCAATGTCCTTCACAGGGGCATGAGGCACTCCTACTCTGAGGTGGGACTATCGGGGATGAGCTGCAACCTAGGAGGAGGCCTGTAAAGGGTAGTTTTCATTGTCAGCTTAATACAACATAGGAAGAGAGTCTCAGTGAGGGATTGCCTAGATCAGGTTGGCCTGTGGGCATGCATGTGGGAGATTGTCTTGATTGTTACTTGATGAGGGAGGACCCAGCCCACTGTGGGTGGCACTGCTCCTTAGGCAGGGGGCCCTGAATTGTAGGATAGTAGAGAAAGCCAGCTGAGTGCTAGGCATGCGTGATTCAGTCTCTCTGCGCTTGATCCTGGTTGTGATGTCACCTCTTCCCTAGTTTTCACCTTTTCTCTCCATTTTTACCTTCTTGCTAGCAATCCTCACACCAAAGGATAAGCTAAAGCCCAGAGTTAAGGGATGATGGCTTTGCAAAGTTCTTATAAAACCCTTTCCTGAACCAGGGATGTTCAACAGGAACCCTGTTACCATGATTCCTTGCCAGGGTCAAAACCAGATTCGTAATCTGTGACTGCTCTTCCCAAATGAGGAGCCATGGAGTTCCTGGTGCACCTGTGAGAATCAGCCTTCTGTCTAGATGGCAAAGCTAGCCCCTCAGTGAAGCAAGTGACCGTAGGAGATTGTGGGTAAATAGCACCACCTCCACTGGCCTTGGGGATGGAATGCATTCTCCCTTTGAAGCAGCTGCCCCATGTCCATCTATAACAGACAATCACATCTTTGCTCCCCTCTGGGAGAAGGGAAGGGTATGCTTCGACAGCTGCCTGAAGAAACCCCTGGGAGAAACAGTGTGGGCACTTTTGACTGTCACTTGGCCTTGCTTCAGTGAAGGCCAAAGGCCTGGAACAACCCCAGTGCCTGGTAGCCAGAAACTCTGGCTTCATTTTTGACACAAGTTCTCATGCATCCCAGGCTGGCCTCCAACCTGTTGTGTAGCCAAGGATGACCTGGACCTCTTCTTAATCCTCCTGCCTCTACCTCACTACTATTCCCTGCTTCGTGGCTTCATGCATGGCAGGCAAGCACTCTGCCAACTGAGCTATATCACCAGCTCCTCATGGGCTTTTTAAATTTTAATTTTATTATTTTATATGTATGAGTGTTTTTGCCTGTGTTTATGGAAGGGCACCCATGCATGCAATGCCTACAGAGGCCAGAAGAGGACAGTGGATCCTCTAGAGCTGGAATCACTGTCCTTTCTTAACCACCATGTGGGTGCTGGGAACCAAACCTGGGTCCTCTGTGCAAGAGCAAGTGATGCCTTTAACAGCTGAGCACTCTCTCCAGCCCCTCTCCCCCTTTTAATTTTATCCTCCTGTTTTTTGTTTGTTTGTTTTGTTTTTTTACGTCTACATAGGCCTAGCAGAGAAAATCCTGAAGCACCCTGGGCACAGGGATTAAAAAAGAAAGCTGACTGCAATTGTGAGACAGTAAACCCCACATAGAGGAGGATGCTGTTTTGTTCATGTTGCACATGCCGAATAACTATGGCAACAGGTGGAAGGGAGAGACACTCTCAGACCAAGTATAGGCACTGTCTAGAGCCTTGCTCCAGAGACCCACCACTCATAGGAAGGGCTGGTGCCCGCCCTCCAACCACCTCCAGGACCTACTCTGGTTCCATGGCCCTCAGTTTTTCTGGGTGGTCACTGCTAGAACTTGGCAGCTGACAACAGTCTGTAGTTTGGCTCTGCCACAGGTCCAGTACCCCCTCCAGATACATTTGCTGAGTGAATCTCTGTTTGGCGAATGTTGCAAGACCAGTCCCAACACCTTTTGGTAAAGACAGCATGGAGGGGGCACGTTGAGGGAGATGGAGGTGGGGGATTGAGTCATACCCTGTCTGAGGAATTGTCTCTTCTATCAGGAGGCTGAGCTGGGAAGGTTCTCTGGCTCTCAAGGCCTGGAGACATAATGCTCTCTTGGACCAGAGGATGTCAGTGGGCAGTATAGGCATGAAGCACCCCAAGGAAGGCCAGGCTTTGCCTCACTTAACCTCTGGGTCTCAGGGCAGCTGGCAGCCTTCCCTGGAGTCCAGGTCAGCCCACCCACATACATCCCTACATTGAGTTGAGGATAAACAGTGGCACTGACAGCCTGCTAATAACCAGCAACAGCCAATATCAATATCCCACCCGATTAAAGTTCCCCGGTAAACACTGATAGTGTAGGAAACCGGAAGGATGTCAGTCTCCTCACCCCCCACCTTTTCTGTGCTTTAAAAAAACACATTCAGAAGTGTTTTAATGGCTATTGAAGGAAATTATTGCCGCAGCAATCAGGGCTCTCTGTGGGAAATGCCTTCAATAGTCCGTGGCCTCCCTCATGAGGTAGGAGGGACATCGGGATATTAAAATGCCACTGAGCTACATCTGCCGACCAGCAGCCACTAATCATCTCTTAAGACAGCGGGGAACAGACCCCAGGTCCTCTGCTCACCAATACCTTCCTTAGGCGGATTGAGGCCAGATGGCGGTACTTCGGCAAGGACAATAGAGGAAGAAGGCGGAGGAGACAGTGTCTGTACAGGGCCAGCGCAGACAGAACCGTCCCTCCTCCCCTGCCCCAGGTGAGAGCAGGCCTGTTCTCCTGGAAACCTGCGCGTCCAATTTTCAGTCAAGTGGAACCTGGGAGGAAGCCTGTGGCCTTCTTGCTTGCAAGTTACAGCCAGAGACTACAAATCCTCCGCTAGGGAAGAAACAAAGTGCTAGGAAGTTGGGGAATACATTCCTGACCCTCTCTCCTGCTTCCCCATCCTCCTCCCACAGCTCCCTTGGAGGTTGGCCCATAGAAGGAGCCACAGGAGGGGAGAGCGGAGGGAGGGACTGAGGCCCGGATATTTATTTCCCAGCTCACTTCCTGTAGAGACTCTAGAGTTAGCTTTGAATTCCTCCATTCCTGTTGGATGACCCGCTCTGCCAAGTCTGGTGGATGTGGCTTGGGGTCTGCATTCTGACCGCTTCCCCCTGTTCTGTTCCTTGTGAGGGTCCCCATTCTGCAGCACCTTTGTAAAAGAGCTCTTTATTTCTGTCTCCTTCAGTCACCCAGCTTGCAGGTATCATCTGTTTCCTGCCAGTCTGTGTCTGGCACCCAGCCGCATACAGGTCTTTCATGACCTTCTCAAAGACCTCCACACCAATTCTACAGTGCTATGCTAAGAGGGTCCTTTCCAAAGATGGTGCTACCTGACTTGCTCAAGGTCAGTCAGCTGAAATTTGTGACTGTAGGTACCAGACACATTTTAATCTCTCTTCTAAGGTTAGGCCCTGGTTCCTGCACCACAGGACCTCTCCTATGGGACTCCCTGGATCTTTCCACAACACTCTCATCAACTAAAATTTGCTTACCGTCCTGTGTGACCATTGTGTGTGTGTGTGATGTATGTACACATGTGGGGAGGGGTTGGACTGTACAGGAGGACACCAAGTATCTGCTTGATCCCACCCCATCTTATTTCCTTGAGACAGATTCTTTCATTGGAATTGGAGCTCACTGTTCTTTTGGTTATGCTGACTGGCCAAGGATCCTCCTATGTCCTTCTTCCACAGCACTGGAGTTCTAGGCTCACATAGTCATACCTGGATTTTTACATGGATGCTGGGTCCCCAAACCCAGATCATCATGCTTGTGCAGCAAGGGCTCTTATCTACTAAGCCATCTCCCCAGCCTTTTAGCATCCTTTTTTAACAAAGCATGTTGACATTTATGATTTTATTTTCACCTCAGAACATTGGATTTTCTTAGATCTAAATCATTCGAAGACATACCAAGAACCCACCTTACTGCCTCAAGACAATCAACAAGGAATCTGCTGGTAGAAAACCAGAGGTTTATATCATGCTTCAGTGTACAGCACACACTGGGTATTCAGGATGTATCACACTGCCCCAGCAACTGCAGCCAACATCACTACAGCTTGGGCTATAATGTGAGGTCATTTTGTCTAGGTGGAAGCCTGTTCTTCTCATTAATACATGACATATTCCATCTGTATTAGGATAAAGCTTACTGTGCTAAGCAAGCAACCTTAATATATATTGGTTAAAGGTGAATTTTATTCTCTCTCTTATATAAGCATCTTATTTGAATACTCCAGGCCAACAAACTGCTCAGCTCCAGGCAGCTCTTAGGAGCTGATACCATCCATCTTGTTTCTATATTTCCTGAAGCAAAGCTACTTAAAGTACAAACCAGACAAGTACCAGTCCAGGCACTTTCGCCTAACAGTCCACCATGAATTGAGCCGTGATATTTAGAAAAAACTTTCAGAAATCTTTATCACAATTTGACATTCCCATGTCATCTGAGCATATGACCAGGGAACTCATCTCATTGAACAAGTGGTGGACCAAAAGTTTGGTCCCTGGTGGATTAAGGCTGGAGTAGAGGAGAAATTTAATTCTCTTTTTGTGCATGACGGGGTTTTACGTATCCCAGGCTGACCTTGAACTCACTATATAGCCAAGGATGACCTTGAACTACTGATCCTCCTGTCTCTATATCCTCAGTGCTGGGATTACAGACGTGCCACCATGCCAAATTTATGCAGTACTAGCAACTGAGGTGGAATCTTTTCAGGGCTTCATGCATACTACGCTATACTGTGCTAAGCTGCATCTCTATCCAAACTGCAGTTATTAAATACAGATAAAGAAGTTCTGCCCCAGTGTCTCCTAATCTGTCTGGCCAATCGCAAGCTAGCAAGAAAGAAGGAAAGAACATGCAAGAAATATATTCCATGTCTTAAGGTGCCAGGTTGGGAGTGACCCTTTACCATACTCAAGGGAGAACTTTTTAACATGGCTACCATTGCTAACATGGGGGAAGGCGGGAAATGTAGCTGAGAAGCATCCACGCAGCTACAACTCTTAGCACCATAAAAGATGAGGAGAATGGACTTTGGCTTCTCAGTGTATTTTGTCATTCTTCCCTATCATCCATTTCTGAATACAATCTATTCCATTTAATATCAAACAAAGTTATGTGTTTCTACAAATAATTCTTCCCCACCCACTCTCAACTCCCAATTGGGGTGTAGGAGGAACAAGCCGTTATCTAATTCTACCTACACCATGTAAAGCTCTATGGCCTGGAGGAGGTCGCTTCAACTCTGAGCTTCATTCACAGATTTATTTTCTTGACAGCCTTCCCCTGACAATCAGGGATAGGGATATTTATCAGGTAAAACAATTGCTGCCCAAGTACACTGTACTTTAATAGCAAGTGATGCTTTGCTGGTGTGAAAAAACAGAGGGGAATGTATTAGTTCAAAAACCTACTGAAAAGTTACGCATACAATATCTCTGCATGAGTCCATGTGAATAGCTGAAGGCTATATAACAAGAAAGAGTGCCAGAGAGGAGAACCCTCCCTTTGAGTTGTTGTCCAGGGTAGTCCAAGAGACTCCCAGAATTACACTGCCTATTGCCACAGCCCTTGATTGCCTCACAGAACTCGAAGGTAAGACCCTATTGCTGAAGACAGGAATACTTTGGACACAGGACTTGGAGCAATGGAGTTGGAACTGATGTGGAAACCACCTCCCTGAAGGCTAGCTCTCATAGTTTTGGAGAACAGTATGCAAACTTCTAAGGGAGAACATCAATCAATGGTCCAACCCCAGCTTTAAGGCCTAATAACCACAACAATAACCAGCACAGCAAACTATATTGGGGCAGTAGTGGCACTTTTATCTTGGGGGTAATCAACAGCTACCTAATTAGACTTAAAGCCCACTCAATGGGAAGGAACTCAGGTGTGGTACTGTAAACCTAGCCAAATGCACATGGCTGGGGAGGTCATAGATCCTAGAAAAAACCTCAAGGCTATTACATCCCTGGACAGATGTAATTTCTTACTATGTGCTAAATGTGGAGTCTTATATTACAGACAAGTATGCCAGTCCCCACTCATCAAAGCAGCTTCTTTTGCAACAGACGGAGACTATTACAGAGTTCAACAACTGGTCACACACAGAGAATAAGTGTTTGTGAAATGCCTAACCCTGAGTGACACATCTACAATGGAACCTCTACACTTAAGACTCATAGAACATAGTGGAACAAGGAGTAGAGAAAATACCAATGCATCTCTCAACTCTCATCAACAAAGCTCCCTCATGCAACAGAGGGCCATGAACCCAGAGCTCAGGGACCATTGCAGAAGAGGGGGCAGAAAGACTGTAAGGGTAGGCAGTACACGACTATATGGAAATAGAGTCTTACAGGCTCCTGGGACCCTTCTCATATGAACCTACAGCAACTGTGTCAATATGCACAAGACCCATACAAACTCAAGCAGATGAAAACCCTGCATAGAACTGTGGAAATGAGCAGCAGCCCCTAATCTTAGTGGAAGAATTATTGGCAGCTGATTGTTGCTGATCTTCTTAAAGGGAGGGACATTAGATCAGCTGACTAGACTTCAGTGGATGAACTTGCACTGAGGGATGTCAGGGAACACTAATTTGACTTGATAGACCTTAACATAAATGACAGAATGCATGAAATCCAGTGGGGGGTGGGGTATGGGAGAAAGCCGTTGGGGAAGGGAGCATAAAGATGATTAAGATGTTGTGTATGAAATACACAAAAATTCAATAAAAATATTTAAAAAAGAAATGCCCTGATTTAGGTAAGTGTCCTGAATGGCCCGTGTTGAAGATTTGGTGCTATTTGGAGGTAGTAGAGGGTTTAAGAAGTGGGCCTAGTGAGATGTGTTAGGTTTTCACTGAGGTGCGTGGTGGCCGGGGGGTATTTAGTAGGCTTCACCCCTGGTCTTCACCACTTCCTAATAATGCCATCCTGTTATTAGTCCATCAATGAGTTCATCCTTTGATGAAGGCACAGTCCTGAGGATCCAGTCACCTCCCAAAAGTCCCATCCCTAAACATGCTGCATCGGGAAGCTTTCAACACATGACATTTGGGAGCATTCTTCATATGCAAATAAATCATAAAGGATGTCTTCTGGTCATTGGGTTATGCGCCAGGGGGCGATAGAGTTCCAGCCCTTTGTCTTCCACTCTCCTCCATGTCTGGCTAATAATGGCGTTACCACATGCTCCCACTGAGATGTGCTGCCATAGGCTCAAAGCAAAAGAGTCAATCAGTCATGCCTGACACCTCCAAAACTGTGAATGCAGATCAGTTTTTTCTCTATAAATTCATTTTCTCTCATGTATTTGTTGCAGTAACAGAAAGTTAACATGGAAACTAACATTTATGGAGTGCTTACTATGTACCAGGCATGGTTACATGCATTAATTCATTTAACCTTCACATCAAGCTACCATCTTCATTCTCTGACTGAGAAAGGGGGGTACAGCCTAGAAGGGCTGGAGTCCAAGTTCACTGCCACCCTTAATAGACAGGTAAAAGGTTTTCAGAGTAGTCCTTGAACTCCCTCAACTTCCACTTAAATTTATTGGCCATCTGGTCTAAGTTCCTGTGAAATGAAAAGCATTCCATTATCCTTTTATGTCCCTAACTTTCCCAGGTTGGTGCTTTAATGTGGGCGTTCACTGACTGTGTGTGGATGAATCTAAGTAGACACAACCATTGATATTTCTTGAACTCATCATGTTGTATTCGAAATGGTATAAACTTGCAACCACTGCACTTGGATTCAAATCCCCTTTCTTCTGGGATCTAGCTGCACTAGATTGGACCAATTATTCACCTAGCTTCTTGGAGTATATACTTCATCATAAATATGGATGTGGGGAACTGGAGAGATGGCTCAGCAGTTAAAAGCACTGACTGTTCTTGCAGAGGACCTGGGGCCAGTTCCCAGCACCCACATGGTGGGTTACAACTAGCCATTAACTACAGTTCCACGGGATTCAATGCCCTCTTCTGACCTCCACAGGCATTGCATGGGTGCATTTTATACACAAGCAGGTAATGCATTCATACACATAAAAATAAAAATAAAATATTTTAAAATAAATAAATAAATACATTTTAAAAAATGGATGTGGAAGAGAAAAAAGTTTAGTCCTTGAAGTCAATGACTGGCTATAGTTGCTGCTTCTGTCTTTAGGTAAAGGTGTCGTTGGTGCCACTGAGGAATACATCACTAGTCTGTCTAGCCGCCCCCCACCCCACCCCAGATGAGAAAAGGGAAAGACCAAGGTACAAAGCCCAACTGTTTCCACTCTGCTGCCTAAAAGAAGTACTTGAGGGAAAGTCTTGCTGATAAGCAAACACATGGCGAAGCTCTCAGACAAGCGTTGGGCTCAGGGGAACCTACAAAGTCAGATTTTCTTTTTGCAGAAGTATCAGGAATGAAGTGAGAAAGAAAAGAGAAGGCTGATGCGATGGCTCAGTGGGTAAAGACACTTGTGGCCAATCCCGACAACCGAGTTTGATCCCTAGAACCCACATGGTGGAAGGAGAGAAACAAATTCTGCAAGTTTTCCTGTGACCTCTACATATGCACTATGGCACATGCATACACACACACACACACACACACACACACACACACACACATACTCACAAACACATGCATGCACAAGATCAACCCATCAATGTTTTAAAAAGTCTTTTTAAAGAAAGAAGAGAGGAAAAGATGGGCAAAGAAGGGGACCTAGAGAAGTGACTCAGGCTGAGAGATTTGGACAGAGAAGTTTTAGCAACAGGGCTAGGAGGAACAAGGACACAAAGGGGGGAGTCCTCTGGCTGGGAGTGGCCAGTTAAATGTCAACAAAAGGAGACAGGACGTTCACTCTTTTTGTACTGTTATGGTTTGAATGTAAAATGTCTCCTATAGGCTTGACTGTTTGAATATTTTGTCCCCAGCTGGTCATGCTGTTTTGAAACGTTGTGGAGTCTTTAGGACATGGGGACTTGCTGGAAAAAGTGGGCCACCAGGTAAGGCTTTTATAACGTGGCCCCACTTCCCGTCAGATCTGCTTCCTGGCTGCAGATGCAAGGTGACCATATCAGTGCACATCATAATGGACTGTATCCCCTAGAACTGAGAGCTAAAATAAACCTTTCCTCCCTTAAGTTGCTTCTTGTCAGGAATGATGTCACAGCAACGGGAAAAGAAGAGACCGCACTCACACATGGTGCTATGGTGCACACATGGTACTATGGTGGATCCCACATCAACATTCCCTGCCTGTAGTCAAGTCTTCTGCACGAAAATGCTGCTTTTCTACACTAGAAGGATTGAGCAGCAGGGTAAGGGGCAAGAAAATCTTCAATAATACAGAGAAGCTGAACTATAGGAAAGACTAGGAAAGATAAGCCTACCCTCACTTCCCATAGAACCTTAGAGCGATTGGAAGAATCACTAGCTCACACAGAGTAGCATCTGAATCAGTAAAGTCAGAATTCCAAAGGACAGGGTGTTGCTTCTCACATCTGTGTAAAGAGATACTAGTTTCTGAGTCGTTTCCTATTAGTTGCTTGTTGCTACAACAATATACTTAATAAGAGAAACCCAAGGAAGCATGTTAGCTACTTTTCTCATTGCTGTGGTAAAAATGCCTAACAAGAAACAACAACCTAAGGAAGGAAGAACTTATTTGGGCTCACAGTTGGAGAGCACAGTCCATCACGGTGGGGACGTCATGGCAGCTTGAAGTAGATGATTACATTGTGTCCACATAGTGATTGATGAATGCTG
The DNA here is from genome assembly GCF_000622305.1 of Nannospalax galili. Taxonomy (NCBI): domain Eukaryota; kingdom Metazoa; phylum Chordata; class Mammalia; order Rodentia; family Spalacidae; genus Nannospalax; species Nannospalax galili. The sequence goes on from NW_008347292.1 coordinate 1,025,571, forward strand.
CTGCTCAGCAACCTTTGTTCTTTCTGTTCAGTCTAAGACCCCATCCCATGCAATGGTGCTGCCCATATTTAGGGTGGTTTTCCCATCTCAATTAATCTAATCTAGAACTTATTTCCATGGTGATTCTAGATACCATCATGTTGACAATCAAGAACATTTTAAACATCACACACGTTTAAAAACCTTAGTTGCATGTAGGCATAAGCACAACTCATGAGAATTGGATTTCTCCTGTACACCACCATGGTCATAAGATGGGTATCAGAGCTTTCTACACACGTAGGTCCTTAATGAACACTAGTGCTCTCTCCTACGCTAAGGAATAAAGGACCAATAGGGATGAACAAGTTGGAGAAGATGGACTGAGAGAGTCCAATAGGAATTTGAAGAAGTTTCTGAGTTTGTAATCTGTGGCATTACTATGAAAACATTATAATTACCTGAACAAATAGCCTGACTATTAAATTTGGTTTTTAAGAGTGGGCCTGAACTCGGGGGACTTGTTCCCTAGACAGCTCTTGGAATCAAATGTCTCCTGGAACTGTGCTGATGGAACTGTTTCTAGAACTCCATCCCTGGCACTGTTTTTCAAGTCCGGCCCCACCCGTAACTTTATTCCAAGTGGTTTCTCCAGCTTCAATTGCGAAAGTACAAGTTTGGCTCCACCATAATCTTAATGATCATCAGGCCTTTTCATCCCTAGTTCTAGAATACAGCTTTCATCCAGGGTCATAGTGCCTTCCCAACCTCCACTGTGTACAATGGAGATGAGGCACCACCTTTCAGTGCTTGGATGTGTTAATTCACAAGCATACCCACATTCATTCATTCATTCATTTATTCCTTACCTTTTTGGGAGGAGTACCAATTGAGGTTGCCTAGGATATGAGATTAGGTGCCAAGGTCACAAGATACAAGAGCACCCAGTTTTGCTAAGGTTAATTAAAAGTCATTGGATCAGATTGTATCCATTAATAAAAGTAATTCCCACAGCAATCCCCCATCCTGGCTCACCTAGGAGCATTTTGGAGGCAGAGGGAAAAGGAGCAGGAACTAAGGTCTTCTGTGTAATGCCTCCCCTTTTCTTAAGAGACAAGGATGAACTCTGGCCCCATACAGACAGAAAGTGGGTACTTGGCTGTGTGCTCCACCTCTACACACAGTCAGTATCAAGTATAATAACTTGACTACAACATTATTTTCTTAAGAAATCCAAAAATAGACTTCCCTGGGCTGCACAGCCTCTTGTGTACTGGTCCCAGGACCTTCCCTGGGTGAGTCCAGTGTGCCCAGCATGCCTTGACTCCCTCTTTCACCTCCCAGCGCCCAACCACCCCGAGTCTCTCCTCCTAGGCTGGGTACAGGCCCATTTCTTGTCTTGGCACCCCAGACACTGGGGCTAACTTCTTGGCCCAGAGCCACCACTGCTTCCTGAACCTTTGCATCGGGACCAACCCATTTCCTCCCAGTGGCCCCTAGGAACCCTCTAGGCCTGGTCCCGCCCTCACCTCCTTTTACTTCCCTAGGTGGCACAGCCACCAGCTTCCTGAGACCAGCATCTATCCTGGGCCCTTCTCCCAGGCCAGCCCAGCCCCCAAATTCCAGAGGGGAGCATCTTTCCTGGAAGGATCCAGACCTTAGGAGAAAGCCTGAGAGCATCTGAGCCTCACC